>NC_137690.1:67350747-67563247 GCF_963989245.1 Nansenia antarctica
GGTCATGACATCAGGTACTCTGGACCGACCCGTCACCCATGGGACTGGAACCAGAATTCACTTGGGTCGGGATTTGTTTGCTTTTCATATGTGTGTAACACTTTAATGCCTGTTACATTGGTGCCGTTTGACTTTGATCTGCAGTTGGTTCAGCTCACCGGCTGGCTTCGCTGTAGTGTTGTGAGTTTAGAGGGGTGAGTGTAACTGAGTTAAAAAACGGGATAGGGGCGCTTAGGTGGCGTAGCGGGTTAAGTGCTGACCATGTAACCGCAGGGACCCCGGTTCGATTCCGGCCAGGGACATATCCTGCATGTCATCCCTACTCTCTCTCTCTCACCCATCCTTCCTGTCTAAATCTTCACTGTAAACTGTCAATAAAAATGAAAAAATATGAGTGGGACTGCCCCACTCTAAAAAATAAAAAAAATAAAAAACGGGATAAACTCACTCCTCAAATTCATATACTTTAATTCCTGGAATAGCCTTATTATGATGTTTTGTGTCAAAGTGCATAATTATGATACTATTCCAGGAAGTAAACATTAGCTTGCTGCTACACCCATGGGGCTTGTATGAGACCATACATACTGACGAGCAATACCCCACAATGATTGAGTCCTTGAATTCGTTTCTCTTGAGTAGCTTACCACAAGACTGACAGAGGGTTGTAGACAACCAGTTCCCACCCCATCCTGATCAGGTAATGTCACAAGAAACCCCTGGACATCATCAAAGACCCCTGTCACCATGATCATGGTCTGCTCTCTCTCTCTCTCTCTCTCTCTCTCTCTCTCTCTCTCTCTCTCTCTCTCTCTCTCTCTCGACATTACAGTATAGTTTAGGCTGGGACTATCTGACTTAACTTCCATTCTGAACAGATCGGCTACTCCACAGCAGGGGAGGTTGGTGGAGGTAGAAATAAGGAATAGTATCAAACATCACTCATTCTGTCTCATTCTGTTCCATGCATCATGATTGACAGCTGTAATGTATTTGTGTTCCCATTGAATCAGTTTGCTACACATACACATATAATCAATTTAAACAGATATCAACAGATATCAACATAGATATGGGAATCAGCCTGGTAACAAATGTTCAGGCTGGCAGAATATACACCCATGGAGCAAACTGAAGGATGGCAAAAAATCTAAACAGAAAAGGTAAGCTACTGGACTCCTCATTCACAGCAAGTTCACCATTTCCCTTCCTCTTCCCTCAGACATGCTGGCCCCGTGTGGTTGCATTTGGTACTGCAGAGGCACCTTAGTATCACTCTAAAATATACCTAAAATCTCATTCTTTTTTGTATATATAGTTTGAAGAAAAAAAACATGCCCAGGTCCTTCTGAATAACTGTAGCACATCATAACACCGTTTTGCCTCAAACCAGCAGGTGAAACTCATTGTGTGACTGTATTTTAGAGGGTCAATTTTGAGTAGTTGCCTAACAGCGCTGACAAGGGCCTTTGAATAACTTGTATGATGGGGATCATCTATCTGACTTGCTCCAAAATGTCAACTGCATGCTGTTTTGAGAGTTGCAAGATCGAAGCTCAGAGTTCTTAGAGCAGCGGGGTAGCAGAATAGCAATCATATAGAGCAGTAATGACTTCTTTTCTTGACACATGTGTTCCAATATCAGGAAAAGCCCTATAGGTCACCATGTGTAGATTGTGCTAAGACATCAACTATTATGGTAGGCCTATTTGAGAGATCTATTGATTGCACATAATATATAGGCATATGTTCAGTTCATGGTTGTATTATCAGACATAATATGGTGATTATTCAAAGACAATTCATAGGACGTTTTACTGAGGATTTCATGTTGTCACATGTTTTCAAGCCATGCAGTCAGAATTGCACTTCATTGTCCAATTTGAGACTGCACGGATACACTGTCCCTGCCTGTTCTCCCCCTTACCTAGCCTGGCCTTAATTCTAGTCGGGTTTAATCTTACATTCAAATGAGCCTATTGTCTTTACCCTTCTGCACTTGAGAAACAGTTGCGTGGTCTGTTACTTAACTGATCTAGGTCAACGCCTAAGGGCACGAACGAGAAGTTTAATCATAGGCCCTAAATCATTTGTTTTGTTATTCGATCGTGATCTGATCATCTAAAAGACGGTAATAAGGATGGCTCCAAAATCAACATCCCGCCACAACTGAGTTACGTCATGACATCTGACGTGATGAATGAAACCTCTGGCAATTGGCATTGCCGGTTGGGATAATTACATGAAAAAAGGCCTCAATAAAATAGGCTTGCCTGGGGGGGTTGCACAACCATTAAAGTGCTATTCAGAACAGGACAGGTGTGTAGGAGGATGGTCCTGGCAGTAACGGACGCCCTGTCCCAGACTGGTTCACCTGATCGTATCCTGGAGGAGTAGCGACAGTTCCTGGGGCCTCGCCCATCAACCGCCGCTGGCGGGTCAACTCCCAGGCGACGTTATTACCGCTTCCGATTGTTCCTGAAGTCACTAGTCTGCGTTAAGTGCGTGTGTGCGCGCGCATGTGTGTGACTGGCCTACGTACAGTATGTACGTATGCATGCCGTATGCCTGTATGCATGCCGTGTGGCATTTGTTGATGAAGATAATAATAACCCTGGTTGGAATTAACCCTTTACGATTAGCTTACATGTTCTATCCCGTCTTCTTATCTTTTTTTTTAACTGTAGCTGCAGTGCGTTGATTTGCGGATGATTCGTAGAGGCTATAGTTAAGCTATGCACATTGTCAAGTAGGCCTACTACGAGTGATGATATCAACACTCAATATAGGCTAAAAGGGAGACTCCCCAGAACAAGTTATTGGGTCTCTGTCTTGAGACATATACCATTAAATGGAGCCAGCCGTTAATCACAACCAAGCGAATGGCTACAAACCTGTCTTGCTTCCATCAGTGCTCTGTATTCCGCAACAGGTGTTTTGATCAAAGCAAATTGAACACGGAATCATGCCCTGCATGTATTCCCTTTGTTTTTTGTTTTTTTGTTGTCAGTAGGATACGATGCTTTAAATGAAACTGGTCAGGGGCGCTGTTTGTGTACTGGTATCATCATAGGTGGGTAAATTGGACTTTCACATGAGGTTTTACTATTAAAGAGATAGCGTTAGGTCTACAGCGACAAAGCGTACTACGCGGAATTGCTTTAAAAAAAAGTACATTCAGAAACAAAAACAAACAACACACAAACACAGTTGCAGCTTCATATCATGGTTCATATATCACATTTTGTGTCTATTACATTTGGAAGGTTGGAGATAGAAAAGCCTATTAGCAGTTCACTGTACTCACAGAGAGTCATGTTGTCTTCAGACTTCTAACGCTTTGTTGCGCTCTCCACTATATCGTAGTTTAGGTTTATAGTTTATATTTTATTCAACGGCGCCCCCACGTGGTTGTGGACGTGCATAGCAAGCGGAGAAAACTAGGCCAGTCATTGGTTGCACGTCACGTGTCTTTGTCCTAAACGTTGCCCGTTTGGGCTTGGTCACGTGACTACGAGTACGAGCGTCTCATTTTCTTGTGTCCTCGGGTTTTTCACTGTTAAAAGCATAAAGTCAAGAATTACGTTTGAGTGATCATGTGATTACAAGTGCAATCAAGCACTTAATGGAAGATTTCAATTGGACTCGTCATATGAATTCAGGTAAGCTATGATTGGACTGTATATTCTTTGTTGTTGTCAGCTAGTTACGCGTTGTATTCAGCCTCTGGCGTCAGCACAGTGGTAAACATTAGTTGACATAATATGATAATGGTACAGTCAGTGGCACGTTGATTCAACTGTATACCCGCATTAAAAGGTTTTGATTAATCTATCAGAGGTTAGTATCAGGCGGTTGTTGTAGAAGTGACAATCAAAACATAACGTTGTTATTGCACGACGACAATGAGGTTCAACAATACACGCACACACGCACACACACACACACACACACACACACACACACACACACACACACACACACACACACACACACACACACACACACACACACACACACACACACACACACACACACACACACACACACACACACACACATATACACAGACACAATGTGCAAACATGTGTGTATGGAAGTGGACATTAAACTAACTCTCCATGCTGAATGTATTTAATTCATTCCTCTATCACTGACCGTCACAGTGATTTAACTGTATGATTTGTGGGTTCTTCAAATTCACATTTCTTTTAAAGGTGTTTTTTATTGGTTTTTATAAAAACGCAACACCGTGTATACAATCAATTAATCCAACAATCAGACATTTAAGACATTACATTCAACAACAACCAACATTAAACTAACTAAAGTGCTCAGTGTTCAGTGTATTGTCCAGTGTAGTGTAATGTTCAGTGTTCAGTGTTCAGTGTCCTGGTTCCAGTGTCGGTAGGAGGCAGGGGTAAAAAACCTGTTCGCTGTGCATCCGGGAAAAAAATTCCCCTGCAGCCCTCTAGTTGTAGAGCGACTACTATCCAGTTTGCCCACCAGTGCAAAGCCGTGGCTCCCCCACCTCCCTCCCCCGAGGGACCCCACACACCCGACTCACCCGACCCGCCCCACCACCGGCGCGTCCGGCCCAGCCCACCAGGCTCAGACTCCTGTAGCCCTTCACGAGGCTAGCCGGACCAGGCGCCCCAGCGGCGGAGCAGATCGAGCACGCAGGCCGACCGGAGGCCCCTGAGGAGAGGCCCAGAGAGCTCGGCGCATGGCAGGCAAGCAGAGGCGAAAAACCTGTACACAGCTTATCCAGGGAAAAAGCTCCCTGGCTCTTCTCAGCTTGTTCCGGGCTGGGGGTTGGGGGTTGGCGGGTAGGGGACTGGGCCTGTAGCTGGGGGCCTGGAGTTGGGGGGGGGGGGCCCGGAACAGGGGGTTTGGGGTCGCTGAGTTGGAACCTGGGGTTGGTGCTGGGGTGACGTGGTGGTTCCCGCCGGTCTCTGCTCCTGGGTCTGGAAGCCTGGGTAGGTGTCAGAGCTGGATATGACATGTGCCTGAAAAGATACAGGAGTGAGAGAAGCAGGGTTTCCGTTAACCGGTAATTACCGGTCTTTGTCCGGTAAATTTTATTGAAGTCCGACAAAATGAAAACTCGTCGGACATTTATGTCCGGTGAAAATAATTCCCTCTAAGCACAATTTGAATACAATTCGCTAAAGTTCACATTCTGATTCCTTCTATTTTAAAAAAGACGAATATATAGGCTATGTATTTCTTTTATTATGATATGATTTGACACCGGCATGATGATGTCTCCTAATGTGTAGGCTGCCTATGCGAAACAGCGGTTGTTTCCGGTGTGCGCTATAACTCGTGCACAATCGAGTCGAGGCAGAGAGGAGGATAGCGATGTTTCTCTCTGTGATAGTGTGATTATGCAAGCCTTTTCTGAAAGGGATGAGAACCCGATTGTTTCAGCTTCTCCCAGGGAGAAAGTGGTAGAGTTACCATCCTCCCTGAGTCCTACCATACCATCCGCTGACAGCCTATCTCTCCCGGTAATTGCGTGTCGCTCAAGTAGCTGATCAGTCATTAAACAAATGTTTTTTACATGCAGCTAGTGAGGAATCTGAAATAGGGGGCAACGTAGTTTATTTCCTTAACGATGGGATATTAATGCGTAAATGGTCTCCTCCTAATGCAAATGGTTGTGAGTGGAATACTGTAAAACAAGTGGTTGTGCCTGTGGGTTATAGACAACAGGTGTTATCTGTAGCACATGAGAGCCAGTGGTCAGGACATTTAGGTATAACTAAAACTTATCAGCTGATATTGAAACATTTCTTTTGGCCCGGACTGAAGGCGGATGTTGCCAAGCACTGCCGCTGTTGCCATACTTGTCAGATGGCGGGTAAGCCTAATCAATCCATTCCACCCGCACCATTGCATCCCATTCCTGCTATAGGGGAGCCATTTGAACGTGTAATAATTGATTGTGTTGGACCTTTGCCTAGGACTAAAAGTGGAAGTCAGTATTTGCTCACTACTATGTGCGCTGCTACTCGTTTTCCCGAAGCTGTTCGGTTGCGTAACATATCAGCTAAACGAAATGCGTTCCCAACCAGCGAGACCTGGTTATAGAAATGACGTTGTTTTATTGATAAAAAAAGGGTCAAACTGGAAAGAGAAAATAGAAAACTCACATTAATCCCAAACAATTTAACAAACTTCAGTTAACGTAATGTGGAGTCCGTTCATTGATCGATGCTGTCTGTTCAGTTCCCAGAGGCGCCCGTTCAGCGCTGGACATATAGCGCGCATGCGAATCATGTTATATTATTATATATTATATAGCTCGCATCTAATCGTATCGGATGAGAAATAGACATTAAATGGCATATATATGCCGCTACACAACAGTAATCACCGCGACAAACAGCTATATTAGATTTGGAAAAAAATATATATAATTTTGAAAAAAAATATTTTTATTATATTTTAATATGTCCGGAATATATCACGTTTGTCCGGTAAATCGAAATCTTCCCGGACACGATGTCCGGCGGCAATTTTTTCTAACGGAAACCCTGGAGAGAAGGGAGGTGTGCATGGTTTGTGTAGTGTGCATTTTGGTGTCAGGCGGGTGATCAGTACTTCCCTGTGACCCAGTGGTGTTGGTCATCCTGGTGCTGGTGGTGCTGGCAGAGACGGCTGGTTCGGCTGTGGGTTGTGTGTGGTGATATTCTGGTGAGAGTAGGAAGTGGGTCAGTGCTGTGTACATGTGTAGGTGGTGGAAGGTGCAGTAAACTTCCCTGTTGGTGTTGTGCGCTGCTCCTCTCCTGGTCCTTGTGATGGTGATACTGCTGACCAGGGCTTGTGCTGGAACAGTGGTGAAGGTGATAGTGCAGGAACTGGTGGTGTAGTGAGGTAGGCCCGGGGTGGGGGGGGGTTGGTCGATGCGGCGCGGCATGGGGGGGGGTTTAGAGGATGACGTCCTTCCATCTCTCCACCCCCCACACCGCTCTTGCTTGATCCGGGTTATTTTTAAAGTCAACAATAGCATGGTCCCTGAGGCAGAGGGTGATTCTCCTCCTCAGGGTTGTCAGGTGGGCGCTCTGTTTCTGATAGACCCTGATGTTCCTCGTCTCCCAGAGTACCTGCTTGACGGCGCTGATGATCCTCCACTGTTGTTGTAGTTGGGGGGTTGTGCACCCCCCGGGAGGACCATACAGGATGTTATCGCCCGTCAAGCGGGGCAGGGTCAGCAGGCTGTTTAGGGAGACAGAGGGAACAAACAGGGCCCAGACCCGCCTGGCCACGGAGCACTCACAGAACAGGTGGTTAATGTGTTCTGTGTCCGTGCATCCGTGGGGGCATTTCTCAGTCGTTGCGAGGTGCCGCCTATGCAAGAATTCCCTAGTGGGGAGACAACCATGAGCAGCCATCCAGGCAATGTCTTTTTGTTTATTGTTAGTACATTTATGATTAATGTTTTTCCATACCTGTTTGGAGTCCACGGCTGTGCTGGCCTTGGGGTGAGTAATGGTTTCCTTCGACCTTATGAAGGTCATAATGTCTTTGTATTTCCATGAGGCCAGCCCAGCCGCGGACAATCCTGTCTTGAAGGCAAAGTCCCTCCATATCTTGTAGACAGGAGGGGGGTCCCAGCTGTAGGGCACAGTGTGATTTATTGATGCGGTCACCCTGAGTGTCCGGAGGATGGGTGTGGCATAGTATATTTCAAAGAACCTGGCTTTCCTATCTTTGTTGTTGATGTTGTTGATGAGGTTGGAGAGTCCCTGTGCCCTAATGATGTTTAGGATGTCTGGGACCCCTTTCCCCCCATTCTCCACTGTTTTGTACAGGGTGGTGCGTTTTAGTTTTTCCATCTGGCTCCCCCAGACAAAGGTAAACATGATCCTTTCGATGGTTTTGGATACTGCTCTGTCTGGGGGAAACACCCTGCCCAGGTAAAGGAGAATGGGAAGAACAATAGCCTTCAGGACCAGGATCTTGCCTGTCATTGTGAGAGGCCGTGCACTCCACTCACAGATCTTCTTTTGGACCTGGCGGATGGTCTCCTTCCAGCTGCCGGAGGCTCCTCCATCTTTCTGGTAGGTGATCCCCAGCAGCTTAATGTTTTCCGTCTTTACAGGGAAGGAGGTTGCCAGGTTCTCCTGCCAGTGCTGCGACAGAAACAGCTCACACTTACCCCTATTGATCAGGGCGCCAGTGGCTGCACAGTAGTCCTCCACCACTTTCGTTGCTGTGGAAATGGAGCGACTATCCGTGCCGACGATGGTAATGTCGTCCATGTACGCCACCACCTTGAGCCTCTCCCCCCGGGCCCCTGGTAGAGGGTAGCCCATGATGTTGGGGGAGCTCCTGATCTTCCGTAGGAACGGCTCCAGGTAGATGACGTACAGTAGAGGGGCCAAGGGGCATCCCTGCCGTACTCCAGCTTTGATGGGGAAGGGGTCTGTCAACTGGTTGTTGATCCGAACTCTGCTCGTGATGTTGTTGTAGCAGAGTTCGGTCCAGTTGAGCAGGTGCTGGGGGAAGTTCATGCCTCTCAGCACCCTCTGCAGGAAACCATGGTTAACCCTGTCAAAGGCCTTCTCCTGATCCAGGCTGAGAAGGCCTAAAGGGGACCTCCGCTCCTGGGAGTGCAGGATGAGGTCTCTCACCAGGAGCAGGTTGTCATTGATGGACCTACCGGGGACGCTACAGGTCTGGTCAGGGGCTATAACTGAGGGGAGGAGGGTTTGAAACCGTTGGGTGAGGGCTTTTGTCATGATTTTATAGTCCACTGGGAGGAGATTGATGGGGCGCCAGTTCCGGAGGTCCTTGAGGTCCCCTTTCTTGGGGATCAGTGTGACCGTACTCTGTCTCATTGACTCTCCAAGCCTCCCTTCCCTGTAGACGGCTTTGAAGACCTCCGCCAAGTCCTCCTTGAGGAGATCCCAGAGAGTCTTGTAGAACTCTGCTGGGATCCCATCCGGTCCAGGGGCCTTGTGTGTATTCAAGGAGTGCACGGCCCGGGTGAGCTCCTCCGTGGTCAGCTCTGGGTTCTCACTCTCACCACCCTCGGGGACCCGGTCCAGACCATCCAGGAAGGTGGCCATGAGAGTCTCGTCGGTTGTCTTGATGTTGTAGAGACTCTCGTAGAACTCTCTTGCCACCCCCGGGATGTTGCCTCTGTCTGACACGGTGTCCCCATTGGTGTCGTATAGGGACAGGATAGGCTTGTGTTTTGACCGTGCCTTGCGGAAGAAGTGGCGTGTGCATTTCTCCTCCTCCTCCAGGCCCTGGAGTTTTTCCCTGAACTGTTTCTTTTGTTGTTGCTCCCGGTAGAGGGTGGCAAGGTGTTGTTTGGTCTCAGCCAGTTCTCGGGCCACATCCAGACCACCCAGTTGTAGGAGACTTAGGCGTTGGAGGGCCGCGTTGTGGTGTTGAAACCTGGCCCTCTGTTCTGCCGCTTTCCTCCTTCCGACTGACCCGAAGTAGCCCTTTGTCCTGGCCTTAACCATCTCCCACCACTCTATCGGGGAGTCGAACAGTTCTTTTAGGGTCCTCCACTCCAGGTAGCGCCTGGAGAAGGAATGCACCACTGTTGGGTCCTGAAGGATCGATGTATTCATCCTCCAGGTACCCCTACCCGCTCTTGTTTGGCCATCCCATTCCAGGGACACTGTCAACATCCTGTGGTCCGAGAAGTGGGCCGCCTGGCTGGTCAGGGTTCCCATCCTCAGACCTGGCGAGAGCAAGAACATGTCTATCCTGGAGGAAGAATTCCCGGAGGAACTCACCCTTGTGTGTGTCGGCGGGGAGGTGCCACCGGCGTCTACCAGTTGGAAGTCGTCTATGATGGACTGAAGTTCTGTAGTGGATCGGTCTCTCCTGGGCCTGCTGCGGTCCTCATCCCGGAGGGCACAGTTGAAATCTCCCCCCACTAGGACTGGTGTGGGGATGAGGAGGAGAGACCGAAGTTTCTTGAAAAGGGAGACTCTCCTGGCCACGTTGGTTGGGCCGTACACATTGATGACCCTCAGCGGCGAACCCTGGATCTCTAGGTCCAGAACCAGGATTCGCCCGCTCTCTACAACCTCCCCCTTTTTGGTCTGCAGAAAAGGGTTGGCCACCAAAATGCCGACCCCATCAGCTCTATCAATGTTTGAGCCTGACCAGAGAGAGTCCCCCCGTGTCCATTCCTCCTCCAGGGTGGCGTCCATCTCCTTGAATGGGATGGCGCACTCCTGGAGGATATACATGTCTGACTGATGTTGGGTGATGTACTGGTAGACGACCTCCCGTTTGTCTGGTTGCCGGAGGCTTCTGGTGTTGAGAGATGAGATTGTTATCCTCATGGTTCTTGGATTTGGTTTGTTCCAATTTTTGCTAAGCTATTGCACATGAGGTTGAGGCCCTCCAATGGGTCGTTGGGGGCCAGATAGTGTGGTACCTCCCCTTGGCTGCTCATGGTGTGGGGGTTGTCTCCCCTCTGACTGCCTGGTGGCACATTTCTTTTAAAAGTGCTTTACTCTATTTAGAAAACATATGGGCCTATCAAACACTTTTCCCATGCCCTATATCCCTTTATCAACCTGTGCCTTCCTAAGTGACATGGTTGGAGATCACTTTCAAGGTTGAAGCTCTGAATACACAAACAGCCTTTTCTCTCAAACTTTTACCAAGAGGCCTGACAACTGGAGTAAAAAGTTCCCTGACTCACCCCATAAGCATTCTTCCTCCTTTTCGTTTTAGCCTATCCGCAAAATTAAGTTACTGTTACGAATAGGCCTGTGGAAGTCGGCTAACTAGAAAACAAGCTTGGTTTGTGTGTCTTGCTGTTCAATCCAGCAGTAGCAATACACCGTTTGCAACACTAACTTTAAAGCATTTATGTCTTCTGTGGTTGATAAGCAGCCAAGGACACACAAACAAAATCAAGTGATAGGCCTACATCAAAACATAGCCTAACTCAGCAAGGGCTTTATTGAAGTATTTCTGAGTAATATGTTTAAATGACCTGATGTTCATTGTCAGTCATAGTTCAAGATCCATCATACAAATATTCTATAGTAATGTATTGGGGGAGAGAAAAAAAAAAGCTTATTTGTTGCTGTCTGTGTCACATGAGTGTCTGAACCTCCAAGGAGATTTTCGCTCTCGTGACTTCCTTCTCTTCCTCTTTTCTTAAACATTCTTGTTAAAGAAATGGCCCATTATCAGTTTTCTTCCAATCATTACTCTTGCTGGTGATTTCAGTACTTGGTAGTAGTAATAGTAGTAATAGTAGTAGTAGTAGTAGTAGTAGTAGTAGTAGTAGTAGTAGTAGTAGTAGTAGTAGTAGTAGCCTAGTGGTGGTGGTGTTGGTGGTGGTGGTAGTAGTAGTAGTAGTAGTAGTAGTAGTAGTACTAGTAGGAGTAGGGGTAGTAGTAGTAGTAGTAGTAGTAGTAGTAGTAGTAGTAGTAGTAGTAGTAGTAGTAGTAGTAGTAGGAGTAGGGGTAGTAGTAGTAGTAGTAGTAGTAGTAGTAGTAGTAGTAGTAGTAGTAGTAGTAGCCTAGTGGTGGTGGTAGTAGTGGTAGTAGTGGTAGTAGTGGTAGTAGTAGTAGTAGTAGTAGTAGTAGTAGTAGTAGTAGTAGTAGTAGTAGTAGTAGTAGGAGTAGAAGTAGGAGGAGTAGGAGTAGGAGTAGGAGTAGTAGGAGTAGGAGTATCACTCCAGCTACTACATTATGCTCTGCAGAATCACTACAACCACTGTTTTTGTTAGGGCCCATAATGTGCAGCAGATGTACACTCATGGGTAACCTGCACAACACCCCTGCCCTGTTCACTCTGACCGTTTTCACCATTACTTTCCTATAGTGTTGATGGAACCCGGAACGTTCTCATTGTGAATAGGTGGAGGGTCATTGTGAAACAGAGGAGGGTAGGGGCAGTATGGAGACAATGGTGCAGGGGGGGCGCTGTACTCAACCATTCATCGTGCAGGGAGGCTGGTGGAGGTAGAAATCTGAGGACGGGCTCATTATAACGCATGGAATGGACTGGATTGAGGAATGGTATCAAACACACCAGCCTCCCTAGTTTCACTGGCTCCACAGCCAGACATTTCCAGGAGAGAGGCTGAACTGAGCAGCAGCAGCAGCAGCAGCAGAGACAACATGGGAGAGAGCCTGTCCTCTCGATTTCTACCTCCACCAGCCTCCCCCTGTCATCGTGACGTAGCGCCTCTCACTCTAACCGTCACCTATTGCCGGGCATATGGCCTTTGTCTTTGGCCAATGACCTGGTCCCGGACCACTCTCTGTATCTCTTATGTCCTTCTCTATTACCACACAGCGTCGTCCCACTGCAGCTGTGAAGACCCGTGCCAGTAGAGATAACAACGGCCTCTTCTAAAAATGAAGACCGGTATTCCTTACGAGAAGGTAAGGTTTTTTTATAAGGTGTCCTTATTTTTTTGTCATGGCAGGTCAGCTCGGTCTCTAACTCAGTGATTTTGTTTGTCTCGATGGTGCAGATGTGTGACGTGGAGGCGAGGAGAGAAGAGGCATACAGGAGGGCACAAATGGTACGGAACAAGTTTCAAGTTTTATCGTTACGCCACATTACACAAGTGTAATAGAGTCAAAATCTTAGGCTTCGGTTCCTAACATTGCACCACAAAGACAATAAGGCAATAGGCACAATTCAAGATAAGAAAAAGTGACAATAGTACAGGACGTTTACCATTATCTCACACCGCTTTTTTACTATAGACTCCAGTAGTTCCAGTTCTGTTACTGTTATCTCACACCTCTTTTTAACTGTCATCATGAAGGCAATAACCTTAGGCTATTTGATAGAGGGAGAACATTGGGGGAACATTGGGGGAAACATTGTTTCAGTCATCTAAGTTTTACTCTGTTCTTGAATTGAAGTGAGTTTCCCGACAGCTTTGTAGCTACTGTAGTACTTTCCCCTGGACAACCTTGGAAGTGAGACCTTGGTAGGTTGAGAGTAACAACCTTTGCCGGAATGAACGAAATGTGTCAGTAATATGAAGCACTTGCTGTTCTAACACTGTGGTCTAGGCCTGGGTCATGAAAGTATTGAATCAAGAACCAGAAGTCTTGAGCTACGAAGTCTTGGTGGGAACTCACCCCAGGCTGTGTGTGTAGTATTACAGGTGTGTGCTGGGCCTGATCGGGGTGGCCAGTCTGCTGTTGGCTGCCCTGTTCCTCCAGACCCTCCTGGTTCCTGTGGTCACCTCCTCACCCACCACTCCCAAGGCCCCTCTCCCCAAAACCTGCTCTGACGCCTGCAAGTGAGTAGCGTTCGCTGGACTTAACCCTATTATGTGGTTAGCAGGTTAACTATTAAGGTTAGCAGGTTAACCTCTCTAGCCAGGTTGCAGTGTTGGTAGATAGTAGTTTCTCTGGGAGAACACCCGGCCTTGATAATAAGGAAGAAACACTGCTGTGTTGTACCCACTTGATTGCCTCTATTCTCTTTTCATGGGTGTGCTAAAAAAATCAATAACAATGATCTCCAGATTAGATCTAAGGGGGGTTGAAACTGGACATTTTGACTTAAAATACATTTTAAGACATGCCTCTTTAGCTTTGCTTTTACTTAGGGTTATTTTTTGTCTTTCAGTTCTTTTAGTCTTTCAGCACATCCTTTTAACAACATTTGAGCCACTGAACTCCTTCACCTTGCGTTAGTCTCTCTCTGGTGTTTTGTTTGTTTTCCTTAATCGCTTGTCTTTAAGTTTTCCGTGTGAAGCGAATTGTATTGCATCAGTGTACGAAATGTACTATAGAAATAAAGTTGCGTTTGATTTCAGTATCGTTTTAGTGGAGAGCATTCCGGAGGGGTTGGAGTATAACTCGACCATCAGCAACCCATCCATCTACCAGACATGGCTCAATCTGATTGGTGAGGCTCGCAGTAGTATTGACATCGCCTCCTTCTATTGGACAATGACCAACAAAGACACACACACCAGTGAGCCATCCGCCAACCAGGTAAGAGTGTACTGTGATTGCTCTAAACGACTTTGATTGACAGCTATTAGGACCTCGGATTCTAACATTGGAAAGACAGGATTTTTACAGGATGTAATTGACCTATTGTTTCATCTGTAGGGTGAGATTATCCTGAAGAGTTTAGCACACGTGTCTGGAAAGATCGCTGTCCGCATCGCTGTCAACACACCCCAAGAGAGCCAGCCCCAGGACGACATCAAGCTCTTAAGTAGCTCAGGTATAGTACCACTCTGTGTGTGTGTGTGTGTGTGCAGTTGGTCTTGAATTGAAGAAAGGAAAGGCAAGCACACAGTATGTGCAGTGAATGCTCCCCATTGATTTATTCCTGTCCAACAAACAACTTACAGACTTCACAGACTTCTGTGGAGTCAAAAGGTGGTTTGTGGTGCAAAATACAGAACTTCAGGCGACATCTTGACTGACTCTCTTCACCCCCTACTTCCCCTCTATACAGTTCCTGTACTGTTAATAAAAAAAAAGAGGGGAAAAAAATGGCACCTGGTCCTAGAAGCTTATGTGTCTAAAGTACGTCACTTTTGAATAAAAGCGTTTGCTAAATGTCCAAAAATGTAACAAAAAATAAATACAATTATTATTTATAATTATTAAAATTATTATTGTATATAAAATACAATTTTCATACAGTGTGAGCTCCTTTCCTTCACCTACAGTATATCATTGATTTCAAGCACCGGTTCTCTTGTTTTTGGGATGTGCAAATACATCGTACCTTTCAATGCTCACTTGAATTGAATGAGTGTCACTAAGTAAGATTGAATGGAGAGTCTGACAGCGAACCGTAACGCAGGTGTGGCGCTAGGGAGGTGGTTAGTCATCTGGTGAATTGGACCACGGAGTTTATCGACGACTCGAGGAGTTGAGTTTTTCTTCTGTAAATGTGAGAACGGCAGAGGAATTGAGAGTGGCTCAGCTGAGACTTTACAGTGGTGGACAGTGAGACTTGCTGACAACTTCCCATTCCCAGAGAGAGAGAGATGAGATTCTGGGTTCCTAGTTTATATTAGAATTGAATTGACCTTAAGGAGTTTAAAATAAATCGATCCAAATCCAGCTAAACTGTACACAGGTACACACAGTCTGTTGAAGTGTTGAGTCTGTGACGTAACCAGAGTTGTCCTTCTAGGCGCTGATATCAGGAAGGTGAACATGCGTCAGCTGACCACCGGTGTACTGCACACCAAGTTCTGGGTGGTGGACAAGAAGCACATCTACATTGGCAGTGCCAACATGGACTGGAGGTCCCTTACCCAGGTATGTCTCCTCTGTGTCCTCACCCCCAAACCAGAAAGGGGATCACAAATGAAGCACAGACACTTAGAGCGGGAGGTGTGGGGGTGGGGAGTGGCGATGCAGAGATATTTCTGACCATACAGACCAATACCGTAGACAACGTATTTGTGGTGCACACAAACATCTGTGGTGCTTGCATGAGATCAACCCGATATGTTAGATTTATCAAAAACACTTACAACCAGGGTATCCGCGGTGTCTTGAAAAGTATTAAAAGTTGATAAATCAATTTTGGGAAAATCAAGACCCTTAATAAGTATTAAAAAGTATTATCACCATTTTATGAGGTCTTGAATTTTGTAGGTATTTTTCTGAATTAGACTCTGTCCGAAGAGTTTGAGTCCTAAAAACGTTTAGTAAAAGTTTGTGAATGTATTAGTTTTATTAAAAAACTAAGATGAACGGGAAATTCTGTTGTATGATAGTGGTCTAGTCTATTGCAAACTAAAGCTGTTAAGTTAAAGGTGTCACTGATGTAAACGGTTACAGCTCGAAGTGGCGGTGAGGTCTGTAAAAATATTGACAAGGTCTTTAAAAAGTCTTAGAAAGGTATTGAAATTAACCTCAAGATTCCTGTATATACCCTGACAACCCTTGTGTGTCTAAAGTAAGTCCCAAAGCCAATGTCCCAAAGCCACTCTGACATGATACTATGACACAGTCGGTTTTATTTTCGAAAACAAATCTGTCAGCTCAAGTGTGGGAAAATGAAAATGAAGAAGAAGTTGTTCCTCTCACCATTCTAAACATAATTCTTGTGGTCGTTTGAGGAAGAAATTGTTTTATGTTAGGGTTAGGGTTAGGGCTATCTAGGATTGGTACATACATTTTTAGGACTTTATATAGCCATTGATTCTGAAAATAATACCTCTAAAGATCAGTGTTGGTTGAAACACTGGGAAACGTATGTCTTCTCTTGTGTCCCTGCTCAGGTGAAGGAGCTGGGAGCCGTGGTGTACAACTGCAGCTGCTTGGCTGAAGACCTGGGGAAGATCTTCGAGGCCTACTGGTATCTGGGCCAGAGTGACGTCATCAGTATCCCCTCCCCCTGGCCCAGCAGCTACTCCACCGCCTACAACAAGGACACGCCCATGCAGCTGCCACTCAACGGCACGGCCTCCAGCGTCTATCTATCTGTAAGACCTGAGGGAATGGATCTATCACGAAGCCACGCACCAGAATAGAAATTGTCCAATCATATCACAGCAAAAGTCACAACAAGCAGAAAACTCGGACAAACAACTCGCTAATATCTGATGGTGAAAAGCTTCGAGACTAAATATTCTTGTCATCTTCAAAAAACATGTCTATTACTTGCTGTGGTAAATCCGAAATCAGAAATGTGCCAACTCCCGCCATTGTAAGTCATTGAATGTCATTCAGTCACGGTCGGTCAGTCAGTCAATGCCAGTGAAGCGTTGTTTGTTTGTCCGAGTTTTCAAAGGGGGCGTGGCTTAGCGATAGGTCCATTCTGTGATTTAATATTATGATATTATTAATATAAGTGTATTTACTATAGTATGTCTCCCCAACGCTATGTGTGGGGATAGTTCTTGCAAAGAAATGTTGCTGCTGATAATGTCTGTGTCGTGTAGTGTTGTGAACTATCCCTTTAAAACTACCCACATGCTAACAACAATATCCTGCCTCCCCAGAGCTCCCCACCATCCTTCTGTGCCGCGGGGAGGACCGAAGACCTTCAGTCCATCCTGAGTGTCATGGAGGACGCACAGCAGTTTGTCTACATTGCTGTCATGAACTATCTCCCCACCACAGAGTTCTCACACCCCAAACGGTCAGTCAGCCTCCTAGGGAACTTCACTGCCACTTTAAGTTCAGGGAGACTGGGGAATTAGCCCTTATGCAGCCATCTAAAGTCAGTTTTGCTTACCACTTTGCTTAGGAAGTTACATTCTAGAGAGCCTCCGCTCTTGAGCCAAAAAGGGAAATAATGCCCCAAAATGATCTCGTTGCTCACCGAGAGGCATTCCTCCCAATGCCCATGAACTCATTAACAGCTTCTTTTTGCAGTAAGTAAGTTTGCAGGCCTCAGACTCAGGAATGTTTAGTCTAATAAAGCCAAAATTAATAGATTGATATAAATATAAAAATGTGTGACAAACAATTGCCTAGTAGTATTGTTCAATGATAAGTGTTCCTGGAGGTCAAGTTGAAGTTGTGGAGAGGCAAAGCTGATGGAGAGTATTATTCTAGCTCATTATTCTTACTCTAGCTCATTGGTCAGATGGCTCTACCTACCAGCATGTCTTGTAAAAAGGCTCCTAGAGCGTTTGTCTGTTATGGAATGAATAAAGCCCCATCTCTGGGCCCTAACCCTGTGGGTCTGGCGCCCTCTGCAGGTACTGGGCCGACATTGACACTCAGCTGAGGCGAGTGGCATATGAGAAGCGTGTGCGCGTGCGTCTGCTGATCAGCTGCTGGGCCAGCACACAGCCTATCATGCTGCCCTTCCTGCGCTCCCTGGCCTCGGTCCAGGAACCCAAGAGAAGGCTGGACATCCAGGTGGTGAGTAGGCCTAGACTTAAGAGTTGCTTTCTTATTTTGTCACTTTACTGTACGTTAGTTTTTAGACATAATCCTCATGTTGATGATTCATCGACATTGTTTTGTTTATGTTGTTAATAAGCTACGTCCAGAAAGGATGGAGGTGTTTGGGTGTTGAACAGTGTCTTCTTTAGGTTGTAAGCAGAGATGTATGTGTTGGTTGCTTGGTTGAGAGTATGACACGTTTAGGCACAATATGGGCAAGTCATTGGGCACAGGATGTCACATTTAAAAAGAGCTTATGGTACCATTTCTGCTTCTCTATTTTCCAGAAAATCTTCGTTGTGCCAGCCAATCCCAAGCAAAAGGAAATACCCTTCGCCAGAGTTAACCACAACAAGTACATGGTGACAGACAAGGTTGCCTACATAGGTAATACACCTCTCTCCTAGACTCAACAGTAGTGAGATATATCAACATTAGTGAGATCAAAGTCATCCTTAAGTCATCCTTAGGAAGCATTGTGAATCATTGTTAGACCACTGATTCACTCTCTCAAAACAGGGTTAAGGTCAATTTGAATTTGTGAAGTGATTTGAGTTCACAATTCCAATATTTGAAAAAACTTCCTTTTTTTCCAATTTATTGAGAGGTCACTGAAAATGAATGCCCTTTTAGCAATCATTGATTTAAAAAAATAAAATAAAATGTACTTCCTGAATCAACTGCATTGAAATTCAACTGTCCCCAACCCTATCTGAAATAAAAACCTGTTTGCTCAGATATCATTTGAAGCATCACCCATTGTATCTCTAGGCGTAGCTGTTGAGGGTATTTTATGTGTCGACTTTACACAAATAGGAAATGTTCATTTCATTTTTCATTTTACGCAGATTCTTTATTGAAATCCAGTGTAACAGATCCCATCTATCAGCTCTAAGGCATCTTGTTTCCTTGTGTTCTCAAGGTACCTCTAACTGTTCTGGTCTTGTGTTCTCAAGGTACCTCTAACTGGTCTGGTCTTGTGTTCTCAAGGTACCTCTAACTGGTCTGGGGACTACTTTGTGACCACTGCCGGGTCGGGGCTGGTGGTGAACCAAACTGCGTCCCAATCGCTTGGTGGCACGTTCCAGTCACAGCTGCAGGCCGTGTTCGAAAGGGACTGGGAGTCCTCCTACAGCAGCCAACTTAACCAGCACACTGACCTCAAAGACCTCTGTTAGACACATACACGTACAGAGTTAGATGAAGTACCACCACCACCACCACCACACTTCTCCTGCCTCTAACAGTGACTCTGACCTCCAATCCAGCAGGGGGTACTTACGATGCACATTTAGTCTCTGGGACGATTTTAAAGATTATAGCGTCGTGTTAATCATTATTATTTTTTGATAAATGCTGATTTAAATATAATTTTTTTGCCATCTATCACTTATCAATGATCAAAAACTATCAACTAGTTTCTAGAATACAATAGATGTATGGTTTAAAGGGTACATTTTCACAGTAGCTTTGGGAACTCTAAATCCCAGTCAATCTCAGGGAGAAATGTATAGTATCTGTAGAGTTTTTTGATTGATGTTTCTTGGCATGCTGGTTTCTTCTTTTTAAAGGTGCAATTCTTAATTGGTTTTTCAGCCACATTTCTGGCAGCTTCTAGTTTGGGTATTATACAGTGGGGTGGGCACCCCTAGTCAAAATGCCTTTTACAATTAATATCTAAGTGAAAAGAAGCAAACCTAACCTCTAAATGGTACAAAGTTAAACATGACATTTTCATCACATTTTTCATCACATTTTAAAGTAAGATACATTTTTATCTTACAGTTTCAAAATAATAAAACAAGGAAAAAGGCCTTGTGCAAAGGTTTGGGAACCCTGTCAGCTAGTAGTTTGTAACTCCTCCTCGGTCAACTATAACAGCTTGCAAACACTTCCTGTAGCCTAGTAAGAGTCTTTCAATTCTTGTTTTTGGAATTCTTCCTGGCAGAACACCTCTTGCTCAGAAATATTCTTCGGCCTTCTTGCATGCACGGAATGTTTGAGATTTCTCCACAGATTTTCAATAATATATACGGATACTTTAGAAGGCATGGAGTTACTTCAGAATATATAGTTCAACCCTAGAATTATATTCACCTGACTCATTGAAGCCGAGTAAATCACCTTGGAGTAAAACGTTTTTTATTATAATAAAAAAGAAACCTTGCTTTAAAATTGGCAGAAAGGTGTCATGTTTAACTTTGTAGCATTTAGTGTTCAGCTTTCAATCACTTGGAGATTAATTGTAACAGACATTTAAACCAGGAGTGCCCAAATCTTTGCACCCCACTGTTTGGCAGGGGAAGGGTTAGTTAACTTTTGATTTTGGATGCTATTAAGGTAAGACAGTTGTACTACGCTCATTAGACATTTATAAGTAATATTCTGCCTAAACATTTAAATGAAAAACAAAACAAAACCCAGGTTGTGCCTTTAATGCTTCATTTGTGTTTCTTGCTTTCCAATGCAGGCTGGATAATATGGGCTTTTAATTAATTTTAAATCTTCCCTTTTAAAACAAGTGGATGTTTCCCATAGGAATACATCATGGCTGAATTTACATCCTTGAATAATAATTGAGAAAGTCCAGAAATTCCCTTTAATTTCCACCATGTGGAGTGTGTCTAAAATATAAGTACAGTGGAGATAGTTGTTGAACAGCAGTACACAAAAAACGAATGTATTGCATATTTGACAGCAAGCACTGGAATTAAATTCCTACACCATCACTCCCCTCTACCCTTTTTGGGTAATGTTCTTAAATTGAATTCATAAAGTTTTAAACCACTTTATTGTTAGTGGTTTTATGCAGAAGTGTGGATAATTATCTTTCCTCCAATTTGCATGAATGAATAAAACCATGAATAAAACCATGCAACCTCTTGCTAATGATGAATTGATTTATTTCCTAAACCGTATTCACTGTGCTGTCAATGACAAGAACACTTGTGTACTCATGTCATCTTTGAATTATTAGCAGAGTGTCTTGTGGCGAAAACATCACGTTGGATCAGAGAGACTGCATCTATGAGTTTCAATTCATTTTCTATCACTATTTCTGTGAACATCAATTTTCATTATGTTTACCGCCGCTATTACATTGCCTAGGCACACTCTTACACAGCCTACACCAAAAATAACGCTAATTCACAGACTTCAAACCATTTATAGTTACTAACGTTCTGAGGAAATGAGGCATGTGAGTGAGGGATTTTTTAGTCTTGTAATAATAATAATAACTTATTTGTATAGCACTTTTCCTATATCAATTAGACTAGGTCTGCTAAAGGCTCTTTAGGTGAATCAATCTATGAAAAAAAAGCACTTAACCCAAAAAAAAATTGATACAAAAGGTTTTTCGATGGATTCCGATAGTATTGGGCGTGCTAAATAACATACTAAAAGTCGACCAAAATCGACCCCCCCGAAAGCCGCCATTTTCAAGATGGCGTCCCAGATGGCGGTGGAGATATTAAAATGGCTATATCTCAAATTGAGAATATGGTGCAAAGGATTTCTCAACTGATTCTGGTACCTCTGGGCATGTTCACTAACATACTAAAAATCTAGGAAAAGACACCTTCCAGAAAGGCTTAATATTCAAGATGGCGTCCAAAATGGCGGCAGACCAAGCTTAAAATGGCTATATCTCAATAGAAAAAAAATATATAACTATGATTTTTCACTTGATTCTGGTACCTCTAGACATGCTTGTGAACATACTAAAAATCTAGGAAAATACACCTTCCGGAAAGGCATCATTTTCAATATGGCGTCCAAACTGGCGCCCAGGAGCTTAAAATGACTATACAAATACAAATAGCTTACTAAAAAAGGTGTTTGCACTCTCCAGCTCTCAAACTACCATACTTGAAGCCTTCTTTTTGACCATTATAGTTGTTATAGTTAGAGGTGTTTGCACTCTCCAGCTCCCAAACTACCATAGTTGAAGCCTTCTTTTTCTGAATCAGTTTCTTTCTTTCTTTTCTGACCTATAGTCAGGTTTGTTATATAATTTCGTGGGAATTTTTTGGGGATTTGCTAATCTATACATTTTTGGAAAGGGCATTGTATGAGGAATCAGAAAATATATGTTTCCATTTGCACAGATGTCTGAAAGGCGGCCATCTTGGCATTTAAGAAATGGCCGCCATAATACACACGTTTTGTAATATCTTGGCTTCTAAATAAGCTAGAACATTTTAACTGCTAAACCTACATTTTCAGGGTCAAGGAATCCAATGGTTGTAGTTACAAAGCTATTTTTTATTTTTTTTATTTTTTATATCATCACATAAAAATGTGTAACTTATACTTTAAGAAATTGTCGTTTTTCTATTACTTCCATACGTGAGTCCACAGACCACCGTATGATCACGACAACCTCCATCATTAGATAGTCTCGATGTTATGATTTAAACTTTTGTTGGCTTTTTGGGGGGATTTGCTAATCTATACATTTTTGGATGTTATGGCAACAGCCAGCAACCAGTAAGGCAATACAGAGGCAGGTAAATCTTTAGCCTAATGGCATATTTAATGATCTTCTTTCGGCGTATGGGTAGTTGTTTTCCTCTCCACTCCACCATGCTCGGGGCCGAGGGGCTACCCTTTTACCACCCCGAGACCTGGTTGAGGGGCTCACCCGGGCTATATTTCTGGACACCCCTCCAGAAGCCACGTCATCGTCTCGTCATCTAGTACCGACAGAACATGCATCCCGTTGGGTGGGTGGTACACCGGGCAATCCAGGATAACATGGTCTGCGGTTTGGTCCTCTGCGCCACACTCGCACGACGCATTTGGGGCCAAGCCCCATCTGTGCATTGATGAGCGGAAACGCCCGATGCCGGTCCGGAGACGATTGAGCCTCACCCAGGATAGCCTTGGCAAGTCCATCCCGAGGGGCTCAGGGCCGGCGACTGGGATATGGTCGCGGAGTTTGGAGGTGTTTGCCTCCCACTCCGCGCGCCACATATAATCCGCCCATCCTGCCGCACTGATGTTAAGATCTCTGCATTGCTGCCTGAGATCCTGTGCGGCAGGCACAAATGGGTGTCTCGACTTGAGACGCCGGGAGGGCTCCGCTGTTATAGTGAGCCTATCGTGGAGCAGATGGTTATTAAGCTCCACGGCCCGGCAGGCGAGACGTGCTGTGGCTCCCATGCGGCGGAGGCCTGCGGGCTGGATGCCTGCTAGGGTGGGAAGGTTGTCCACGGGGGTAGGATGCAGGCATCCTGTCACAAACCGCAAGGCTTCGTTTATAGGCGAGTCGATGAGGCGGGTGTGGGCACTGCGACACCATACTGGGGCGCAGTATTCACTAGTTGAATAAAGGAGGGCTAGGGCTGCCGTGTGCAAGGTCTTTGCGCCGGCGCCCCAGCCTGAGCCAACCAGTCGCCTCATCAACGCCACACGAGCTGTTAACTTCTTGCGCAGTGACTCGAGGTGCCGGCGAAACGTGAGCGTCCTGTCCAATGTCACGCCGAGATAGATTGGCTCAGCGGAACATGGCAGGGGAGTTCCATCTAGGTATACTCTAAGCTCACATTTAGCCTCCCTGTTGTTAAGGTGGAAGGCAGCCGACACCGTCT
The DNA here is from genome assembly GCF_963989245.1 of Nansenia antarctica. Taxonomy (NCBI): domain Eukaryota; kingdom Metazoa; phylum Chordata; class Actinopteri; order Argentiniformes; family Microstomatidae; genus Nansenia; species Nansenia antarctica. The sequence continues at coordinate 67,374,194 of NC_137690.1, forward strand.
TTGCCTCGCTAAGCTTCAATCTCCATTTCCGGAAGTATGCCACTAGTGTCTGCATGTCCTGGCTCAGAATCCCCTCCACAGACTGCCAATTTCCAGCAGAGTACACCACTGCGAGGGCGTCTGCGTAGGCGTACTTCCGCGAGAGTGTGTTGGGCAGGTCATAGGTGTAGATATTATAGAGATGGGGGGCCAGGACCGATCCCTGAGGGACGCCGTTCTTAAGGCGTCGAAGCCTGCTTAGCTGTCCGCAACCGGTGGTAAGGGTAAAGCTGCGGTTACGGATGAGCTCCATGATCATTCTGACCATGTGCCTGTCCGGCAGCAGGCGGAGCAGCTTGCAGGTGAGGCCGCGATGCCATACGGTATCGTAGGCAGCCGTCAGGTCTATAAAGACGGCCCCGTCTCGAGGATCTTGAAGGGGATGCATAACAGAGAGATGGGACGGTAACTCTTAGAGTCCCCTTCAGGCTTATTCGGTTTAGGGATCGCAACAACTAGGGCTCTTCGCCAGATTTTGGGGATCTTGAGTTGGCGCAAACAGGAAGTGAGGAACGCTCTCAGGCAGGACTTCAAGGCGGGTGCGGCATGGAGAATAAGCTCCGTATATCATATTTAATGATAAAAATAGGGAATGAAACAAAATAAATGAATGGGAGGAATGTGGGGAATGTATGGTGTGCTGGTTGTTCTGTTTGTGGGATGTGTATTTACTCTATGTGTAATGACAGGCGGGTTGTGTCTCTTGACTATGTATAAGCGTTTATGCTATGTGTGATGTGATATGTGAATGGCGAGTCCAATGCGTGCCAATGTGAGCTGGGCTGTTAGATTAGTTCATCATCATCACTTTCGTGCGTCACAGCTTGGGAATCGTCATCGTTCTGGCACTGGCTGCTGCACATGTCGGTACAGGCTAAGTTCTTAGCTCTGCATGAACATCTGCCAGAAGAACAGTCAGTTTTGCATTTGCATTGTACCATCTCAATGATGGACTTTGGGGCTGGGAGGACGTCTGTGGTTGTTGGTTTAAGCATGCCATCCTCATGTTTGGAGTACCAATTTTGCAGGGGATCCAATTAGCCTATGGATCCTGCAGAGCAATGGCTGCCTGTGCCCATATATTTTTTTTTTTAGGAAGAAGAATACAAAAAATTGCTTTGTAACTCCAACCATTGGATTCATTGACCATGAAAATGTAGGTTTAGCAGTTAAAATCAATGTTCTAGCTTATTTAGAAGCCAAGATATTACAAAACGTGTGTATTATGGCGGCCATTTAGTAAATGCCAAGATGGCCGCCTTTCAGACATCTGTGCAAATGGAAACATATATTTTCTGATTCCTCATACAATGCCCTTTCCAAAAATGTATAGATTAGCAAATCCCCAAAAAATTCCCACGAAAGTTTAAATTGAAACATAGTGAACCTGACTACCAGGTCTCCCCGCTTGCCAGCCGGTAGACTTAACACACTGACCCACCGTGCAGGTCATGAAAGGTCATTGCCAGATACAGAGGATAATGATATTCTTCTGTGCAGGTTGAATGAGCTGTCTGTGTCTGTGTCCTATCTGATCATGTGTAGAATCCACAGTCTCTCTGTGTGTGACTCTGTCTGCCTGTGTGTGACACAAAAAAACTAAAAACTAAAAAAACACTGGGTTACAGGGGATTTGAACCCAGGCCTCCCGGTCTAATAGACAGGAGACTTAACACACTGAGCCACTGTGACAGAGCTGGGAGCCGAAAAAAAAAATCACCTACTTGAAGAAATTCAGTCCCACATCTGTTCACAAGGCTCTGATCAGTGTAGAATCTCTGTCCTCTGTCTCTCTGTCCTATCTGATCATGTGTATCATCATGTAGTCATGTAGTCATGTAATCATATCTGATATAATCAATCACACTGTCATACAGGCAGCAGCAGCAGACACAGTCTAGAAAAGGTCAATAGGTCATTGGATTTGAACCCTGGCCTTCAGCGTTAAAAAGACAGACTGAGACTTAAGACTGAGCTACTCGGGCAGTCCTGAGAAAAAAAGACTCATCTACTTCAAGACATTTCACATGATTTCATTTCACATCTCACCATCATAGTGAAGTAGCTACATCAGGTGCATCACCGTTACGCTCTCATCCCTGAGATGATGTTACAGGCCACTAGGGAGAGTGCTGCTGCTGCTGCTGCAGCCTATGATCAGTCCACTCTGCTAGTAGGTGTGTCAAACAACATTAACATACATGGGTGTGGTGGAACAAGCACTTATTGACAACTACACCAAAAGGGTACCTTCTTTTAAAGAAAAGGATTTATTGCTTTAGTGAAAAGTACATTTACAAGTGGTTACAAATATTCAGACAACATTCCTATAACATTGACTACACAACTAGCATAGGTAAAGGCTATTTACTATACTAAACCATTTCTAGTAACACAATATTATATGAATGAATGAATGAATGAATGAATGAATGAATGGTCTTTATTGTCATTGATATAGTACAGGTACCAAACAACGACATTTGGGAGGGGGGGGTGTTACAAGGGGGGTCAGCGAAGAGGACTCCCCATCGCCCCTACTGGTCGAAGAGCGACAGTGCTCCAGCCCTGGACTAATTATCGAATGATTGTTGTCACCTGTGAGTGTTTGTCAGTGTATATAGGTGTGTCCCATTTCCTTGTTCCTTTGTCAGTCGATCACTTGTGTTACACCGTATGGAATGCTTCAGAACCCTGTGTATGTATTACCACTTCACGTATCCGTTACCCGGAACGTAATTTGAACTTTGACTTTGTTTGCTGGTTTGCAACCTTGTACCGCCTTTGGAGCCCGTTGCTCAATCTTTAGTTTTCGTGCACTTTATTATTGACCGCAGTGCCTGAGTTATTATTACCTACGTGCTGAGCCCTACTGCTCCCCTTTTTGTTGTGCGGCTAAGAGTTTATGTTTGTACCTATGAATCATACGTCTCAGTAAAGAGAATCTTTATTTTATTACTTCTCCGTCTCATTCTTTACTTACACCGCACCTGGATCCGACATTATTGAGAAACATAACAGAACCTATTGAGAAACATAACAGATCGACTGACCACTATGGATCCAGCGGATGTAATACACCTTCGCACCGTACTGGCCACCCAAGGCGCCATGCTGACCCAGCATGAACGTCTCCTCCGGGAGATGAGTGAACATCTCAGCCAGCTGTCCCTCACCGTCTCGAGCCTGGTGGACCGCCAGGACAACGCTGAACGGATCGCCGCCGCAGCCAACGCCGCAGCAGTCCCACCTCCACTACTGGTCCCTACACCTCCGCCTACACCTCGTGAGCCTCGCCTTCCACCTCCAGAGAGGTACGACGGACGTCCAGAGGGCTGCCGAGAGTTCACCACACAGTGCACCTTAGTCTTCAACCTACAGCCGACCTCCTTTCCCACCGAGCAGTCCCGGGTGGCCTATATCACCACTCTGCTAACGGGACGTGCCCTGTCCTGGGCGACGGCAGAGTGGGAGAGGGGGACGGCGATATGTGCCAGTTCCCAGCTCTTCATAGCAGAGCTGCGGAAAGTCTTTGATCACACCCGGGTACTCTCTACCTACGAGGCAGGCAGGAGACTCACCGCCTGTCGACAGGGTCATCGCACGGTGGCGGACTATTCCGTGGAGTTCCGCACCCTGGCCAGAGAGACCGGGTGGGAGGAGCGCGCGGTGGTCGTCCTGTATGCGCAGGGGCTCTCGGAGGTCATGAAGGACGAGTTGTCCTTCCGAGAGCTGCCTGAGCAGCTGGACGACTTAGTCGACCTCTCTCGGCGGGTGGATAATAGACGCCGGGAGCGGGACCGCGAGAGAGGCTCGGCTAGGGGCGCGCCCTCCCACCTAACGCCGGGTGTGAGACCACCCAGTGGCTTCATGGAGGAGGAACCCACCTACGATGAGCCAATGCAGCTAGGAGCGGCACGCCTGTCTCAGACCGAGCGACAGCGGCGTCAGAGAGAGGGGCGCTGTCTGTATTGCGGGCGGGCTGGACACCTAGTCGCTACGTGCCCGGAGAAACCGGGAAACGGGAGGGAAACGGGAGGGCTCGCTAATGTCGGGAGGGGCATTGGTGAGCCACGAGTCACCTTCCGCAATGGGCGATCACCGGACTTTTTTGGGGGTAACGATAGAGGGGGGACGCCGCATACGACGGGTGTGGGCGTTGGTGGACTCGGGGGCGGCGGGGAACCTTATGCACACGGGCTTAGCCCACGAGTGGGGACTAGCTCTAAAGGACCTTCCCGTTCCATTACCGGTCCGCGCCCTGGACGGCCGGCCTCTGGGGACCGGCTTCGTTACCCAGTGCACACCACCTATTCGCATCCAGGTGGAGCAAGAACAGTGGGAGCTCATCCAGTTTTTTATTATTGAGTCTCCCGACTGTCCTCTGGTCCTGGGGCACCCCTGGCTGGCGGTGCACAACCATAACATTAACTGGTCCACGGGGCGAATTACCGACCCTCCCAGAACCCCATTCCCAGTCCCTTCCCACTCCCTAGCTACAGCCCCTAGACCCTTTTCCACGCTAGCGGCGGGGTCTACAAACATTCCAGTGACTCCGGCCGTAGTGGGCGTTCCCCAGGTCTATTGGGATCTGGGGGAGGTTTTTAGCAAGCAGCGGGCTAGGGAACTACCCCCCCACAGGACTTACGACTGTGCCATCGACCTCCTGCCCGGCACCACGCCCCCTCGGGGGAGATTGTTCTCCCTCTCCGGTCCTGAGACCCTGGCCATGAAGGAGTACATCGACGACGCACTCGCCGCGGGCCACATTCGCCCTTCCACCTCCCCGGCGGGTGCAGGGTTTTTCTTTGTGGCCAAGAAGGACGGGGGGCAACGGCCGTGCATCGACTATAGGGGGTTGAACAACGTCACGGTGAAAAACAGATACCCCCTTCCGTTGATGACGACGGCCTTTGAGTCCTTGCAGGGGGCCCGGGTCTTCACTAAGCTGGACTTACGAAACGCGTACAACTTAGTGAGGATCCGGGAGGGGGACGAGTGGAAAACAGCTTTTAACACCCCCAGAGGACATTACGAGTACTTAGTAATGCCGTTCGGCCTTGCCAACGCGCCAGCGGTATTTCAAGCGCTCGTTAATGATGTCCTACGAGACCTCCTCGACCACTCAGTCTTCGTCTACCTCGACGACATTCTAATTTTCTCCAAGGACCTAGCCCAACACCGAATCCATGTGCGACAGGTGCTCGAACGCCTTCTCCATCACAAACTTTTCGTTAAAGTGGAGAAGTGCGAGTTCCATGTGGACACTGTCTCCTTTCTGGGCTTCGTGGTGGACAAGGGGAATCTACTCATGGATCCCGGAAAGGTCAGTGCGGTGTTGGACTGGCCCCGACCCTCCTCTCTCAAACAATTACAACGCTTTTTGGGTTTCGCAAACTTTTACAGGAGGTTCATTCGCGGGTTTAGCGCCTTAGCGGCCCCGTTGACAGCCCTCACCCAGACTAGCCTACGCTCCTTTTCTTGGTCCCCGGAGGCGGACACCGCGTTCACGGCATTAAAACAGCGCTTCACCTCAGCACCCATCCTGGTGCACCCGAACCCGTCCCTACCCTTTGTTGTGGAGGTGGATGCCTCGGACATTGCGGTAGGGGCGGTTTTGTCACAGCGCTGCGCCAAGGACAATAAGACTCACCCCTGTGCATTTTTTTCGCGCAGGCTGTCCGCGCCGGAGCGCAACTACGACGTGGGGAACCGCGAGCTGCTGGCAATCAAACTCGCGCTGGAGGAATGGAGGCACTGGTTGGAGGGGGCCGCGCACCCTTTTATAGTGTGGACAGACCACAAGAACCTGGCCTATATCCAGGGGGCCAAACGCCTCAACTCCCGACAGGCCAGGTGGGCGTTATTCTTCACCAGGTTCCAGTTCACGATCTCCTATCGACCGGGCTCTAAAAACACCAAGCCCGATGCACTGTCGAGGCAGTTCGATCCTGTGGACCTGGTGGAGAGTACGGATTCGATCGTCCCCACTGGCCTGGTCGTCGCCCCCGTGTCCTGGGGAATCGACAGGGTAGTGAGGACAGCGCTGAGGCGGGAGCCTGACCCGGGCGGGGGTCCGCCGGGGAGGCTCTACGTTCCGAAGACTGCGCGCGCACGACTGCTGCAGTGGGCGCACGCCTCCTCCCTCACCAGTCACCCAGGGGCCACCAGGACATTGGACTTCATACGAAGGAGGTTCTGGTGGCCCACAGCGGAGGGGGACACGCGTGCGTTTGTGGCAGCCTGTGCCCTATGCGCGCGCAGTAAAGCCTCCCGGCAACGACCGCCGGGACTCCTACACCCCCTGTCCATCCCCAAACGCCCCTGGTCGCACATAGCCCTCGATTTCATATCGGGTCTACCCCCATCTGATGGGTTCACCGCCATACTAGTGGTGGTAGACCGGTTCTCCAAGGCGGCGCACTTCATCCCCCTCCCCAAACTCCCCACGGCCCAAGAGACGGCGGAGCTAGTGGTCCAGCACGTTTTCCGGGTGCACGGACTACCCCTGGACATGGTATCCGACCGGGGTCCTCAATTCGCCTCCAGGTTCTGGAAGGCATTCGCCACCAGCCTTGGCGCCTCCGTCAGCCTGTCCTCCGGGTTCCACCCCCAATCCAATGGGCAGACGGAGCGCGTCAACCAGGACCTGGAGGGGGTCTTGAGGTGCTACGTCTCCAGTAATCCGGCGACATGGAACCGGCGGCTGGCGTGGGCTGAATACGCCCACAACACCCTCCTCTGCTCCTCCACTGGCCTCTCCCCTTTCCAATGCCAGTACGGGTATCAGCCCCCCCTTTTCCCGGAGCAGGAGGAGGAGGCAGCTGTACCATCGGTCCAAGCCCATGTCAGCCGCTGTCGCCGTACCTGGAGGCTGGTAAGGGCGGCGCTTGTGCGGGCTTCGGATAGGTCCCAACGCCAGGCCAACCGCAGGCGCCGTCCGGCCCCGGTCTTCCGTCCTGGTCAGAGGGTCTGGCTGTCTACCCGGGATCTCCCCCTCCGGGTGGAGTCACGCAAGCTGGCTCCTCGCTTCGTGGGGCCGTTTAAGGTGGTGCGGCAGGTCAACGCCGTGGCCTACAGACTGCTACTCCCACCCTCCATGCGAGTTCACCCCACCTTCCATGTTTCACTCCTCAAACCCGTTGTTTTCTCCCCCATGGCCCCTCCACCCCGCCCCGCCCCCCTGCCCCGTCTCATTGATGGACAACCTGCCTACACGGTTAACAGGATTATTGACTGCCGGAAGGTGGGGAGGGGTTTCCAATTCCTGGTGGACTGGGAGGGTTATGGGCCTGAGGAGCGTACCTGGGTGCCTCGGCGGGATATTCTAGATCCGAGCCTCATCACGGACTTTCGCCGGCTCCATCCCGAGGCACCCGGGTGAACTTCTGGTGCCGTTCGTCAGGGGGGGGCACTGTTACAAGGGGGGTCAGCGAAGAGGACTCCCCATCGCCCCTACTGGTCGAAGAGCGACAGTGCTCCAGCCCTGGACTAATTATCGAATGATTGTTGTCACCTGTGAGTGTTTGTCAGTGTATATAGGTGTGTCCCATTTCCTTGTTCCTTTGTCAGTCGATCACTTGTGTTACACCGTATGGAATGCTTCAGAACCCTGTGTATGTATTACCACTTCACGTATCCGTTACCCGGAACGTAATTTGAACTTTGACTTTGTTTGCTGGTTTGCAACCTTGTACCGCCTTTGGAGCCCGTTGCTCAATCTTTAGTTTTCGTGCACTTTATTATTGACCGCAGTGCCTGAGTTATTATTACCTACGTGCTGAGCCCTACTGCTCCCCTTTTTGTTGTGCGGCTAAGAGTTTATGTTTGTACCTATGAATCATACGTCTCAGTAAAGAGAATCTTTATTTTATTACTTCTCCGTCTCATTCTTTACTTACACCGCACCTGGATCCGACATTATTGAGAAACATAACAGAACCTATTGAGAAACATAACAGGGGGGGGGCTCCCCTGGTTGGTATGTTTTTGGTGATGTTCAGAAGACGACGAGGGAGAGATTTCCAAGTTAGCAGATGTACCTGCTTCTAAAAGGAGAGGAGTGAAGAGGCCCCAGCCCAAGCTGGACTCTCAGAGGTACACAATGTTTGCATGTGTAGAGGGAGACATTGCTCTTGGTCCAGCTGATCCATACAGGGTAACTTGTAACATGGCTTTAACTCATAGACGATGTCTGCGTTTTGAAACTGTGTAGCATAGAAGGTGTAGCATACTGTTCCCCTTAGCTTACTTTGTTTAACTCTGAACTTTCTTTTGAAGAAATCAAACGGTATGCTATATGTTGCTGCAGAAATGTTTGATGATGGTCAGTGTTATTTTTCCTGCAGGCTGTGCTCTGAAAGAGGACTTCCGGCTCTACGCACCCTGTTTGACAATGTTCACTTCAAAGGCAAAGGACATGAGGTAATCTTAACTGTCGTCAGGTCCTGTAGGGATAGGCTGTTATTTATCATAAAGGAATCAAATTAATGATCCATGACGGCCAAATGTTTTGTTTTATTTATTGTGTGTGTGTGTGTGTGTGTGTGTGTGTGTGTGTGTGTGTGTGTGTGTGCGCGCATGTCCGTCCATCCGTGTCCAGACTGAGAATCTGAAAGTGTTGATGCAGACTATGGAGAATTGGGCTCACAGACTGTACCCCAAACTGCAGTTTGATTACTTCATAGGCAAACTAGAGACATTAGGCAGCAAAAAAGAAGTGCAGGTGAGAAAAACAAAGGAAAACCTCTCCCATATGATCTCAATGGCTTTAGTGTGTTTAAAAAAACATGTGTGAAACCTTAATTCTTGCTTTATTTTCATCAGACTTGTCTCAAGCGAATACGATTGGACATGCCGTTGACACATGACGATTTCATAGGCAAAGACGGTAAGATACAAATGTCACTATCCAGGCAGGGCATCTTTACAGTAATACACCAAACACTAGGTGGAAAACAATGGAAGTGTCTTTTTGAAGTAACCACGGGTATGATAATGTTATTACTACAGAAGAGCCTTGACTTGTCATGTTCCTAAACAAACGTAGTGATTCACAGGCTGAGTGACTTTCTCAATTCATCCAGGTGAGGAGGGGGAGGAAGCAGTACGGAGAGAAGACCCTATCCATGACGACCCAGACCCGTTCGGAGATGGTGGTTTCGCTGATGAACCCCCAAGACTGATCCACTCCACCCCAGCCCCCGCCCCCGCTCCCACGGCCATCCCCTCCCTGACCGAGGAGCAGCAGAGACGTATGGAGCTGAACAAACAGTTGGCCCTGGAGAGAAGACTGGCGCGTATGCAACAGCACACAGGTCAGTCACCCAACCACACCCAGAAGGACATTTTGACAGGGTAGAAAATGTATTTGTAGTTCGAAAAAAAAAAAAAAAAAAACACCAGTGGGTTATTTTCCTGAAAGCTGTTGTACCTTTAAAATCATCTTGGGTTCATGTGGGCAGCGGGCTACAGGGAACTCATCCAATATCTAAATTCCTCTGCCGACACTTGATTGACTTTGCCATACCCGATATAGAGATTGAATTGCAGACATTTAACCAAATGACCTCAGTTGGAAAGGGTATGTTGAGGAATACAGTTATGCATTGGTTAATCTTAATTAATTATTTATGAATTAATTAATTAATTGGGGCGGCGGTAGCCTAGAGGTTAGAGAGGCCGGCTAGCACTCGGAAGGCCGCTGGTTCGATGCCCACCTCAGGAGGGAGCTTGCATGTGCCGTTGAGCAAGGCACTTAACCCCTAATTGCTCCAGGGGCGCCAAATATGGCTGACTCTGTGCCTAGAGCAATAATACCAAATTCCAACAATTGACTGACAAGTTGATTGCATGGCAATAAATCAGTAAAAAAAATAAAATAAACAAGATCTCCCTCCCTCCTCAGAGGCCTCCCAGACCGCGACTCTGAGTCAGTCAGCTGAGGAACCCTCCACCAGCTCCTCATCACACTTCTCCAGTCAGAGGAACCATCAAGAAGACAATGTTGATGATGATGATGATGATTTGGACCGCAGCCCAAAGAACAGACCCCTAGACAAAGGCTCTCTGCTGGAGCCAGACTCCCCAGTGTGTGAGAGGAGAGACACCAGCAACAACCCTATTCCTGAACTGAGCAACAGCCAGGAACACAGCAACTGACACACACACACACACACACACACACACACACACACACACACACACACACACACACACACACACACACACACACACACCATCAAGGTACCTTGAGAGGACTACCAACCAAGCTACGGATGTTTTTGCCTGTTCAAGTTCTTACAAGTCACCAACGTGGTCATATTATTGACAGTTTTTTCCTGTTCTACAAAAATGCCATGATGAAAGCCAAACACCATGTTGGATTGAAGAGTTGATATACTGTTTGTTTTGACAATTCACTTGAAGGGGCCTTAATGATGTTTCCTCAAACCATGTTTGTCCTTATGTGTAAGGATGCTGTTGCGCAAAGAGCTAACTTTGATTATGCTTTTTCATGTGTTTCTTTTTTCTTTTCTTTTTTTCCATCAAACATTTCTTGTTGTCAATAAAAGTATTTTAAAAATCCTTTAAAAAAAATCTGGGTCTATTGCTCTGTCACCTAGCATTTTGGAGTTTAGCTTGCAACGTCGCGAGCGTGTTAGCGGCTAAATTACAGTAACTTCCTCTTATACGTTTTGGTAACGGCCCTGGTAACAATCTATGCCACTTGCAAAGAAGATAAGGGTTAGTTCAACCTTATGTTGCGGTGTTTGCTCAATTTGATGTTTGACACTGGTCAGAGTAGATCCAGTTCACATTGGGAAGGATCAATGCTTTGGTAGGTAGCCTAGAGGTTAGAGAGGCTGGCTAGCAGTTGGCTGGCTAGTTTGATCCCTGCCTCAGGAGGGAGCTTGCATGTGGCCTTGAGCAAGGCACCTAACCCCTAATTGCTCTAGGGGTGCCGAATATGGGTGACTCTGTGCCTAGAGCAAAAATACCAAATTCCAACAATTGACTGACAAGTTGATTGCAGGGTAAATAAATCAGTAAAAAAAAATGCAAAGCTCTTCATAGCACATTTCAATGTAGTACACCTCCAACATACCTGTCTAAACTCAGAGAGCAAATGACACTATGGAAAGATAAAAGGTAAAACACACAAGTCCATCTGATTTAACCTCTTTATATCCACGGACCCTCATGGGCATCCGAAGTGATATAAAGAGTTTACCTCGATCAATTCTCTTCATCGATATCACATTTTTTTCACAACTTTGCATGCTATACGATGCCACCATTTTTTTCCAGAGACGGTAAACACGGCCTAAGTCACATCCAGTTTTCTCCAACTGGAGAATGTGTCATGTCCGGTTTCAACGCCAAATTTCCTCTCAACTCAAAAAAAAAAAAAAAAAATCTGATACATGAGAAAGGTCAAAGGTCAAAGATGGTGCCAACATATCTCCAAATGGCCTAAACATATAGGTGTCCGCCTAAACATACCTGTACTAAAACAGGTACAAAGTTGCATTTGCTCACATTACTAGCATCGACTTTGGCACAAGTACTAATAAGACCCTGGAGTACTGATTCCTAGATGATTTGGGCTTGGTTATCAGGTTTCCAAGGTGATATTCACTGTAAAAGCTGTTGTTTTTTTAGGCGGAGACTGAATTTGAGATGTTTTATAATGTTCTAGCTCTATTTACTCTGACACAGTAACATAGATTTTGATTCTGACACTTCTACAGCCACCCCACAGGTGTTAGCTTTCATTTGATAACAATATCATTATGAAGGCCCTTGTGATTGTGGAGATATTCTATATTCACTGTGGGCATGTCATTTCGAGCAGAAAACCAGAAAAATGAGGTGGATAAGAAGAGGTTGAATGAGAGAAGCGGTGGGAATGCTTTTTATTTTATTTGATATGCCGAGAAGTTTTGGGAATTGTTTTAGTTATTTTTTTTAAAATAATCGGTATCCTCAGAGCTGGTGGGATAATAGCCTGTGAAAGAAAGAAAAAAGTCATTTACACTGTTACTTCAGTCAAGCTGCATGTTACTGTAAAGAACACATTTTAAGTTCAGGAAATAATGAATATATATATGTTTTCTGCATTACACAGAAAGCAGTAAACCAAAGGTGAAAATGTCTAAAACGGGTCTTAAAATAGCTGGGAGGGTCTTACCTAAACAGGCAACTCTCCTGATATGGGACACAGCATTTCCCAGAAGACCATGGCCCTTCTCCTTGGTAGCTGTAGAGACATTAAAAACACATTACTCTCTGTCTGTTAAAAGCAGTCATAACCATAATGTAACTCAACGCAGAAGAGAGAAAACAAATGGCTCAAATAAGTACTGACTCTCCAGTGTCTTGGGGATGGGCGCCATGGTTGTTGCGGGGTCCATCATTGTTGCGGGGTCCATTGGGTCCAGCAGCGCTCCAGGTCCCTGTCCTGGACCCGTGGAGGCCATTACACTGGGGTTTAGAAGTTCGGGGGACCTCCTCACTGGACATATTGTTACTAGGAAAAAACATGATAAAATGTTCGTCAACATCACCACAGTCATTACAGTCAGCACTCGAGTTGAGGGGGGATGAGGGGGGATGGCATCCCCTCTGAAATAAAAACAGTAAAAATCATCCCCCTTCTAAAACTGCCATCCCCCCTTTCCATCCCTTATGTCATTCTATCAATGAACGTGGTATTACTGCTATTTCAACATTTAGTTTTGCGCATATTGAGTAAAATACTGTGGGCGAGGGGGCACGCGCACACATGCAATGACATTTTTACCAAGTCACTGACGCTGTGGGGATGCTAAAATTGTCCCCATATGATAAAATCCACCATCCCCCCCCTGATTTTCTTTTACAACTTAAGTACTGATTACAGTCATTACAGACTGAAAAAAAAACATGATCAAATTATCGTCATCATCACCACAGTCATTATAATCATTACAGACTGACTGGGTGTAAGGAGTTAAGCCACAGCAGTAATTACCGTACCTGCACTCCTAGAGTGTATGTGTCCTGGAGTGGTAGATGGAGGATCCCACAGACAGCAAGAATTCATGACGGGAACCATCGCAAGGGCAGCTGTCGTTGGTGGAGCCATCATTGGTGGAGGTGATGGAAAGGGCATGCTCTGTGAAAAATAATTATATAAATAAAATCTGCTCAATGAAACTAACCTGAATGAGTTGGATAAAAAGCAATGCTTGTACAGTTAGAATATGACTGCTGTAAGATGATAGTTAAATGTGGACCTTAAGGTGTAGCTGGATCTAAATCCTGCCCCTTGTCCTCTGATGAAGCGCATGTTTTACCCCTGTGTGTAGTAATCTGGGGCCTCACCTCAAGGCAGGTTTTTGGTCGAACTCCCAGCTGTTGTGGAGGCTCAACACCCAGAGCGCCAATCTCCAGCAGATCCCACTTATATAGGGGGTTGGTGTCAGGGAGCTGTTGGGGATTAAATGCCTTCAAGAAGGCAAACTGTGTCGGGGTCACAGTGTTTTTGGCCACTGCCTTATCCAGAACCATCATGGGCATTGTCCAGGCGATCTCCACCTGAACCATCATGGGCGATGTCCTCCTCACCATGGAGAGGGCCTTTGGAAGGAGCTCCACCTTCCAGAGGCACGTTTTAGTGTCAAGCTGTTGTGGAGGCTCAACCTCCTGACTAAGAAGCTCCACCTCATCCCTCTGTGGAGGGGTAGATTGGGGCTCCCAACCTTCCCTCTGTGGAGGTGGTACAACCTCAGGGGCTGTCATGATGTCCTGGGGCTCTGCCTTGGCCTCATCAACAGACTGGAGGGTCTGGTGGAGGGTTATTTCCTCCACACCTGTAGCCACACCCACAGCACCCATCTCCAGATCCCACTTTGATGGGGGGTCAGCGTCAGGGAGGATGTCCCCCTGGTCCCTCTGTTGGGGATTAAATGTTGTATAGAAGGCAAACTGTGTCGTGGTGTCTGCCTTGGCCTGAGAGTTGACACCTGTCATGGGAGGTGTGTTAACCACTGACAGGGCCTTTGGGAGGAGCTCCACCTCTTTCCTCTGGGGAGGGGTAACAACCTCCGGTGCTGTGTCTTCATCCCTGTGGGTAAAGAGGAGGACACTGGGAATCTCCACCTCTGGTAGGAGCTCCACCTCATCCCTCATCATCGTCCGATGGAGGGTCCTTTTCTCAACTAGGACACTGGGAATCTCCTCCTCATCCCTCTGTGGAGGGGTACATGCCTCTTTGGCCTCATCAACAGACTGGAGGGTCTGGTGGAGGGTCATTTCCTCAATGAGGACGCTGGGCATCTTCACCTCAACCGTCATAGGAGGTGTCCTCACCATGGAGAGGGCCTCTGGAAGGAGCTCCACCTCATCCCTCTGTGGAGGGGTACATGCCTCTTTGGCCCTGGGGCCCTCTTCTCTCTGAGGAGGGGGTACAACCTCAGGGGCTGTCATGATGTCCTGGGGCTCTGCCTTGGCCTCATCAACAGACTGGAGGGTCTGGTGGAGGGTTATTTCCTCCACACCTGTAGCCACACCCATAGCCCATGTAGCCCATGTAGCACAAGATCTCCAGATCCCACTTTGATGGGGGGTCGGCGTCAGGGAGGATGTCCCCCTGGTCCCTCTGTTGGGGATTACATTTTGTATAGAAGGCAAACTGTGTCGTGCTGTCTGAGAGTTGACACCTGTCATGGGAGGTGTGTTTACCACTGACAGGGCCTTTGGGAGGAGCTCCACCTCTTTCCTCTGGGGAGGGGTAACAACCTCCGGTGCTGTGTCTTCATCCCTGTGGGTAAAGAGGAGGACACTGGGAATCTCCACCTCTGGTAGGAGCTCCACCTCATCCCTCATCATCGTCCGATGGAGGGTCATTTTCTTAACAAGGACACTGGGAATCTCCACCTCATCCCACTGTGGAGGGGTACATGCCTCTTTGGCCTCATCAACAGACTGGAGGGTCTGGTGGAGGGTCATTTCCTCAATGAGGACGCTGGGCATCTTCACCTCAACCGTCATGGGAGGTGTCCTCACCATGGAGAGGGCCTCTGGAAGGAGCTCCACCTCATCCCTCTGTGGAGGGGTACATGCCTCTTTGGCCCTGGGGCCCTCTTCTCTCTGAGGAGGGGGTACAACCTCAGGGGCTGTCATGATGTCCTGGGGCTCTGCCTTGGCCTCATCAACAGACTGGAGGGTCTGGTGGAGGGTCATTTCCTCCACGAGGACACTGGGGATCTTCACCTCACCTGTCAAGGGAGGCGTCCTCACCATGGAGAGGGGCTCTGAGGAGAGCTCCACCTCATCCCTCTCTAGAGAGATTATCTGTGGGTGGTTCTCATTTGAGACAGACTTTGGTCAAAGTCAAAAATAAGAACAATTAGTCCAAAACAATGAAACATACAGTTGATATCATAGTAAGTGACACACTCATATTATGATAAAAACCTGCACACAATATTTGCATGCTGTATTGATTGAGAATGTTTATTTTGGTCCCTTTACAATTCATAATACAGATATTAAAAATGTACACAGTCACAATGCGTAACACCAGGACCAAAAAGGTGTAGGCTGAAGCCATGGCTTATTGCGCCTACCCTTTTTACATGTATGGGTTTTTCCCCATGAGTACATAATCAAAACATTGAAACTTTTATAAACAAAAATTCACTTACGCATCTTAACAGAAAACTCAAAAGTACCAAACAAAAAACTATATTAATGCACCTAACCTTTTTACATTAGTGGTTTTCCCCTTATGAGTGCATAATCAAGACATAGAAACATTTATAAACACATTTTTACTTAAGCATGTTTTCAAAAATACCAAACAAAACTATATTTATACCTCTGTTTTATACTTGTTAATCATCTTATTTTTTTGTAATTTCTTTAATCCTTTTAGTGTACTACGCATTTTCATTTCCTTTTCAAAAGTATTCCATAAGTTAACTCCTTTAACTGTTATACATCTTTGTTTTGCATTTGTTCTAATCTTTGTTTTCATAAACATACATATTCCTCTGAGTTCGTAATTACTCTGTCTAACTTGAAACAGTCTCTGGATACAGTCTGGAAGCATCTTATTTTTTACTTTATACATTACTTGTGCCATTTTGAAGTCCAAAATGTATCAATACATACAAATGTCACCATTATCAATATCACCACCACGATAATTACACTCAGAGTTATTGACATTGTTATTGACATGTCAGGCTATTAGGACATTACATTAAATTACATATCCTGTATGAGACTCATCTGACTACCTTTTGAAGGGCATTTAGCCAGGTGAGGAGCAGACTGTCCATCGACTCTAACCCTGATGTTCCACGTTCTGAGGCTTGTCCTCCAGACTCTTGGGGCGTGACTGAAGGACCAGTAGGCTGGCCAGACTGTACCTCATTCCCAGGGGCCACTGGGTAATAATAATGGTAATGATTGTTGATCACACCATAGTTATGGTTGATGTTCTGCAGTGCACCCCCACCAGTCTGGTTCCTCCCTGTAAAAAAAAAAAAAAAAAGGAAACGGAGAAGAGGGTTGATACTCAGTCTTCAGATAAGGGGGTATCAATCATTATACATTATAATAACAGTTAGTTCCGACTAAGTAATTTGATTGGACAAGAGGCATTCCATGAGTGCCGATATACAGTATAACAGTACTGGGACTTTTAACTAATCACTCCGCCGCACAGGTGTTCTACTAAATGTTATAATTAGACTACATGTTTGTGTTCAGGTTACTAGGCAACAGTCCAGTTGAAGTTCAGTTGCGGAACAATTTTTTGTTGGCGGAGCCAAAATAAATGATTAAATAAACAAACAAATCATAATCTGTTGTCGCTTATTACTGTTAACTAATAAATTGCGCTGTAGAACTGTTAAAAATAAAACAAGTATAAAAGCAATATGACACTTGTGGTCGTGCTGTTATACTGAATATCAGCACTCCCTCTCGTGTGATAATGCTTAATTAAGACTCATCAGGAGTAGTGTGTGTAATGCTTACCTCCATCATCGTCTTGTCTCCTGTGGTTTTGAGCGTTACGTGCTCTGCTTTGCCCGTCAACAGGACACCGTCCTCCCCCACACTGCAAAAAGTACATCTAAGTAAGATGAAATATCTTAAATCAAGGCAATATATGCTTGTTTTCTGTCCGACTGCACTAGTTTTAAGATATCTTTTACTTTTTAAAGACAATCTTGGCAAGCGAAATGTTCCTGTTCTGTTGACAGGTAGGCTAATATATCCCCCCATTTTATTGCTTTTTTTCTTGTTTTTGAGAACTGACTTTTTGCAGTGCATCCTTCGCAAAAATTTGATCAAGTTAAGAGTTTTGTAGAGACACGGAGAATAAACCATGTTCTTAAAGCTCATTGTAATGGAATGGAATTAGGTATGGCATCAAAAGTTTGCATTCCATGCATTACAATGATCCTGTCCTCAGATGTATACCTCCACAAGCCTAAACGAATTCTTATTCACAGTATTAAATCCAGGGGGTCATCTTCAGGCAAGTACAGTATAGTCAGTGTTTGCTGTTTGATTACTCACGGGAGTGGTATCCATGATAGGCCACCTCCTCTAAGGCAGCTGTGTCTTCTTGGTTTGTAAAGTAGGGGGCATAGAAATGATGCTCTCTCTTGTAGTAGATATGTAATGACACAGTAGTAGTATATTTTCTATCTCTCTAACTGATCTTCGTCTGCAACAGAGTGATCTGAAAGAAGAACAACACAGCATGATGTAACAATAGAACAGAAATATGATTCTAATTCTAATGTGTCATAATAAGCCAATTTCGCCAGTGCAGACGCGTCATTTTCTTTGACAACCAATTTCTGACATAACCACGCCCCCCGCTCGGTTCATGGGTCTACAAATCAATTTCATTTGAATAGATTCTCCCTAATTAATTACAGTTATTAACTAACATACACTCACCTGCGCATCAGCTGGTCATTGAGCATATTTGCCTCAGTTGGTCTGAGTCTATTCCCAAAATGCGTTCGAGGACAAGAGCCTTTAGCAGACCTAGTCTAATTGATATAGGAAAAGTGCTATACAAATAAGTTATTATTATTATTATTATTATTACAAGACTAAAAAATCCCTCACTCACATGCTTCATTTCCCCAGAACGTTAGTAACTATAAATGGTTTGAAGTCTGTGAATTAGCGTTATTTTTGGTGTAGGCTGCTTGTGTAAGAGTGTGCCTGCAATGTAATAGCGGCGGTAAACATAATGAAAATTGATGTTCACAGAAATAGTGATAGAAAATGAATTGAAACTCATAGATGCAGTCTCTCTGATCCAACGGGATGTTTTCGCCATAAGACACTCTGCTAATAATTCAAAGATGACATGAGTACACAAGTAGTGTTCTTGTCATTGTTTTGATTGACAGCACAGTGAATACGGTTTAGGAAATAAATCAATTCATCATTAGCAAGAGGTTGCATGGTTTTATTCATGGTTTTATTCATTCATGCAAATTGGAGGAAAGATAATTATCCACACTTCTGCATAAAACCACTAACAATAAAGTGGTTTATAACTTTATGATTTCAATTTAAGAACATTACCCAAAAAGGGTAGAGGGGAGTGATGGTGTGGGAATTTAATTCCAGTGCTTGCTGTCAAATATGCAATACATTCGTTTTTTTTTACTGCTGTTCAACAACTATCTCCACTGTACTTATATTTTAGACACACTCCACATGGTGGAAATTAAAGGGAATTTCTGGACTTTCTCAATTATTATTCAAGGATGTAAATTCAACCATGATATATTCCTATGGGAAACATCCACTTGTTTTAAAAGGGAAGATTTAAAATGAATTAAAAGCCCATATTAGCCAGCCTGCATTGGAAAGCAAGAAACACAAATGAAGCATTAAAGGCACAACCTGGGTTTTGTTTTGTTTTTCATTTAAATGTTTAGGCAGAATATTACTTATAAATGTCTAATGAGCGTAGTACAACTGTCTTACCTTAATAGCATCCAAAATCAAAAGTTAACTAACCCTTCCCCTGCCAAACAGTGGGGTGCAAAGATTTGGGCACTCCTGGTTTAAATGTCTGTTACAATTAATCTCCAAGTGATTGAAAGCAAACCTGAACATTAAATGCTACAAAGTTAAACATGACACCTTTCTGCCAATTTTAAAGCAAGGTTTCTTTTTTATTATAATAAAAAATGTTTTACTCCAAGGTGATTTACTCGGCTTCAATGAGTCAGGTGAATATAATTCTAGGGTTGAACTATATATTCTGAAGTAACTCCATGCCTTCTAAAGTATCCGTATATATTATTGAAAATCTGTGGAGAAATCTCAAACATGCCGTGCATGCAAGAAGGCCGAAGAATATTTCTGAGCAAGAGGTGTTCTGCCAGGAAGAATTCCAAAAACAAGAATTGAAAGACTCTTACTAGGCTACAGGAAGTGTTTGCAAGCTGTTATAGTTGCCCGAGGAGGAGTTACAAACTACTAGCTGACAGGGTTCCCAAACCTTTGCACAAGGCCTTTTTCCTTGTTTTATTATTTTGAAACTGTAAAAAGTTTAAAGATAAAAATGTATCTTACTTTAAAATGTGATGAAATGTGTCATGTTTAACTTTGTACCATTTAGAGGTTAGGTTTGCTTCTTTTCACTTAGATATTAATTGTAAAAGGCATTTTGACTAGGGGTGCCCACCCCACTGTATAATACCCAAACTAGAAGCTGCCAGAAATGTGGCTGAAAAACCAATTAAGAATTGCACCTTTAAAAAGAAGAAACCAGCATGCCAAGAAACATCAATCAAAAAACTCTACAGATACTATACATTTCTCCCTGAGATTGACTGGGATTTAGAGTTCCCAAAGCTACTGTGAAAATGTACCCTTTAAACCATACATCTATTGTATTCTAGAAACTAGTTGATAGTTTTTGATCATTGATAAGTGATAGATGGCAAAAAAATAATTTTTAAATCAGCATTTATCAAAAAATAATAATGATTAACACAACGCTATAATCTTTAAAATCGTCCCAGAGACGAAATGTACATCGTAAGTACCCTCTGCTGGATTGGAGGTCAGAGTCACTGTTAGAGGCAGGAGAAGTGTGGTGGTGGTGGTGGTACTTCATCTAACTCTGTACGTGTATGTGTCTAACAGAGGTCTTTGAGGTCAGTGTGCTGGTTAAGTTGGCTGCTGTAGGAGGACTCCCAGTCCCTTTCGAACACGGCCTGCAGCTGTGACTGGAACGTGCCACCAAGCGATTGGGACGCAGTTTGGTTCACCACCAGCCCCGACCCGGCAGTGGTCACAAAGTAGTCCCCAGACCAGTTAGAGGTACTTTGAGAACACAAGACCAGACCAGTTAGAGGTACCTTGAGAACACAAGACCAGAACAGTTAGAGGTACCTTGAGAACACAAGGAAACAAGATGCCTTAGAGCTGATAGATGGGATCTGTTACACTGGATTTCAATAAAGAATCTGCGTAAAATGAAAAATGAAATGAAAATGTCCTATTTGTGTAAAGTCGACACATAAAATACCCTCAACATCTATGCCTAGAGATACAATGGGTGATGCTTCAAATGATATCTGAGCAAACAGGTTTTTATTTCAGATAGGGTTGGGGACAATTGAATTTCAATGCAGTTGATTCAGGAAGTATTACTATTATTTTTTTTAATCAATGATTGCTAAAAGGGCATTCATTTTCAGTGAACTCTCAATAAATTGGAAAAAAGGAAGTTTTTTCAAATATTGGAAGTGTGAACTCAAATCACTTCACAAATTCAAATTGACCTTAACCCTGTTTTTGAGAGAGTGAATCAGTGGTCTAACAATGATTCACAATGCTTCCTAAGGATGACTTAAGGATGACTTTGATCTCACTAATGTTGATATATCTCACTACTGTTGAGTCTAGGAGAGAGGTGTATTACCTATGTAGGCAACCTTGTCTGTCACCATGTACTTGTTGTGGTTAACTCTGGCGAAGGGTATTTCCTTTTGCTTGGGATTGGCTGGCACAACGAAGATTTTCTGGAAAATAGAGAAGCAGAAATGGTACCATAAGCTCTTTTTAAATGTGACATCCTGTGCCCAATGACTTGCCCATATTGTGCCTAAACGTGTCATACTCTCAACCAAGCAACCAACACATACATCTCTGCTTACAACCTAAAGAAGACACTGTTCAACACCCAAACACCTCCATCCTTTCTGGACGTAGCTTATTAACAACATAAACAAAACAATGTCGATGAATCATCAACATGATAGATAGACTTTATTAGATAGATAGACTTTATTTGTCATTGTTACAGTACAGGTACCAAACAACGAAATTTAGGAGGGGAGGCTCCCCTGGTGTTTAAGAAAGGAAAAAGAAACACATTTTGGAAAAAGCATAGATGCATAAAATCACAAGAAGATAAAGAGCTGGTTTACATCAATAGAGGCTATGAGGATTATGTGAGGATTATGTCTAAAAACTAACGTACAGTAAAGTGACAAAATAAGAAAGCAACTCTTAAGTCTAGGCCTACTCACCACCTGGATGTCCAGCCTTCTCTTGGGTTCCTGGACCGAGGCCAGGGAGCGCAGGAAGGGCAGCATGATAGGCTGTGTGCTGGCCCAGCAGCTGATCAGCAGACGCACGCGCACACGCTTCTCATGCCACTCGCCTCAGCTGAGTGTCAATGTCGGCCCAGTACCTGCAGAGGGCGCCAGACCCACAGGGTTAGGGCCCAGAGATGGGGCTTTATTCATTCCATAACAGACAAACGCTCTAGGAGCCTTTTTACAAGACATGCTGGTAGGTAGAGCCATCTGACCAATGAGCTAGAGTAAGACTAATGAGCTAGAATAATACTCTCCATCAGCTTTGCCTCTCCACAACTTCAACTTTACCTCCAGGAACACTTATCATTGAACAATACTACTAGGCAATTGTTTGTCACACATTTTTATATTTATATCAATCTATTAATTTTGGCTTTATTAGACTAAACATTCCTGAGTCTGAGGCCTGCAAACTTACTTACTGCAAAAAGAAGCTGTTAATGAGTTCATGGGCATTGGGAGGAATGCCTCTCGGTGAGCAACGAGATCATTTTGGGCCATTATATATAGCTATTTGTCTGTATTATCTTGTAGATAGTACTAGTTTTTTTTTGGTCTGTCTTACATGTAACGATGAATTGAGAATCAAGGACCCCAATTGAAATAAGCCAGTGGCTTTCTTGGGTTTTTTATCCTTTTAGTTGACCTTGTATGTAATATGTACTTTCATGTACCTACTTCTGCAAATCTTCTAATAAAGTTTTCAATCAATCAATCAATTATTTCCCTTTTTGGCTCAAGAGCGGAGGCTCTCTAGAATGAAACTTCCTAAGCAAAGTGGTAAGCAAAACTGACTTTAGATGGCTGCATAAGGGCTAATTCCCCAGTCTCCCTGAACTTAAAGTGGCAGTGAAGTTCCCTAGGAGGCTGACTGACCGTTTGGGGTGTGAGAACTCTGTGGTGAGGAGATAGTTCATGACAACAATGTAGACAAACTGCTGTGCGTCCTCCATGACACTCAGGATGGACTGAAGGTCTTCGGCCCTCCCCGCGGCACAGAAGGATGGTGGGGAGCTCTGGGGAGGCAGGATATTGTTGTTAGCATGTGGGTAGTTATAAAGGGATAGTTCACGACACTACACGACACAGACATTATCAGCAGCAACATTTCTTTGCAAGAACTATCCCCACACATAGCGTTGGGGAGACATACTATAGTAAATACACTATAATAATATACATAATAATATCATAATATTAAATCACAGAATGGACCTATCGCTAAGCCACGCCCCCTTTGAAAACTCGGACAAACAAACAACGCTTCACTGGCATTGACTGACTGACCGACCGTGACTGAATGACATTCAATGACTTACAATGGCGGGAGTTGGCAAATTTCTGATTTCTGATTTACCACAGCAAGTAATAGACATGTTTTTTAGAAGATGACAAGAATATTTAGTCTCGAAGCTTTTCACCATCAGATATTAGCGAGTTGTTTGTCCGAGTTTTCTGCTTGTTGTGACTTTTGCTGTGATATGATTGGACAATTTCTATTCTGGTGCGTCACGTGGCTTCGTGATAGATCCATTCCCTCAGGTCTTACAGATAGATAGACGCTGGAGGCCGTGCCGTTGAGTGGCAGCTGCATGGGCGTGTCCTTGTTGTAGGCGGTGGAGTAGCTGCTGGGCCAGGGGGAGGGGATACTGATGACGTCACTCTGGCCCAGATACCAGTAGGCCTCGAAGATCTTCCCCAGGTCTTCAGCCAAGCAGCTGCAGTTGTACACCACGGCTCCCAGCTCCTTCACCTGAGCAGGAACACAAGAGAAGACATACGTTTCCCAGTGTTTCAACCAACACTGATCTTTAGAGGTATTATTTTCAGAATCAATGGCTATATAAAGTCCTAAAAATGTATGTACCAATCCTAGATAGACCCAATTCCATTAAGTCTGTGTAACAGAGTTGGGAATATATGTTTAGTTGTGGTGAATGTAGATGAGTTTCGCAGTGCTTTGAGCAGCCCTGGTTGTTGTTGGAGCCCCCCCTTTGGAGTTTGGGTGTACTGCAGGTCTGCACGTTCTTTTGTCCTTCTCTTGTTGCCGTACTTGCGGTGGTGCCAGAACGAAGCCGCCATCTTAATGGGTATGTGCGTGATGTGAAATGCTCCTCGTGTTTTGTTGTTTGTATGGAGAATCTTGTAATGTAGGGTGAAGGTGTTGGTGTAGTACTGTGCTGTTTGTTTTTACATGTATTGTGATGATGTGATGTATTGTGATGATGTGAAACAGAACATTTATTGTATGTTGTTTTGAACGTGCAGATTCACAAGCAGACCAGAGAAGAATTGTGTTCTATATGTCTTCTCTGCAGGTATGTCGCTCCACATGTTGTTTGTAATTGTTATTTGTAATGTTTGAGGGAAGTTTGTGTTCTTTCTGTGAACAAATTGTCCTGATGTGAAATGTACATAGACGGTGGTGCAGAACGAAGCCGCCATCTTAATGGATTCACAAGCAGACCAGAGAAGAATTGTGTTCTATATGTCTTCTCTGCAGGTCAAATAAAAGGATTGATTGAAAGAAGTTTGGCTGTTTGACTATCGTTACACTGGTGCCGTGACACGTCGATCTCAAGATCAGCTGAACGCCGATCTCCGTGGATGCTGCGTGGATGCCAGGTCTTAGTGTGATAGATCAAGTGTGGTCAGAGTATTATAGTAAATGGTCATTCAGTCTGAGGTCTGTGATTATATCAGTTTAAAAAGTGCTTTGATTGTTTTGGTTTTTATGTCCTGCTGTAACTTTATATATTTTTTTAAACATTATTATTATTATTATTTTTTTCATTCAGTAATATTACACAACGCAAGTCTGTACCACTATGGCTCAGAGGCCAGGTTTTAATGATGAGATTTTTGCCAGTCCAGTGTTGCCTATGGGGAGGGGTGCATGGGGGGCATGTCAGAGCAGAGCAGACAGTGCTGTCATAGTAGGGAGGTGGGGTGTTCCCAGTTGTTTACTGACAGTGGTAGAGGCACAGGGTCAGGTCAGGACCCAGGTTGTGCTGCTGTCGGACAGTTTACAGGGGAGGCTCCTCCCACATCCACACCCAGTGTTAATGACACTGAAGCTCTTCATCACCTTTCAGACATGATGGGTCAGCTAGGTGCTCAGATTGGCGAGTCCATTGTAACCAAGTTAATTTCAGCTGGTGTAGTTCACTCAAGTAGTATGAGCAGTGCACACCTCAACTGCACATCGCCTCCAGATCCTGTAACTGATCCTAATGTTGTTAGACAGGAGGTTCCGCGCGTTACTGTGAATGTAAAATCAGACAGGGAACCACCAATGTTCCGAGGTGATAGTTCTGATAAGTGTTCAGTCCAGGACTGGATTGACATGTCTAAAGCTTATCTGAGAAAGCAGAAATGTCCAATGCATGAACAGGCTGAGGAGATACTGGCAAGGCTGATGGGTAAGGCAAAGGATGTCGTGAGGGTTGGGTTGCGTAGCGATCAGACACTTGATGTGAAGCAGAACCCTGATCTCATCTATGATATCCTTCTCAAGTACTTCAGTGATGTGTCATCATGCCTCCCGTTGTCAGATTTCTATGCCACTCTACCCAGACCCAATGAGAACCCTGTAGACTACTGGTTGAGGATCAACAAAGCAGCTGATGTAGCTGGTGAGGGCCTTCGCAGACAAGGTAGGAGGATGGAGAACGTGGGTGAAGAGGTAGCACGGATGTTTGTCAGGCATTGCCCGGACTCTGGACTATCCCGTATTCTGGAATGCAAGGCTATTGAGGAGTGGAGCTCACGAGACATACAGTTAAAGATTGATAATTATCAGAGAGAGCTGAGAGCCTCTGGCAGGACCGGTAGTTCTGTGCCATTGAAGAGCCATGCCACCGCCCTCCACACTGTGCAGTCTCATCCAGAGCCTTCGATTCAGTCTGTGTCTGAGCAGTGTTCCACCCAGTACCCCCCTGCTCCTGCCCATAGTCCAGTGTACCACACACAGTGTCCGCCTTCTACCCTCATTCCTTCCCAGGACCATGCTTTAGGCCAGCTTCCGTGCCACTCCTCTGCGACTGCTGTGGCCCAGAACACTCAGCAATCTGAAGACAGGATTCTTGCTCGCATTATGGAGAGGCTGGAGCAGATGATGGGGAAAGTGCAGCAGCGTGACAGTGCTCCTCGTGGCGGAAGATACCAGGGTGGCGCCCGTGAGAAGGCCTGCCGAGTCTGTGATGACAGTAGACACACTACCATCTCACACTGCATGTCAGAGAGGCTGTGCTTTGTCTGTTTAGCCCCAGGTCACACAAAAGTTGAGTGTTCCACCAGGTCGTCCCGAGCACCTCAGCCTCAGGGAAACTAGGTGGCCTGTATTCAGAGGGAGAAAGTATAGGTCGCCAAGTAAACTCCCATTGTGAGGACGAATCTAGTGCTGAGACAGTGTATATAGCTCTCAAAAGCTCAAGTGATAACTCTGAAGATATTGTTTATCAGAATACGCATACAATTAGTGGTAGTGACAGCCTTTTCTACACACCTGTGACAGTTGGTAATACAGTGACTCTGAATGCTATGCTAGACAGTGGGTCTATGGCTTGTACAATGAGTAAGACGGCAGAGGGAAAGCTTAGAGAGGTTGGAGTTGCTACAGAACATAACCAGTTCAGTTCAAATGTGGTGCTTGTTGGCTGTGGTGGTCGCCGTGTCAAGCCTGAGTCAGCTTTCAACGTGGAAATGGAGGTGTATGGCTGTAGGATTATGGTTCCCACTCTGGTAGTTGAAGGCCAGCATGATGAGTTGATACTAGGCACCAATGTTATTAAATATATCCTCCGGCAGTATAAGCAATGTGATGGCTACTGGAAGGCTGTGTCTACGCCCTGTCCTGCTGGCGATCCAGAATCTGAACAGTTTCTCTCGATGCTCGCTGGTCTGAACCGTTGGCGAGGTGACGTCATACCTGACAAGATAGGCACAGTCAGGTGCAACTCAGCCGTGTGTCTTGAGCCTGGTCGGGAGTACCTGATGTGGGGCAAGCTACCCAAGTCCACTATTGTGTCTCCTGGTAGCGCTGTGATGACAGAGCCCACATCGTGTCGCTCAGCTCCAAGAGGGGTTCTAGTGGCCAGAGTTGTTACTCCTTTGTGGGGAGACGGATGGGTTCCATTGAAGCTGATCAACTCGTCCGACAGGCCCGTCTTGGTAAGACGCAATGCTAAATTGGCCGACGTCTTCTCCTGCATTGCGCTCGAGGACATGGATGAGACCGGACCTGCTGAGGTCCCACTACTCAGTTGCTGTCAAGTAACCCCGTCCAGTGAAAATGCGGCCCGCACTGTTGATGAGGAACTGAAGTACATGGGATTGAGTGGGCTCGACATACACTCCTGTGACGTGTCTGAACAGTGTAGAAGCAAGATGGCTGACCTGGTTGTGCGCTACAAGGACATCTTCTCACGCCATCACCTGGATTGTGGAGAGGCAAAGGGCTTCATACATCGCATTCACCTCTCAGATCACAGGCCATTCCGGCTCCCATTCAGACGAGTGCCCCCCAGTCAGTATCAGAAGTTGCGCCAAGTACTGAGTGAGATGGAGGAGAAAGATATAATCAGGAAGTCAACCAGTGAATATGCATCTCCGTTGGTTCTTGTATGGAAAAAGAACGGAGATCTCCGTATCTGTACAGACTTTCGCTGGCTGAACAAGAGGACCCTGAAGGATGCTCACCCTCTCCCTCACCAGGCCGACTGCTTAGCTGCACTTGGAGGTAACTCCTTGTTTAGTACTATGGATCTAACCTCAGGGTTTTATAACATGCCACTACACGAGGATGACAGAAAGTACTCTGCCTTTACAACACCTATGGGCTTGTATGAGTATAATCGCCTCCCGCAGGGCCTCTGTAATAGTCCTGGGAGCTTCATGCGTATGATGACTAGCATTTTTGGAGACCAGAACTATCTGAGCTTACTGGTTTATCTGGATGATTTATTGGTGTACGCCCCTGATGAGAGGACAGCTCTGGAACGCTTGGAGATGGTGTTCAGTAGACTGCGTGGTCATAACCTGAAATTGGCCCCCAAGAAGTGTTTTTTTCTCCGGAAATCCGTCAAATTCCTCGGCCACATAATTAATGACAACGGTGTGTTGACTGATCCCAGCAAAGTTGAGAGCATCGCAAAGATGACAAGTGCTGACCTGATGGAAGCGGACGGTGTAACCCCCTCACAGAAACGAATCAGATCTTTCTTGGGGATGATCAATTATTACCAGCACTTTGTGCCTAGCTTCTCCGCTATTGCAAAGCCTCTCTTCTCTCTGTTGACGGGCCAGAAGAGAAAAGGGAAGGTGAAACAGTCCAAACAAAGGTCACAAAGCAGGAAGTTGAAGGTTACTGACTGGACCCCCGAAACGGAGCAGGCTTTCCAGAAGCTGAAAACGGCGCTGGTTGAGACGGCTGTCCTGGCTCATCCTGATTTCAGCCGTCCCTTCATGCTGTCAACGGACGCGTCCCTTGATGGCATCGGTGCTGTCCTGTCGCAGATCCAAGAGGGTGAAGACCGAGCGAGGCCAATCGCATTCGCCAGCAAGTCCCTCTCTCAGTCTCAGAGAAACTACCCAGCCCATCGGTTGGAATTCCTAGCCTTGAAGTGGAGTGTCTGTGACAAGTTTAGCCATTGGTTGAAGGGGCATGATTTCACTGTTTGGACGGACAATAATCCATTGACTCATATCATGACGAAGCCCAAGCTGGACTGCTGCGAGCAACGATGGGTGGCTAAGTTAGCGAGCTATAACTTCGACATCAAGTACGTGCCAGGCCCACAGAATGTTGTCGCTGATGCCTTGAGTCGTGTGCCTTTCGTCAAGCAGAGAGTCAGTCACAGATTACTTGAAGAGCCCTACAAGAATCTCCTCTCCGAAGTCCAGGATGTGTCGAGTGCTTCTGTACAGGACGCCTTCCGGTCGTCCAATGATAGTGGTGACACTCCACGCCAGGCAGAGAGTTACGCTCAAAGTGTCCCATCACCTCTGCATGTCCACGCTCAGTCTATGGAGATGGATGAAGTGTCTGTTGTTCTACAGTCATATGACGATCTGTGGGAGGTCGGAGCAAGAACGCGTGCTGTAGCAGTCTTGCACCATTTGCCTCAGTTAGTCCCAGGTGGTCAGGACTCACTTCCTGCTTACAGTGAGAAGGAACTCTGGGATGAACAGCTCAGAGACAGAACTCTCTCTCGAGTCTTGTACTATGTGGAGAGACATCGGAGACCCTCCAGGAGAGAGAGAGATAAGGAATCAGTCACAGTCATGAGGTACCTGAAGCACTGGGAGAAACTTGTTGTGAGCAATGGGATACTCTACAGAGTCTCGAGGGATCAAGTCGTGAAGTCAAAACGCCGCCAGTATGTGGTTCCTGAGTCTAAGAAAGTTGAAGTTCTGAGAGGTGTTCATGACCATGCCGGCCATCAAGGTCAGTTCAGGAGTCTTGGCTTGGCCAGACAGAGGTTCTTCTGGCTCAACCTCGACAGAGACGTAAGAGACTACGTCCGTAACTGCCAGCGGTGTATTGTCAGTAAGACTGTTGAACCTGCTGCGAGGGCGCCTTTGCAGAGTATCACATCAACCAGGCCACTTCAGCTGGTTTGCATTGATTTCTGGTCAGCGGAGGACTCAAGGAACAAGTCAGTTGATGTGTTAGTTGTTACTGACCATTTTACAAGAATGGCCCAGGCATTCCCCTGCAAAGATCAGTCAGCCAAACAGGTGGCGAGAGTTCTATGGGACAAGTTCTTCTGCGTCTTTGGGTTCCCAGAACGTATCCATAGCGACCAGGGAGCTAGCTTCGAGAGTCAACTAGTGAGTGAGCTGCTCAGAGTCTCCGGTGTCAGAAAGTCGCACACAACCCCGTATCACCCGATGGGTAACGGTAGTGTGGAACGTTTCAATAGAACTCTCGGTAACATGATCCGAGCGCTTGAACCAGAGGCAAAAATCAACTGGCCGAGGCGTTTGCAAACTCTGACGTTCATGTACAATAGCACAGCGCATGAGTCAACTGGCTATGCACCTTTCTATCTGATGTTTGGGCGTACTCCTCGTCTCCCTGTCGATATACTCTTCCGGACAGTCCTGAATGATCCAGCTGTGGTCAGCTACGACAAGTATGTGATGTCTCTCACGAAGGATCTGAGAGAAGCTATGGTCATAGCCCAGGAACATGTCATAAAAGAACAGCACCGTCACACAGAGCTCTACAACAGACGAGTGAAAGGGCCCACCATTGACGTCGGAGACCGTGTGCTGTTGGCGAACAAGAGAGAGAGAGGAAAGAGAAAGGTGGCTGACCGTTGGGAGTCTACTGTATATACTGTGGTGGATAGGAACTCTGAGACTCACACATATAGGATACAAGACACTGTCACTGGACGAGAGAAGGTAGTCCACCGTAATCTATTGTTGTTGGTGAACTTTCTGCCGGTGTATGATACGAGTGTGATCTCTGACCCAGTTTCATCCCTGTCTGCTGTTCATACATCAAATGAGCCAAGTGACATGTCCGTGTCGGAAGTGGAACAGGATTCCTTGCCTGGGGAAGTGAGTAGAGGAACCGCGTTCGAGTCGGAGAGAGTGGATTCCTGTCCTGGGAGTGAGGGAGGGGAGGTTGAAGACATGGAGTATGGGGGTAGAGCTGTTCGGGAGAGGGATGTTCCCTTGACTGTTCCAGAGCCCAAGGATCCCAAGGGAAGAACCCTGGAGTGGGTCACCCAGTTACCATTCCCTGACCACTCACGGACAGAGGCTACTAACACTGTAGTGTCTTCAGTCTCGTTTGCCCCTCAGAGGGTTCCCGAGCAGATGGCTGAGGAGCAAATGGTAGATCAGTCCATTAACTCTGATTCTAGATTTGTGGTTAGCGCTGATGATTGTACTGATGTTTCTGGTAACACGAATCAGATAGATGATGCTAGTGACACACAGCGTACTGACACTCTAGCTTCTGTTACACAGTGTGAACATCCTAGTACAGTCACACAGGTCAAGTCCAAGTTTGGTCGCCTTATCAAACCAGTTGACAGATTGATTTATACTATGTCAGGACAAGACATTATCCAAGACACTAAGTCAAACATTCGAGCTGTTTGTAGGTCAGTGTTTCAGGCTTCCCACAGTTAGATAAGCCGAAGCTCAGTTCAGTGCATGTATACACTGTGCACACTGACATCCTATGACATATAGGTTTGTTCGTTATTCTGATTGTTTCATAAGAGGTTGTGGCCTCTTGAAGGCTAGTAATACACAGTGGAAAAAAAAAAAGGGTCTTGTGGGGTGTAGAACGCATCCTACCGCCAGTAGTTGGTTGGAGAGATAGGTTACCTCTCTTTCCACTTCATCCTTATAGGATACTTTTCAAGTTGGCTGTCCTGTCCTTTGGCGGCCCTATGTAATAGTGTAAAAAGTAAAAAGTAGTATTTAAATGTATAGTTGCTGCTCAAGGTTGGCGAAATTCAGGGGAGGTGGGTGTAACAGAGTTGGGAATATATGTTTAGTTGTGGTGAATGTAGATGAGTTTCGCCGTGCTTTGAGCAGCCCTGGTTGTTGTTGGAGCCCCCCCTTTGGAGTTTGGGTGTACTGCAGGTCTGCACGTTCTTTTGTCCTTCTCTTGTTGCCGTACTTGCGGTGGTGCCAGAACGAAGCCGCCATCTTAATGGGTATGTGCGTGATGTGAAATGCTCCTCGTGTTTTGTTGTTTGTATGGAGAATCTTGTAATGTAGGGTGAAGGTGTTGGTGTAGTACTGTGCTGTTTGTTTTTACATGTATTGTGATGATGTGATGTATTGTGATGATGTGAAACAGAACATTTATTGTATGTTGTTTTGAACGTGCAGATTCACAAGCAGACCAGAGAAGAATTGTGTTCTATATGTCTTCTCTGCAGGTATGTCGCTCCACATGTTGTTTGTAATTGTTATTTGTAATGTTTGAGGGAAGTTTGTGTTCTTTCTGTGAACAAATTGTCCTGATGTGAAATGTACATAGACGGTGGTGCAGAACGAAGCCGCCATCTTAATGGATTCACAAGCAGACCAGAGAAGAATTGTGTTCTATATGTCTTCTCTGCAGGTCAAATAAAAGGATTGATTGAAAGAAGTTTGGCTGTTTGACTATCGTTACATCTGTCCTGCTTGGGGGTGTCGTCCTTGGAGGCTCGGCCAACCAGCAGGGTTAGTTTGCGGTGACAGTAATCAACCAGGTCCAGGACCGAGTCACCAGCTGCCTCACAGGAATCCTGTAACCACGGCACCACACACAAACTGTATTCAGTGGCATCCTATGATACACACGTGTGTTTGATACCATTCCTCATTCCGCCCCATGCATTAGAATGAGCCCATCCTCCAATTTCTACCTCCACCGGCCAACCCTGCACCTCACTGATGGTTCGATTATAATTTACACAGTTAAAGTACACATATAAAATATACATAGAGCTTCACAATGATCTCGAGATGTTTAAAAAAAAAAGCAAACTGCAAACATTGCTAGTGTTGTGCTGAGGCGTATGTAAACTACTGCTCACCTTATGATACATAACTGTTTCCAGAAGGTTTATGATTGAAACCTCGTGGCGAATCTGAATGTCAGACAATAGAGCAGAAGAAACAATGGAATGAACTGTCAGTATAACAACGACATCAGCATGTGAATTCACAGAATGTCAGTGGAGGTAGGAGGTGGTGCATTCCTTGCATTACACTGAGCCCCGTCCTCCGATTTCTACCTCCACCAGCCTCCACTGTAATATGATCACAACAGAGGTCAGACACGGTTTCTCCTCTCACCACCATATACAGAGGAAACGTGCTCTTCGGATCGAAGTCCCGAAGCTGACAAAGAATAGGAAACACTTTTTGTTTCCAAACCTCCACCAGAATCATCTCATGGACCAAGGTGGGGATCTGGGGAAGAGGGGAAAAGGAGAATGAATTTTGTCAATGGAACCAGCCAGGGCAATGAGTGGTCTTATAATTTATCCTTCCTTCCTTTCTAGACTGAATGAAATCACTGATCTGATTATGACTCGATGGGTGAAGGCAATGCGTGCTGTGCAAAGCGTGTTTAAACTAAACCCAATCCAAGCTAATTGATTATGTTACTTCAAGGGGGAGGAAGGAAGGAAGGACGCATCGTTAGAGTATTCGAACGGGCCCCATCATTGGAAGCACACTACTAGTGTTACACTCTAACCACAGACACTCAAACCACAGACACTCAAACCACAGACACTCAAACCACAGACACTCAAACCACAGACACACTAACCACAGACACTCTAACCACAGACACACTAACCACAGACACTCTAACCACAGACACTCTAACCACTCTAACCACAGACACTCTAACCACAGACACTCTAACCACAGACAGTCTAACCACAGACACTCTAACCACAGACACTCAAACCACAGACACTCAAACCACAGACAGTCTAACCACAGACACTAACCACAGACACACTAACCACAGACACACTAACCACAGACACTCTAACCACAGACACTCTAACCACAGACACTCTAACCACAGACACTCTAACCACAGACACTCAAACCACAGACACTCAAACCACAGACACTCTAACCACAGACACTCTTACCACAGACAGTCTAACCACAGACACACTTACCACAGACACTCTTACCACAGACACTCTAACAACAGACACACTTACCACAGACACTCTAACCACAGACACTCTAACCACAGACACTCTAACCACAGACACTCTAACCACAGACACTCTAACCACAGACACTCTAACCACTCTAACCACAGACACTCTAACCACAGACACTCTAACCACAGCCACTCAAACCACAGACACTCTAACCACAGACACTCTAACCACAGACACTCAAACCACAGACACTCAAACATTAACATGAAGCTAATTAGTATGAAGCTAATTAACATACAGCTCATTAACATACAGCTCATTAACAAATACTTTTAAATAATTAATTAATAACATATACACACACAGACACACGTATACACACAGAGACATTAGCATGAAGCTCATTAACATACAGCTCATTAGCATGAAGCTAATTAACATACAGCTCATTAGCATGAAGCTAATTAGCATGAAACTCATTAACATACAGCTCATTAACATACACACACAGACAGACACACGTTTATACACACACAGAGACATTAGCATGAAGCTCATTAGCATGAAGCTCATTAGCATGAAGCTCATTAGCATGAAGCTCATTAGCATGAAGCTCATTAGCATGAAGCTCATTAACATGAAGCTCATTAGCATGAAGGTAATTAGCATGAAGCTCATTAACATACAGCTCATTTACATACACACACAGCCACACACAGCTCATTAACATACAGCTCATTAACATACAGCTCATTAGCATGAAGCTCATTAGTATGAAGCTAAGTAACATACAGCTCATTAACATACAGCTCATTAACATATACTTTTAAATAATTAATTAATAACATATACACACACAGACACACGTATACACACAGAGACATTAGCATGAAGCTCATTAGCATGAAGCTCATTAGCATGAAGCTCATTAACATGAAGCTCATTAGCATGAAGGTAATTAGCATGAAGCTCATTAACATACAGCTCATTTACATACACACAGACACACACAGCTCATTAACATACAGCTCATTAACATACAACTCATTAGCATGAAGCTAATTAGTATGAAGCTAATTAACATACAGCTCATTAACATACAGCTCATTAACATATACTTTTAAATAATTAATTAATAACATATACACACACAGACACACGTATACACACAGAGACATTAGCATGAAGCTCATTAGCATGAAGCTCATTAGCATGAAGCTCATTAACATACAGCTCATTAACATACACACACAGACACACGTATACACACACACAGAGACATTAGCATGAAGGTAATTAGCATGAAGCTCATTAACATGAAGGTAATTAGCATGAAGCTCATTAACATACAGCTCATTTACATACACACACACAGAGAGACACACACAGCTCATTAACATACAGCTCATTAGCATGAAGCTTATTAGCATACAGCTCATTAACATACAGTACTGCTGCTCTGTCTACTGCAGGTCACACACAGCTCATTAACATACAGCTCATTAGCATGAAGCTAATTAGCATGAAGCTCATAAGCATGAAGCTCAATAACATACAGCTCATTAGCATGAAGCTCATTAACATACAGCTCATTAACATACACACACAGACAGACACACGTATACACACACTCAGAGACATTAGCATGAAGCTCATTAGCATGAAGCTCATTAGCATGAAACTCATTAACATACAGCTCATTAACATACACACACAGACAGACACACGTATACACACACTCAGAGACATTAGCATGAAGCTCATTAGCATGAAGCTCATTAGCATGAAGCTCATTAGCATGAAGCTCATTAACATACAGCTCATTAACATACACACACACAGACAGACACACGTATACACACACTCAGAGACATTAGCATGAAGCTCATTAGCATGAAGCTCATTAGCATGAAGCTCATTAACATACAGCTCATTAACATACACACACAGACAGACACACGTATACACACACTCAGAGACATTAGCATGAAGCTCATTAGCATGAAGCTCATTAACATGAAGCTCATTAGCATGAAGGTAATTAACATACAGCTCATTTACATACACACACAGAGACACACACACAGCTCATTAACATACAGCTCATTAACATATACTTTTAAATAATTAATTAATAACATATACCTACACAGACACACGTATACACACAGAGACATTAGCATGAAGCTCATTAGCATGAAGCTCATTAGCATGAAGCTCATTAGCATGAAGCTTATTAACATACAGCTCATTAACATACACACACACAGACAGACACACGTATACACACACTCAGAGACATTAGCATGAAGCTCATTAGCATGAAGCTCATTAACATGAATCTCATTAGCATGAAGGTAATTAACATACAGTTCATTAACATACAGCTCATTAGCATGAAGCTAATTAGCATACAGCTCATTAGCATGAAGCTAATTAGCATACAGCTCATTAGCATGAAGCTTATTAGCATACAGCTCATTAACATACAGTACTGCTGCTCTGTCTACTGCAGGTCACACACAGCTCATTAGCATGAAGCTCATTAGCATGAAGCTCATTAGCATGAAGCTCATTAACATACAGCTCATTAACATACAGCTCATTAGCATGAAGCTAATTAGCATACAGTTAATTAACATACAGTACTGCTGCTCTGTCTACTGCAGGTCACACACAGCTCATTAACATACAGCTCATTAACATACAGCTCATTAGCATGAAGCTCATTAGTATGACGCTAATTAACATACAGCTCATTAACATACAGCTCATTAACATATACTTTTAAATAATTAATTAATAACATATACACACACAGACACACGTATACACACAGAGACATTAGCATGAAGCTCATTAGCATGAAGCTCATTAGCATGAAGCTCATTAACATACAGCTCATTAACATACACACACAGACAGACACACGTATACACACACAGAGACATTAGCATGAAGCTCATTAGCATGAAGCTCATTAACATACAGCTAATTAGCATGAAGCTAATTAGCATACCGCTCATTAACATACAGTACTGCTGCTCTGTCTACTGCAGGTCACACACAGCTCATTAACATACAGCTCATTAACATACAGCTCATTAGCATGATGCTCATTAGCATGAAGCTAATTAGCATGAAGCTCATTAACATACAGCTCATTAACATACACACACAGACACAGACACACAGAGACACACACACGCAGCTCATTAACATACAGCTCATTAACATACAGCTCATTAGCATGAAGCTCATTAGCATGAAGCTAATTAGCATGAAGCTCATTAACATACAGCTCATTAACATACAGTACTGCTGCTGTACTACTGCAGGTCACACACACAACCCACTTTGACGTAAGCCACTCCCCCTAACTGTCTAAGCCACTCCCACTTTGATGTAAGCCACTCCCCCTAACTGTCTAAGCCACACCCACTTTGATACAAGCTCCACCCACTTTGATACAAGCCACTCCCCCTAAGTGTCTAAGCCCCTCCCACATTGACGTAAGCCACTCCCCCTAACTGTCTAAGCCCCTCCCACATTGACGTAAGCCACTCCCCCTAACTGTCTAAGCCCCTCCCACATTGACATAAGCCACTCCCCCTAACTGTCTAAGCCACATCCACTTTGATACTGGCCACTCCCACTTTGATACAAGCCACTCCCCCTAAGTGTCTAAGCCACGCCCACTTCGGTACAGGCCACTCCCACTTTGATACAAGCCACTCCCCCTAAGTGTCTAAGCCACACCCACTTCGATACAGGCCACTCCCATTTTGATACACACCACACCCACTTTGATACAGGCCACACCCACATTGATACAAGCACCTCCCACTTTGATACAAGCCACTCCCCCTAACTGTCTAAGCCCCTCCCACATTGACGTAAGCCACTCCCCCTAACTGTCTAAGCCACTCCCACTTTGATACAGGCCACTCCCACTTTGATACAGGCCACACCCACTTTGATACAGGCCACTCCCCCTAACTGTCTAAGCCACTCCCACTTTGATACAGGCCACACCCGCTTTGATACAGGCCACTCCCCCTAACTGTCTAAGCCACACCCACATTGATACAAGCACCTCCCACTTTGATACAAGCCACTCCCCCTAACTGTCTAAGCCCCTCCCACATTGACGTAAGCCACTCCCCCTAACTGTCTAAGCCCCTCCCACATTGACGTAAGCCACTCCCACTCACACAGGTATACACACACACACTCACACAGGTACTCACTCACTCACACACACACACACACACACACACACACTCACACAGATACTCACTCACTCACACACACACACACACACACACACACACACACACACACACACACACACACAGCCCAGTAGACACACACACACTGAGCTGGGCAGTAACAGAGAAGCAGGCCTGGTTCAGAGAGACACAGTGACTCCTGTCCATATCCCCATCCACTAGTAAGCATTCCCCATAGACTCCCACATATCCCCCTAGACTGGTATGCATTCCACATAGAGGAGCCAGTAGACACAGACACACACACACTGAGCTGGGCAGTAACAGAGAAGCAGGCCTGCTAGCATACAGCATCCCACTGAAGCAGAAGGCCTTGTACACCAGCAGTCTTTACTCGTTGCATGCAGTAGCTCACAGGACAGCAGATGGCTGAATAACTGGTAATGTACACACACACACACTCACACACACACACACACACACACACACACACACACATCCAGTCACACACACACACAGACACGTCCAGCAGGTCTGATATTGGTCCGGCTGGACTCGCCTCGAAGAGTAGATGTCGAAAAATATGTATTGTGTGGGGAAAAGGTGAAGGGAAAAATAGACGTAAAATAAGCCCCGCCCCCTTTTTTAAAGCCCCGCCCCCTTTCCCCCTTCCCCATAGACTCCCATTAATTTTGGCCTTACCTGTTCTCCGGTTCTCCTTGGGGTCCCACACTTAAGCCCTCCCCGAGATGCAAGCCCCTTCCTGGGCTCGCAGCGAGGAAGAGCCCCTCCGCGATCCTGGAAGTATTGATAACTGGTACCCTAAGGAAATTTTGGGTTGAAATTGAAAAGGTGTAAACAGACTGTTCCACCTGGGACTTGAACCCAGGTCTCCCCACTTGCCAGCCGGGAGACTTAACACACTGACCCACCGAGCAGGTCATGAAAGGTCATTGCCAGATACAGAGGATAATGATATTCTTCTGTGCAGGTTGAATGAGCTGTCTGTGTCTGTGTCCTATCTGATCATGTGTGGAATCCACAGTCTCTCTGTGTGTGACTCTGTCTGCCTGTGTGTGACACAAAAAAACTAAAAACGAAAAAAACACTGGGTTACAGGGGATTTGAACCCAGGCCTCCCGGTCTAATAGACAGGAGACTTAACACACTGAGCCACTGTGACAGAGCTGGGAGACGGGAAAAAAAATCACCTACTTGAAGAAATTCAGTCCCACATCTGTTCACAAGGCTCTGATCAGTGTAGAATCTCTGTCCTCTGTCTCTCTGTCCTATCTGATCATGTGTATCATCATGTAGTCATGTAGTCATGTAATCATATCTGATATAATCAATCACACTGTCATACAGGCAGCAGCAGCAGCAGACACAGTCTAGAAAAGGTCAATAGGTCATTGGATTTGAACCCTGGCCTTCAGCGTTAAAAAGACAGACTGAGACTTAAGACTGAGCTACTCGGGCAGTCCTGAGAAAAAAAGACTCATCTACTTCAAGACATTTCACATGATTTCATTTCACATCTCACCATCATAGTGAAGTAGCTACATCAGGTGCATCACCGTTACGCTCTCATCCCTGAGATGATGTTACAGGCCACTAGGGAGAGTGCTGCTGCATACTGTTCCCCTTAGCTTACTTTGTTTAACTCTGAACTTTCTTTTGAAGAAATCAAACGGTATGCTATATGTTGCTGCAGAAATGTTTGATGATGGTAAGTGTTATTTTTCCTGCAGGCTGTGCTCTGAAAGAGGACTTCCGGCTCTACGCACCCTGTTTGACAATGTTCACTTCAAAGGCAAAGGACATGAGGTAATCTTAACTGTCGTCAGGTCCTGTAGGGATAGGCTGTTATTTATCATAAACGAATCAAATTAATGATCCATGACGGCCAAATGTTTTGTTTTATTTATTTTGTTGTAAGCTCAAAAATGTGTGTGTGTGTGTGTGTGTGTGTGTGTGTGTGTGTGTGTGTGTGTGTTTGTGCGCATGTCCGTCCATCCGTGTCCAGACTGAGAATCTGAAAGTGTTGATGCAGACTATGGAGAATTGGGCTCACAGACTGTACCCCAAACTGCAGTTTGATGACTTCATAGGCAAACTAGAGACATTAGGCAGCAAAAAAGAAGTGCAGGTGAGAAAAACAAAGGAAAACCTCTCCCATATGATCCTCAATGGCTTTAGTGTGTTTAAAAAAACATGTGTGAAACCTTAATTCTTGCTTTATTTTCATCAGACTTGTCTCAAGCGAATACGATTGGACATGCCGTTGACACATGACGATTTCATAGGCAAAGACGGTAAGATACAAATGTCACTATCCAGGCAGGGCATCTTTACAGTAATACACCAAACACTAGGTGGAAAACAATGGAAGTGTCTTTTTGAAGTAACCACGGGTATGATAATGTTATTACTACAGAAGAGCCTTGACTTGTCATGTTCCTAAACAAACGTAGTGATTCACAGGCTGAGTGACTTTCTCAATTCATCCAGGTGAGGAGGGGGAGGAAGCAGTACGGAGAGAAGACCCTATCCATGACGACCCAGACCCGTTCGGAGATGGTGGTTTCGCTGATGAACCCCCAAGACTGATCCACTCCACCCCAGCCCCCGCCCCCGCTCCCACGGCCATCCCCTCCCTGACCGAGGAGCAGCAGAGACGTATGGAGCTGAACAAACAGTTGGCCCTGGAGAGAAGACTGGCGCGTATGCAACAGCACACAGGTCAGTCACCCAACCACACCCAGAAGGACATTTTGACAGGGTAGAAAATGTATTTGTAGTTCGGAAAAAAAAAAAAAAAAAACACCAGTGGGTTATTTTCCTGAAAGCTGTTGTACCTTTAAAATCATCTTGGGTTCATGTGGGCAGCGGGCTACAGGGAACTCATCCAATATCTAAATTCCTCTGCCGACACTTGATTGACTTTGCCATACCCGATATAGAGATTGAATTGCAGACATTTAACCAAATGACCTCAGTTGGAAAGGGTATGTTGAGGAATACAGTTATGCATTGGTTAATCTTAATTAATTATTTATGAATTAATTAATTAATTGGGGCGGCGGTAGCCTAGAGGTTAGAGAGGCCGGCTAGCACTCGGAAGGCCGCTGGTTCGATGCCCACCTCAGGAGGGAGCTTGCATGTGCCGTTGAGCAAGGCACTTAACCCCTAATTGCTCCAGGGGCGCCAAATATGGCTGACTCTGTGCCTAGAGCAATAATACCAAATTCCAACAATTGACTGACAAGTTGATTGCATGGCAATAAATCAGTAAAAAAAATAAAATAAACAAGATCTCCCTCCCTCCTCAGAGGCCTCCCAGACCGCGACTCTGAGTCAGTCAGCTGAGGAACCCTCCACCAGCTCCTCATCACACTTCTCCAGTCAGAGGAACCATCAAGAAGACAATGTTGATGATGATGATGATGATTTGGACCGCAGCCCAAAGAACAGACCCCTAGACAAAGGCTCTCTGCTGGAGCCAGACTCCCCAGTGTGTGAGAGGAGAGACACCAGCAACAACCCTATTCCTGAACTGAGCAACAGCCAGGAACACAGCAACTGACACACACACACACACACACACACACACACACACACACACACACACACACACCATCAAGGTACCTTGAGAGGACTACCAACCAAGCTACGGATGTTTTTGCCTGTTCAAGTTCTTACAAGTCACCAACGTGGTCATATTATTGACAGTTTTTTCCTGTTCTACAAAAATGCCATGATGAAAGCCAAACACCATGTTGGATTGAAGAGTTGATATACTGTTTGTTTTGACAATTCACTTGAAGGGGCCTTAATGATGTTTCCTCAAACCATGTTTGTCCTTATGTGTAAGGATGCTGTTGCGCAAAGAGCTAACTTTGATTATGCTTTTTCATGTGTTTCTTTTTTCTTTTCTTTTTTTCCATCAAACATTTCTTGTTGTCAATAAAAGTATTTTAAAAATCCTTTAAAAAAAATCTGGGTCTATTGCTCTGTCACCTAGCATTTTGGAGTTTAGCTTGCAACGTCGCGAGCGTGTTAGCGGCTAAATTACAGTAACTTCCTCTTATACGTTTTGGTAACGGCCCTGGTAACAATCTATGCCACTTGCAAAGAAGATAAGGGTTAGTTCAACCTTATGTTGCGGTGTTTGCTCAATTTGATGTTTGACACTGGTCAGAGTAGATCCAGTTCACATTGGGAAGGATCAATGCTTTGGTAGGTAGCCTAGAGGTTAGAGAGGCTGGCTAGCAGTTGGCTGGCTAGTTTGATCCCTGCCTCAGGAGGGAGCTTGCATGTGGCCTTGAGCAAGGCACCTAACCCCTAATTGCTCTAGGGGTGCCGAATATGGGTGACTCTGTGCCTAGAGCAAAAATACCAAATTCCAACAATTGACTGACAAGTTGATTGCAGGGTAAATAAATCAGTAAAAAAAAATGCAAAGCTCTTCATAGCACATTTCAATGTAGTACACCTCCAACATACCTGTCTAAACTCAGAGAGCAAATGACACTATGGAAAGATAAAAGGTAAAACACACAAGTCCATCTGATTTAACCTCTTTATATCCACGGACCCTCATGGGCATCCGAAGTGATATAAAGAGTTTACCTCGATCAATTCTCTTCATCGATATCACATTTTTTTCACAACTTTGCATGCTATACGATGCCACCATTTTTTTCCAGAGACGGTAAACACGGCCTAAGTCACATCCAGTTTTCTCCAACTGGAGAATGTGTCATGTCCGGTTTCAACGCCAAATTTCCTCTCAACTCAAAAAAAAAAAAAAAAAATCTGATACATGAGAAAGGTCAAAGGTCAAAGATGGTGCCAACATATCTCCAAATGGCCTAAACATATAGGTGTCCGCCTAAACATACCTGTACTAAAACAGGTACAAAGTTGCATTTGCTCACATTACTAGCATCGACTTTGGCACAAGTACTAATAAGACCCTGGAGTACTGATTCCTAGATGATTTGGGCTTGGTTATCAGGTTTCCAAGGTGATATTCACTGTAAAAGCTGTTGTTTTTTTAGGCGGAGACTGAATTTGAGATGTTTTATAATGTTCTAGCTCTATTTACTCTGACACAGTAACATAGATTTTGATTCTGACACTTCTACAGCCACCCCACAGGTGTTAGCTTTCATTTGATAACAATATCATTATGAAGGCCCTTGTGATTGTGGAGATATTCTATATTCACTGTGGGCATGTCATTTCGAGCAGAAAACCAGAAAAATGAGGTGGATAAGAAGAGGTTGAATGAGAGAAGCGGTGGGAATGCTTTTTATTTTATTTGATATGCCGAGAAGTTTTGGGAATTGTTTTAGTTATTTTTTTTAAAATAATCGGTATCCTCAGAGCTGGTGGGATAATAGCCTGTGAAAGAAAGAAAAAAGTCATTTACACTGTTACTTCAGTCAAGCTGCATGTTACTGTAAAGAACACATTTTAAGTTCAGGAAATAATGAATATATATATGTTTTCTGCATTACACAGAAAGCAGTAAACCAAAGGTGAAAATGTCTAAAACGGGTCTTAAAATAGCTGGGAGGGTCTTACCTAAACAGGCAACTCTCCTGATATGGGACACAGCATTTCCCAGAAGACCATGGCCCTTCTCCTTGGTAGCTGTAGAGACATTAAAAACACATTACTCTCTGTCTGTTAAAAGCAGTCATAACCATAATGTAACTCAACGCAGAAGAGAGAAAACAAATGGCTCAAATAAGTACTGACTCTCCAGTGTCTTGGGGATGGGCGCCATGGTTGTTGCGGGGTCCATCATTGTTGCGGGGTC
Source organism: Nansenia antarctica (assembly GCF_963989245.1). Lineage (NCBI taxonomy): Eukaryota > Metazoa > Chordata > Actinopteri > Argentiniformes > Microstomatidae > Nansenia > Nansenia antarctica. The sequence goes on from NC_137690.1 coordinate 67,417,605, forward strand.
CATTGGGTCCAGCAGCGCTCCAGGTCCCTGTCCTGGACCCGTGGAGGCCATTACACTGGGGTTTAGAAGTTCGGGGGACCTCCTCACTGGACATATTGTTACTAGGAAAAAACATGATAAAATGTTCGTCAACATCACCACAGTCATTACAGTCAGCACTCGAGTTGAGGGGGGATGAGGGGGGATGGCATCCCCTCTGAAATAAAAACAGTAAAAATCATCCCCCTTCTAAAACTGCCATCCCCCCTTTCCATCCCTTATGTCATTCTATCAATGAACGTGGTATTACTGCTATTTCAACATTTAGTTTTGCGCATATTGAGTAAAATACTGTGGGCGAGGGGGCACGCGCACACATGCAATGACATTTTTACCAAGTCACTGACGCTGTGGGGATGCTAAAATTGTCCCCATATGATAAAATCCACCATCCCCCCCCTGATTTTCTTTTACAACTTAAGTACTGATTACAGTCATTACAGACTGAAAAAAAAACATGATCAAATTATCGTCATCATCACCACAGTCATTATAATCATTACAGACTGACTGGGTGTAAGGAGTTAAGCCACAGCAGTAATTACCGTACCTGCACTCCTAGAGTGTATGTGTCCTGGAGTGGTAGATGGAGGATCCCACAGACAGCAAGAATTCATGACGGGAACCATCGCAAGGGCAGCTGTCGTTGGTGGAGCCATCATTGGTGGAGGTGATGGAAAGGGCATGCTCTGTGAAAAATAATTATATAAATAAAATCTGCTCAATGAAACTAACCTGAATGAGTTGGATAAAAAGCAATGCTTGTACAGTTAGAATATGACTGCTGTAAGATGATAGTTAAATGTGGACCTTAAGGTGTAGCTGGATCTAAATCCTGCCCCTTGTCCTCTGATGAAGCGCATGTTTTACCCCTGTGTGTAGTAATCTGGGGCCTCACCTCAAGGCAGGTTTTTGGTCGAACTCCCAGCTGTTGTGGAGGCTCAACACCCAGAGCGCCAATCTCCAGCAGATCCCACTTATATAGGGGGTTGGTGTCAGGGAGCTGTTGGGGATTAAATGCCTTCAAGAAGGCAAACTGTGTCGGGGTCACAGTGTTTTTGGCCACTGCCTTATCCAGAACCATCATGGGCATTGTCCAGGCGATCTCCACCTGAACCATCATGGGCGATGTCCTCCTCACCATGGAGAGGGCCTTTGGAAGGAGCTCCACCTTCCAGAGGCACGTTTTAGTGTCAAGCTGTTGTGGAGGCTCAACCTCCTGACTAAGAAGCTCCACCTCATCCCTCTGTGGAGGGGTAGATTGGGGCTCCCAACCTTCCCTCTGTGGAGGTGGTACAACCTCAGGGGCTGTCATGATGTCCTGGGGCTCTGCCTTGGCCTCATCAACAGACTGGAGGGTCTGGTGGAGGGTTATTTCCTCCACACCTGTAGCCACACCCACAGCACCCATCTCCAGATCCCACTTTGATGGGGGGTCAGCGTCAGGGAGGATGTCCCCCTGGTCCCTCTGTTGGGGATTAAATGTTGTATAGAAGGCAAACTGTGTCGTGGTGTCTGCCTTGGCCTGAGAGTTGACACCTGTCATGGGAGGTGTGTTAACCACTGACAGGGCCTTTGGGAGGAGCTCCACCTCTTTCCTCTGGGGAGGGGTAACAACCTCCGGTGCTGTGTCTTCATCCCTGTGGGTAAAGAGGAGGACACTGGGAATCTCCACCTCTGGTAGGAGCTCCACCTCATCCCTCATCATCGTCCGATGGAGGGTCCTTTTCTCAACTAGGACACTGGGAATCTCCTCCTCATCCCTCTGTGGAGGGGTACATGCCTCTTTGGCCTCATCAACAGACTGGAGGGTCTGGTGGAGGGTCATTTCCTCAATGAGGACGCTGGGCATCTTCACCTCAACCGTCATAGGAGGTGTCCTCACCATGGAGAGGGCCTCTGGAAGGAGCTCCACCTCATCCCTCTGTGGAGGGGTACATGCCTCTTTGGCCCTGGGGCCCTCTTCTCTCTGAGGAGGGGGTACAACCTCAGGGGCTGTCATGATGTCCTGGGGCTCTGCCTTGGCCTCATCAACAGACTGGAGGGTCTGGTGGAGGGTTATTTCCTCCACACCTGTAGCCACACCCATAGCCCATGTAGCCCATGTAGCACAAGATCTCCAGATCCCACTTTGATGGGGGGTCGGCGTCAGGGAGGATGTCCCCCTGGTCCCTCTGTTGGGGATTACATTTTGTATAGAAGGCAAACTGTGTCGTGCTGTCTGAGAGTTGACACCTGTCATGGGAGGTGTGTTTACCACTGACAGGGCCTTTGGGAGGAGCTCCACCTCTTTCCTCTGGGGAGGGGTAACAACCTCCGGTGCTGTGTCTTCATCCCTGTGGGTAAAGAGGAGGACACTGGGAATCTCCACCTCTGGTAGGAGCTCCACCTCATCCCTCATCATCGTCCGATGGAGGGTCATTTTCTTAACAAGGACACTGGGAATCTCCACCTCATCCCACTGTGGAGGGGTACATGCCTCTTTGGCCTCATCAACAGACTGGAGGGTCTGGTGGAGGGTCATTTCCTCAATGAGGACGCTGGGCATCTTCACCTCAACCGTCATGGGAGGTGTCCTCACCATGGAGAGGGCCTCTGGAAGGAGCTCCACCTCATCCCTCTGTGGAGGGGTACATGCCTCTTTGGCCCTGGGGCCCTCTTCTCTCTGAGGAGGGGGTACAACCTCAGGGGCTGTCATGATGTCCTGGGGCTCTGCCTTGGCCTCATCAACAGACTGGAGGGTCTGGTGGAGGGTCATTTCCTCCACGAGGACACTGGGGATCTTCACCTCACCTGTCAAGGGAGGCGTCCTCACCATGGAGAGGGGCTCTGAGGAGAGCTCCACCTCATCCCTCTCTAGAGAGATTATCTGTGGGTGGTTCTCATTTGAGACAGACTTTGGTCAAAGTCAAAAATAAGAACAATTAGTCCAAAACAATGAAACATACAGTTGATATCATAGTAAGTGACACACTCATATTATGATAAAAACCTGCACACAATATTTGCATGCTGTATTGATTGAGAATGTTTATTTTGGTCCCTTTACAATTCATAATACAGATATTAAAAATGTACACAGTCACAATGCGTAACACCAGGACCAAAAAGGTGTAGGCTGAAGCCATGGCTTATTGCGCCTACCCTTTTTACATGTATGGGTTTTTCCCCATGAGTACATAATCAAAACATTGAAACTTTTATAAACAAAAATTCACTTACGCATCTTAACAGAAAACTCAAAAGTACCAAACAAAAAACTATATTAATGCACCTAACCTTTTTACATTAGTGGTTTTCCCCTTATGAGTGCATAATCAAGACATAGAAACATTTATAAACACATTTTTACTTAAGCATGTTTTCAAAAATACCAAACAAAACTATATTTATACCTCTGTTTTATACTTGTTAATCATCTTATTTTTTTGTAATTTCTTTAATCCTTTTAGTGTACTACGCATTTTCATTTCCTTTTCAAAAGTATTCCATAAGTTAACTCCTTTAACTGTTATACATCTTTGTTTTGCATTTGTTCTAATCTTTGTTTTCATAAACATACATATTCCTCTGAGTTCGTAATTACTCTGTCTAACTTGAAACAGTCTCTGGATACAGTCTGGAAGCATCTTATTTTTTACTTTATACATTACTTGTGCCATTTTGAAGTCCAAAATGTATCAATACATACAAATGTCACCATTATCAATATCACCACCACGATAATTACACTCAGAGTTATTGACATTGTTATTGACATGTCAGGCTATTAGGACATTACATTAAATTACATATCCTGTATGAGACTCATCTGACTACCTTTTGAAGGGCATTTAGCCAGGTGAGGAGCAGACTGTCCATCGACTCTAACCCTGATGTTCCACGTTCTGAGGCTTGTCCTCCAGACTCTTGGGGCGTGACTGAAGGACCAGTAGGCTGGCCAGACTGTACCTCATTCCCAGGGGCCACTGGGTAATAATAATGGTAATGATTGTTGATCACACCATAGTTATGGTTGATGTTCTGCAGTGCACCCCCACCAGTCTGGTTCCTCCCTGTAAAAAAAAAAAAAAAAAGGAAACGGAGAAGAGGGTTGATACTCAGTCTTCAGATAAGGGGGTATCAATCATTATACATTATAATAACAGTTAGTTCCGACTAAGTAATTTGATTGGACAAGAGGCATTCCATGAGTGCCGATATACAGTATAACAGTACTGGGACTTTTAACTAATCACTCCGCCGCACAGGTGTTCTACTAAATGTTATAATTAGACTACATGTTTGTGTTCAGGTTACTAGGCAACAGTCCAGTTGAAGTTCAGTTGCGGAACAATTTTTTGTTGGCGGAGCCAAAATAAATGATTAAATAAACAAACAAATCATAATCTGTTGTCGCTTATTACTGTTAACTAATAAATTGCGCTGTAGAACTGTTAAAAATAAAACAAGTATAAAAGCAATATGACACTTGTGGTCGTGCTGTTATACTGAATATCAGCACTCCCTCTCGTGTGATAATGCTTAATTAAGACTCATCAGGAGTAGTGTGTGTAATGCTTACCTCCATCATCGTCTTGTCTCCTGTGGTTTTGAGCGTTACGTGCTCTGCTTTGCCCGTCAACAGGACACCGTCCTCCCCCACACTGCAAAAAGTACATCTAAGTAAGATGAAATATCTTAAATCAAGGCAATATATGCTTGTTTTCTGTCCGACTGCACTAGTTTTAAGATATCTTTTACTTTTTAAAGACAATCTTGGCAAGCGAAATGTTCCTGTTCTGTTGACAGGTAGGCTAATATATCCCCCCATTTTATTGCTTTTTTTCTTGTTTTTGAGAACTGACTTTTTGCAGTGCATCCTTCGCAAAAATTTGATCAAGTTAAGAGTTTTGTAGAGACACGGAGAATAAACCATGTTCTTAAAGCTCATTGTAATGGAATGGAATTAGGTATGGCATCAAAAGTTTGCATTCCATGCATTACAATGATCCTGTCCTCAGATGTATACCTCCACAAGCCTAAACGAATTCTTATTCACAGTATTAAATCCAGGGGGTCATCTTCAGGCAAGTACAGTATAGTCAGTGTTTGCTGTTTGATTACTCACGGGAGTGGTATCCATGATAGGCCACCTCCTCTAAGGCAGCTGTGTCTTCTTGGTTTGTAAAGTAGGGGGCATAGAAATGATGCTCTCTCTTGTAGTAGATATGTAATGACACAGTAGTAGTATATTTTCTATCTCTCTAACTGATCTTCGTCTGCAACAGAGTGATCTGAAAGAAGAACAACACAGCATGATGTAACAATAGAACAGAAATATGATTCTAATTCTAATGTGTCATAATAAGCCAATTTCGCCAGTGCAGACGCGTCATTTTCTTTGACAACCAATTTCTGACATAACCACGCCCCCCGCTCGGTTCATGGGTCTACAAATCAATTTCATTTGAATAGATTCTCCCTAATTAATTACAGTTATTAACTAACATACACTCACCTGCGCATCAGCTGGTCATTGAGCATATTTGCCTCAGTTGGTCTGAGTCTATTCCCAAAATGCGTTCGAGGACAAGAGCCTTTAGCAGACCTAGTCTAATTGATATAGGAAAAGTGCTATACAAATAAGTTATTATTATTATTATTATTATTACAAGACTAAAAAATCCCTCACTCACATGCTTCATTTCCCCAGAACGTTAGTAACTATAAATGGTTTGAAGTCTGTGAATTAGCGTTATTTTTGGTGTAGGCTGCTTGTGTAAGAGTGTGCCTGCAATGTAATAGCGGCGGTAAACATAATGAAAATTGATGTTCACAGAAATAGTGATAGAAAATGAATTGAAACTCATAGATGCAGTCTCTCTGATCCAACGGGATGTTTTCGCCATAAGACACTCTGCTAATAATTCAAAGATGACATGAGTACACAAGTAGTGTTCTTGTCATTGTTTTGATTGACAGCACAGTGAATACGGTTTAGGAAATAAATCAATTCATCATTAGCAAGAGGTTGCATGGTTTTATTCATGGTTTTATTCATTCATGCAAATTGGAGGAAAGATAATTATCCACACTTCTGCATAAAACCACTAACAATAAAGTGGTTTATAACTTTATGATTTCAATTTAAGAACATTACCCAAAAAGGGTAGAGGGGAGTGATGGTGTGGGAATTTAATTCCAGTGCTTGCTGTCAAATATGCAATACATTCGTTTTTTTTTACTGCTGTTCAACAACTATCTCCACTGTACTTATATTTTAGACACACTCCACATGGTGGAAATTAAAGGGAATTTCTGGACTTTCTCAATTATTATTCAAGGATGTAAATTCAACCATGATATATTCCTATGGGAAACATCCACTTGTTTTAAAAGGGAAGATTTAAAATGAATTAAAAGCCCATATTAGCCAGCCTGCATTGGAAAGCAAGAAACACAAATGAAGCATTAAAGGCACAACCTGGGTTTTGTTTTGTTTTTCATTTAAATGTTTAGGCAGAATATTACTTATAAATGTCTAATGAGCGTAGTACAACTGTCTTACCTTAATAGCATCCAAAATCAAAAGTTAACTAACCCTTCCCCTGCCAAACAGTGGGGTGCAAAGATTTGGGCACTCCTGGTTTAAATGTCTGTTACAATTAATCTCCAAGTGATTGAAAGCAAACCTGAACATTAAATGCTACAAAGTTAAACATGACACCTTTCTGCCAATTTTAAAGCAAGGTTTCTTTTTTATTATAATAAAAAATGTTTTACTCCAAGGTGATTTACTCGGCTTCAATGAGTCAGGTGAATATAATTCTAGGGTTGAACTATATATTCTGAAGTAACTCCATGCCTTCTAAAGTATCCGTATATATTATTGAAAATCTGTGGAGAAATCTCAAACATGCCGTGCATGCAAGAAGGCCGAAGAATATTTCTGAGCAAGAGGTGTTCTGCCAGGAAGAATTCCAAAAACAAGAATTGAAAGACTCTTACTAGGCTACAGGAAGTGTTTGCAAGCTGTTATAGTTGCCCGAGGAGGAGTTACAAACTACTAGCTGACAGGGTTCCCAAACCTTTGCACAAGGCCTTTTTCCTTGTTTTATTATTTTGAAACTGTAAAAAGTTTAAAGATAAAAATGTATCTTACTTTAAAATGTGATGAAATGTGTCATGTTTAACTTTGTACCATTTAGAGGTTAGGTTTGCTTCTTTTCACTTAGATATTAATTGTAAAAGGCATTTTGACTAGGGGTGCCCACCCCACTGTATAATACCCAAACTAGAAGCTGCCAGAAATGTGGCTGAAAAACCAATTAAGAATTGCACCTTTAAAAAGAAGAAACCAGCATGCCAAGAAACATCAATCAAAAAACTCTACAGATACTATACATTTCTCCCTGAGATTGACTGGGATTTAGAGTTCCCAAAGCTACTGTGAAAATGTACCCTTTAAACCATACATCTATTGTATTCTAGAAACTAGTTGATAGTTTTTGATCATTGATAAGTGATAGATGGCAAAAAAATAATTTTTAAATCAGCATTTATCAAAAAATAATAATGATTAACACAACGCTATAATCTTTAAAATCGTCCCAGAGACGAAATGTACATCGTAAGTACCCTCTGCTGGATTGGAGGTCAGAGTCACTGTTAGAGGCAGGAGAAGTGTGGTGGTGGTGGTGGTACTTCATCTAACTCTGTACGTGTATGTGTCTAACAGAGGTCTTTGAGGTCAGTGTGCTGGTTAAGTTGGCTGCTGTAGGAGGACTCCCAGTCCCTTTCGAACACGGCCTGCAGCTGTGACTGGAACGTGCCACCAAGCGATTGGGACGCAGTTTGGTTCACCACCAGCCCCGACCCGGCAGTGGTCACAAAGTAGTCCCCAGACCAGTTAGAGGTACTTTGAGAACACAAGACCAGACCAGTTAGAGGTACCTTGAGAACACAAGACCAGAACAGTTAGAGGTACCTTGAGAACACAAGGAAACAAGATGCCTTAGAGCTGATAGATGGGATCTGTTACACTGGATTTCAATAAAGAATCTGCGTAAAATGAAAAATGAAATGAAAATGTCCTATTTGTGTAAAGTCGACACATAAAATACCCTCAACATCTATGCCTAGAGATACAATGGGTGATGCTTCAAATGATATCTGAGCAAACAGGTTTTTATTTCAGATAGGGTTGGGGACAATTGAATTTCAATGCAGTTGATTCAGGAAGTATTACTATTATTTTTTTTAATCAATGATTGCTAAAAGGGCATTCATTTTCAGTGAACTCTCAATAAATTGGAAAAAAGGAAGTTTTTTCAAATATTGGAAGTGTGAACTCAAATCACTTCACAAATTCAAATTGACCTTAACCCTGTTTTTGAGAGAGTGAATCAGTGGTCTAACAATGATTCACAATGCTTCCTAAGGATGACTTAAGGATGACTTTGATCTCACTAATGTTGATATATCTCACTACTGTTGAGTCTAGGAGAGAGGTGTATTACCTATGTAGGCAACCTTGTCTGTCACCATGTACTTGTTGTGGTTAACTCTGGCGAAGGGTATTTCCTTTTGCTTGGGATTGGCTGGCACAACGAAGATTTTCTGGAAAATAGAGAAGCAGAAATGGTACCATAAGCTCTTTTTAAATGTGACATCCTGTGCCCAATGACTTGCCCATATTGTGCCTAAACGTGTCATACTCTCAACCAAGCAACCAACACATACATCTCTGCTTACAACCTAAAGAAGACACTGTTCAACACCCAAACACCTCCATCCTTTCTGGACGTAGCTTATTAACAACATAAACAAAACAATGTCGATGAATCATCAACATGAGGATTATGTCTAAAAACTAACGTACAGTAAAGTGACAAAATAAGAAAGCAACTCTTAAGTCTAGGCCTACTCACCACCTGGATGTCCAGCCTTCTCTTGGGTTCCTGGACCGAGGCCAGGGAGCGCAGGAAGGGCAGCATGATAGGCTGTGTGCTGGCCCAGCAGCTGATCAGCAGACGCACGCGCACACGCTTCTCATATGCCACTCGCCTCAGCTGAGTGTCAATGTCGGCCCAGTACCTGCAGAGGGCGCCAGACCCACAGGGTTAGGGCCCAGAGATGGGGCTTTATTCATTCCATAACAGACAAACGCTCTAGGAGCCTTTTTACAAGACATGCTGGTAGGTAGAGCCATCTGACCAATGAGCTAGAGTAAGACTAATGAGCTAGAATAATACTCTCCATCAGCTTTGCCTCTCCACAACTTCAACTTTACCTCCAGGAACACTTATCATTGAACAATACTACTAGGCAATTGTTTGTCACACATTTTTATATTTATATCAATCTATTAATTTTGGCTTTATTAGACTAAACATTCCTGAGTCTGAGGCCTGCAAACTTACTTACTGCAAAAAGAAGCTGTTAATGAGTTCATGGGCATTGGGAGGAATGCCTCTCGGTGAGCAACGAGATCATTTTGGGCCATTATATATAGCTATTTGTCTGTATTATCTTGTAGATAGTACTAGTTTTTTTTGGGTCTGTCTTACATGTAACGATGAATTGAGAATCAAGGACCCCAATTGAAATAAGCCAGTGGCTTTCTTGGGTTTTTTATCCTTTTAGTTGACCTTGTATGTAATATGTACTTTCATGTACCTACTTCTGCAAATCTTCTAATAAAGTTTTCAATCAATCAATCAATTATTTCCCTTTTTGGCTCAAGAGCGGAGGCTCTCTAGAATGAAACTTCCTAAGCAAAGTGGTAAGCAAAACTGACTTTAGATGGCTGCATAAGGGCTAATTCCCCAGTCTCCCTGAACTTAAAGTGGCAGTGAAGTTCCCTAGGAGGCTGACTGACCGTTTGGGGTGTGAGAACTCTGTGGTGAGGAGATAGTTCATGACAACAATGTAGACAAACTGCTGTGCGTCCTCCATGACACTCAGGATGGACTGAAGGTCTTCGGTCCTCCCCGCGGCACAGAAGGATGGTGGGGAGCTCTGGGGAGGCAGGATATTGTTGTTAGCATGTGGGTAGTTATAAAGGGATAGTTCACGACACTACACGACACAGACATTATCAGCAGCAACATTTCTTTGCAAGAACTATCCCCACACATAGCGTTGGGGAGACATACTATAGTAAATACACTATAATAATATACATAATAATATCATAATATTAAATCACAGAATGGACCTATCGCTAAGCCACGCCCCCTTTGAAAACTCGGACAAACAAACAACGCTTCACTGGCATTGACTGACTGACCGACCGTGACTGAATGACATTCAATGACTTACAATGGCGGGAGTTGGCAAATTTCTGATTTCTGATTTACCACAGCAAGTAATAGACATGTTTTTTAGAAGATGACAAGAATATTTAGTCTCGAAGCTTTTCACCATCAGATATTAGCGAGTTGTTTGTCCGAGTTTTCTGCTTGTTGTGACTTTTGCTGTGATATGATTGGACAATTTCTATTCTGGTGCGTCACGTGGCTTCGTGATAGATCCATTCCCTCAGGTCTTACAGATAGATAGACGCTGGAGGCCGTGCCGTTGAGTGGCAGCTGCATGGGCGTGTCCTTGTTGTAGGCGGTGGAGTAGCTGCTGGGCCAGGGGGAGGGGATACTGATGACGTCACTCTGGCCCAGATACCAGTAGGCCTCGAAGATCTTCCCCAGGTCTTCAGCCAAGCAGCTGCAGTTGTACACCACGGCTCCCAGCTCCTTCACCTGAGCAGGGACACAAGAGAAGACATACGTTTCCCAGTGTTTCAACCAACACTGATCTTTAGAGGTATTATTTTCAGAATCAATGGCTATATAAAGTCCTAAAAATGTATGTACCAATCCTAGATAGACCCAATTCCATTAAGTCTGTCCTGCTTGGGGGTGTCGTCCTTGGAGGCTCGGCCAACCAGCAGGGTTAGTTTGCGGTGACAGTAATCAACCAGGTCCAGGACCGAGTCACCAGCTGCCTCACAGGAATCCTGTAACCACGGCACCACACACAAACTGTATTCAGTGGCATCCTATGATACACACGTGTGTTTGATACCATTCCTCATTCCGCCCCATGCATTAGAATGAGCCCATCCTCCAATTTCTACCTCCACCGGCCAACCCTGCACCTCACTGATGGTTCGATTATAATTTACACAGTTAAAGTACACATAAAATATACATAGAGCTTCACAATGATCTCGAGATGTTTAAAAAAAAAAGCAAACTGCAAACATTGCTAGTGTTGTGCTGAGGCGTATGTAAACTACTGCTCACCTTATGATACATAACTGTTTCCAGAAGGTTTATGATTGAAACCTCGTGGCGAATCTGAATGTCAGACAATAGAGCAGAAGAAACAATGGAATGAACTGTCAGTATAACAACGACATCAGCATGTGAATTCACAGAATGTCAGTGGAGGTAGGAGGTGGTGCATTCCTTGCATTACACTGAGCCCCGTCCTCCGATTTCTACCTCCACCAGCCTCCACTGTAATATGATCACAACAGAGGTCAGACACGGTTTCTCCTCTCACCACCATATACAGAGGAAACGTGCTCTTCGGATCGAAGTCCCGAAGCTGACAAAGAATAGGAAACACTTTTTGTTTCCAAACCTCCACCAGAATCATCTCATGGACCAAGGTGGGGATCTGGGGAAGAGGGGAAAAGGAGAATGAATTTTGTCAATGGAACCAGCCAGGGCAATGAGTGGTCTTATAATTTATCCTTCCTTCCTTTCTAGACTGAATGAAATCACTGATCTGATTATGACTCGATGGGTGAAGGCAATGCGTGCTGTGCAAAGCGTGTTTAAACTAAACCCAATCCAAGCTAATTGATTATGTTACTTCAAGGGGGAGGAAGGAAGGAAGGACGCATCGTTAGAGTATTCGAACGGGCCCCATCATTGGAAGCACACTACTAGTGTTACACTCTAACCACAGACACTCAAACCACAGACACTCAAACCACAGACACTCAAACCACAGACACTCAAACCACAGACACACTAACCACAGACACTCTAACCACAGACACACTAACCACAGACACTCTAACCACAGACACTCTAACCACTCTAACCACAGACACTCTAACCACAGACACTCTAACCACAGACAGTCTAACCACAGACACTCTAACCACAGACACTCAAACCACAGACACTCAAACCACAGACAGTCTAACCACAGACACTAACCACAGACACACTAACCACAGACACACTAACCACAGACACTCTAACCACAGACACTCTAACCACAGACACTCTAACCACAGACACTCTAACCACAGACACTCAAACCACAGACACTCAAACCACAGACACTCTAACCACAGACACTCTTACCACAGACAGTCTAACCACAGACACACTTACCACAGACACTCTTACCACAGACACTCTAACAACAGACACACTTACCACAGACACTCTAACCACAGACACTCTAACCACAGACACTCTAACCACAGACACTCTAACCACAGACACTCTAACCACAGACACTCTAACCACTCTAACCACAGACACTCTAACCACAGACACTCTAACCACAGCCACTCAAACCACAGACACTCTAACCACAGACACTCTAACCACAGACACTCAAACCACAGACACTCAAACATTAACATGAAGCTAATTAGTATGAAGCTAATTAACATACAGCTCATTAACATACAGCTCATTAACAAATACTTTTAAATAATTAATTAATAACATATACACACACAGACACACGTATACACACAGAGACATTAGCATGAAGCTCATTAACATACAGCTCATTAGCATGAAGCTAATTAACATACAGCTCATTAGCATGAAACTAATTAGCATGAAACTCATTAACATACAGCTCATTAACATACACACACAGACAGACACACGTTTATACACACACAGAGACATTAGCATGAAGCTCATTAGCATGAAGCTCATTAGCATGAAGCTCATTAGCATGAAGCTCATTAGCATGAAGCTCATTAACATGAAGCTCATTAGCATGAAGGTAATTAGCATGAAGCTCATTAACATACAGCTCATTTACATACACACACACAGACACACACACACAGCTCATTAACATACAGCTCATTAACATACAGCTCATTAGCATGAAGCTCATTAGTATGAAGCTAAGTAACATACAGCTCATTAACATACAGCTCATTAACATATACTTTTAAATAATTAATTAATAACATATACACACACAGACACACGTATACACACAGAGACATTAGCATGAAGCTCATTAGCATGAAGCTCATTAGCATGAAGCTCATTAACATGAAGCTCATTAGCATGAAGGTAATTAGCATGAAGCTCATTAACATACAGCTCATTTACATACACACAGACACACACAGCTCATTAACATACAGCTCATTAACATACAACTCATTAGCATGAAGCTAATTAGTATGAAGCTAATTAACATACAGCTCATTAACATACAGCTCATTAACATATACTTTTAAATAATTAATTAATAACATATACACACACAGACACACGTATACACACAGAGACATTAGCATGAAGCTCATTAGCATGAAGCTCATTAGCATGAAGCTCATTAACATACAGCTCATTAACATACACACACAGACACACGTATACACACACACAGAGACATTAGCATGAAGCTCATTAGCATGAAGCTCATTAACATGAAGGTAATTAGCATGAAGCTCATTAACATACAGCTCATTTACATACACACACAGAGAGACACACACAGCTCATTAACATACAGCTCATTAGCATGAAGCTTATTAGCATACAGCTCATTAACATACAGTACTGCTGCTCTGTCTACTGCAGGTCACACACAGCTCATTAACATACAGCTCATTAGCATGAAGCTAATTAGCATGAAGCTCATAAGCATGAAGCTCAATAACATACAGCTCATTAGCATGAAGCTCATTAACATACAGCTCATTAACATACACACACAGACAGACACACGTATACACACACTCAGAGACATTAGCATGAAGCTCATTAGCATGAAGCTCATTAGCATGAAGCTCATTAACATACAGCTCATTAACATACACACACACAGACAGACACACGTATACACACACTCAGAGACATTAGCATGAAGCTCATTAGCATGAAGCTCATTAGCATGAAGCTCATTAGCATGAAGCTCATTAGCATGAAGCTCATTAACATACAGCTCATTAACATACACACACAGACAGACACACGTATACACACACTCAGAGACATTAGCATGAAGCTCATTAGCATGAAGCTCATTAGCATGAAGCTCATTAGCATGAAGCTCATTAACATACAGCTCATTAACATACACACACAGACAGACACACGTATACACACACTCAGAGACATTAGCATGAAGCTCATTAGCATGAAGCTCATTAACATGAAGCTCATTAGCATGAAGGTAATTAACATACAGCTCATTTACATACACACACAGAGACACACACACAGCTCATTAACATACAGCTCATTAACATATACTTTTAAATAATTAATTAATAACATATACCTACACAGACACACGTATACACACAGAGACATTAGCATGAAGCTCATTAGCATGAAGCTCATTAGCATGAAGCTTATTAACATACAGCTCATTAACATACACACACACAGACAGACACACGTATACACACACTCAGAGACATTAGCATGAAGCTCATTAGCATGAAGCTCATTAACATGAATCTCATTAGCATGAAGGTAATTAACATACAGTTCATTAACATACAGCTCATTAGCATGAAGCTAATTAGCATACAGCTCATTAGCATGAAGCTAATTAGCATACAGCTCATTAGCATGAAGCTTATTAGCATACAGCTCATTAACATACAGTACTGCTGCTCTGTCTACTGCAGGTCACACACAGCTCATTAGCATGAAGCTCATTAGCATGAAGCTCATTAGCATGAAGCTCATTAACATACAGCTCATTAACATACAGCTCATTAGCATGAAGCTAATTAGCATACAGTTAATTAACATACAGTACTGCTGCTCTGTCTACTGCAGGTCACACACAGCTCATTAACATACAGCTCATTAACATACAGCTCATTAGCATGAAGCTCATTAGTATGACGCTAATTAACATACAGCTCATTAACATACAGCTCATTAACATATACTTTTAAATAATTAATTAATAACATATACACACACAGACACACGTATACACACAGAGACATTAGCATGAAGCTCATTAGCATGAAGCTCATTAGCATGAAGCTCATTAACATACAGCTCATTAACATACACACACAGACAGACACACGTATACACACACAGAGACATTAGCATGAAGCTCATTAGCATGAAGCTCATTAACATACAGCTAATTAGCATGAAGCTAATTAGCATACCGCTCATTAACATACAGTACTGCTGCTCTGTCTACTGCAGGTCACACACAGCTCATTAACATACAGCTCATTAACATACAGCTCATTAGCATGATGCTCATTAGCATGAAGCTAATTAGCATGAAGCTCATTAACATACAGCTCATTAACATACACACACAGACACAGACACACAGAGACACACACACGCAGCTCATTAACATACAGCTCATTAACATACAGCTCATTAGCATGAAGCTCATTAGCATGAAGCTAATTAGCATGAAGCTCATTAACATACAGCTCATTAACATACAGTACTGCTGCTGTACTACTGCAGGTCACACACACAACCCACTTTGACGTAAGCCACTCCCCCTAACTGTCTAAGCCACTCCCACTTTGACGTAAGCCACTCCCCCTAACTGTCTAAGCCACACCCACTTTGATACAAGCTCCACCCACTTTGATACAAGCCACTCCCCCTAAGTGTCTAAGCCCCTCCCACATTGACGTAAGCCACTCCCCCTAACTGTCTAAGCCCCTCCCACATTGACGTAAGCCACTCCCCCTAACTGTCTAAGCCCCTCCCACATTGACATAAGCCACTCCCCCTAACTGTCTAAGCCACATCCACTTTGATACTGGCCACTCCCACTTTGATACAAGCCACTCCCCCTAAGTGTCTAAGCCACGCCCACTTCGGTACAGGCCACTCCCACTTTGATACAAGCCACTCCCCCTAAGTGTCTAAGCCACACCCACTTCGATACAGGCCACTCCCATTTTGATACACACCACACCCACTTTGATACAGGCCACACCCACATTGATACAAGCACCTCCCACTTTGATACAAGCCACTCCCCCTAACTGTCTAAGCCCCTCCCACATTGACGTAAGCCACTCCCCCTAACTGTCTAAGCCACTCCCACTTTGATACAGGCCACTCCCACTTTGATACAGGCCACACCCACTTTGATACAGGCCACTCCCCCTAACTGTCTAAGCCACTCCCACTTTGATACAGGCCACACCCGCTTTGATACAGGCCACTCCCCCTAACTGTCTAAGCCACACCCACATTGATACAAGCACCTCCCACTTTGATACAAGCCACTCCCCCTAACTGTCTAAGCCCCTCCCACATTGACGTAAGCCACTCCCCCTAACTGTCTAAGCCCCTCCCACATTGACGTAAGCCACTCCCACTCACACAGGTATACACACACACACTCACACAGGTACTCACTCACTCACACACACACACACACACACACACACACACACACACACACTCACACAGATACTCACTCACTCACACACACACACACACACACACACACACACACACACACACACACACACACACACACACACAGCCCAGTAGACACACACACACTGAGCTGGGCAGTAACAGAGAAGCAGGCCTGGTTCAGAGAGACACAGTGACTCCTGTCCATATCCCCATCCACTAGTAAGCATTCCCCATAGACTCCCACATATCCCCCTAGACTGGTATGCATTCCACATAGAGGAGCCAGTAGACACAGACACACACACACTGAGCTGGGCAGTAACAGAGAAGCAGGCCTGCTAGCATACAGCATCCCACTGAAGCAGAAGGCCTTGTACACCAGCAGTCTTTACTCGTTGCATGCAGTAGCTCACAGGACAGCAGATGGCTGAATAACTGGTAATGTACACACACACACACTCACACACACACACACACACACACACACACACACACACATCCAGTCACACACACACACAGACACGTCCAGCAGGTCTGATATTGGTCCGGCTGGACTCGCCTCGAAGAGTAGATGTCGAAAAATATGTATTGTGTGGGGAAAAGGTGAAGGGAAAAATAGACGTAAAATAAGCCCCGCCCCCTTTTTTAAAGCCCCGCCCCCTTTCCCCCTTCCCCATAGACTCCCATTAATTTTGGCCTTACCTGTTCTCCGGTTCTCCTTGGGGTCCCACACTTAAGCCCTCCCGGAGATGCAAGCCCCTTCCTGGGCTCGCAGCGAGGAAGAGCCCCTCCGCGATCCTGGAAGTATTGATAACTGGTACCCTAAGGAAATTTTTGGTTGAAATTGAAAAGGTGTAAACAGACTGTTCCACCTGGGACTTGAACCCAGGTCTCCCCACTTGCCAGCCGGGAGACTTAACACACTGACCCACCGAGCAGGTCATGAAAGGTCATTGCCAGATACAGAGGATAATGATATTCTTCTGTGCAGGTTGAATGAGCTGTCTGTGTCTGTGTCCTATCTGATCATGTGTGGAATCCACAGTCTCTCTGTGTGTGACTCTGTCTGCCTGTGTGTGACACAAAAAAACTAAAAACGAAAAAAACACTGGGTTACAGGGGATTTGAACCCAGGCCTCCCGGTCTAATAGACAGGAGACTTAACACACTGAGCCACTGTGACAGAGCTGGGAGACGGGAAAAAAAATCACCTACTTGAAGAAATTCAGTCCCACATCTGTTCACAAGGCTCTGATCAGTGTAGAATCTCTGTCCTCTGTCTCTCTGTCCTATCTGATCATGTGTATCATCATGTAGTCATGTAGTCATGTAATCATATCTGATATAATCAATCACACTGTCATACAGGCAGCAGCAGCAGCAGACACAGTCTAGAAAAGGTCAATAGGTCATTGGATTTGAACCCTGGCCTTCAGCGTTAAAAAGACAGACTGAGACTTAAGACTGAGCTACTCGGGCAGTCCTGAGAAAAAAAGACTCATCTACTTCAAGACATTTCACATGATTTCATTTCACATCTCACCATCATAGTGAAGTAGCTACATCAGGTGCATCACCGTTACGCTCTCATCCCTGAGATGATGTTACAGGCCACTAGGGAGAGTGCTGCTGCATACTGTTCCCCTTAGCTTACTTTGTTTAACTCTGAACTTTCTTTTGAAGAAATCAAACGGTATGCTATATGTTGCTGCAGAAATGTTTGATGATGGTAAGTGTTATTTTTCCTGCAGGCTGTGCTCTGAAAGAGGACTTCCGGCTCTACGCACCCTGTTTGACAATGTTCACTTCAAAGGCAAAGGACATGAGGTAATCTTAACTGTCGTCAGGTCCTGTAGGGATAGGCTGTTATTTATCATAAACGAATCAAATTAATGATCCATGACGGCCAAATGTTTTGTTTTATTTATTTTGTTGTAAGCTCAAAAATGTGTGTGTGTGTGTGTGTGTGTGTGTGTGTGTGTGTGTGTGTGTGTGTGTGTGTGTGTTTGTGCGCATGTCCGTCCATCCGTGTCCAGACTGAGAATCTGAAAGTGTTGATGCAGACTATGGAGAATTGGGCTCACAGACTGTACCCCAAACTGCAGTTTGATGACTTCATAGGCAAACTAGAGACATTAGGCAGCAAAAAAGAAGTGCAGGTGAGAAAAACAAAGGAAAACCTCTCCCATATGATCCTCAATGGCTTTAGTGTGTTTAAAAAAACATGTGTGAAACCTTAATTCTTGCTTTATTTTCATCAGACTTGTCTCAAGCGAATACGATTGGACATGCCGTTGACACATGACGATTTCATAGGCAAAGACGGTAAGATACAAATGTCACTATCCAGGCAGGGCATCTTTACAGTAATACACCAAACACTAGGTGGAAAACAATGGAAGTGTCTTTTTGAAGTAACCACGGGTATGATAATGTTATTACTACAGAAGAGCCTTGACTTGTCATGTTCCTAAACAAACGTAGTGATTCACAGGCTGAGTGACTTTCTCAATTCATCCAGGTGAGGAGGGGGAGGAAGCAGTACGGAGAGAAGACCCTATCCATGACGACCCAGACCCGTTCGGAGATGGTGGTTTCGCTGATGAACCCCCAAGACTGATCCACTCCACCCCAGCCCCCGCCCCCGCTCCCACGGCCATCCCCTCCCTGACCGAGGAGCAGCAGAGACGTATGGAGCTGAACAAACAGTTGGCCCTGGAGAGAAGACTGGCGCGTATGCAACAGCACACAGGTCAGTCACCCAACCACACCCAGAAGGACATTTTGACAGGGTAGAAAATGTATTTGTAGTTCGGAAAAAAAAAAAAAAAAAACACCAGTGGGTTATTTTCCTGAAAGCTGTTGTACCTTTAAAATCATCTTGGGTTCATGTGGGCAGCGGGCTACAGGGAACTCATCCAATATCTAAATTCCTCTGCCGACACTTGATTGACTTTGCCATACCCGATATAGAGATTGAATTGCAGACATTTAACCAAATGACCTCAGTTGGAAAGGGTATGTTGAGGAATACAGTTATGCATTGGTTAATCTTAATTAATTATTTATGAATTAATTAATTAATTGGGGCGGCGGTAGCCTAGAGGTTAGAGAGGCCGGCTAGCACTCGGAAGGCCGCTGGTTCGATGCCCACCTCAGGAGGGAGCTTGCATGTGCCGTTGAGCAAGGCACTTAACCCCTAATTGCTCCAGGGGCGCCAAATATGGCTGACTCTGTGCCTAGAGCAATAATACCAAATTCCAACAATTGACTGACAAGTTGATTGCATGGCAATAAATCAGTAAAAAAAATAAAATAAACAAGATCTCCCTCCCTCCTCAGAGGCCTCCCAGACCGCGACTCTGAGTCAGTCAGCTGAGGAACCCTCCACCAGCTCCTCATCACACTTCTCCAGTCAGAGGAACCATCAAGAAGACAATGTTGATGATGATGATGATTTGGACCGCAGCCCAAAGAACAGACCCCTAGACAAAGGCTCTCTGCTGGAGCCAGACTCCCCAGTGTGTGAGAGGAGAGACACCAGCAACAACCCTATTCCTGAACTGAGCAACAGCCAGGAACACAGCAACTGACACACACACACACACACACACACACACACACACACACACACACACACACACACACACCATCAAGGTACCTTGAGAGGACTACCAACCAAGCTACGGATGTTTTTGCCTGTTCAAGTTCTTACAAGTCACCAACGTGGTCATATTATTGACAGTTTTTTCCTGTTCTACAAAAATGCCATGATGAAAGCCAAACACCATGTTGGATTGAAGAGTTGATATACTGTTTGTTTTGACAATTCACTTGAAGGGGCCTTAATGATGTTTCCTCAAACCATGTTTGTCCTTATGTGTAAGGATGCTGTTGCGCAAAGAGCTAACTTTGATTATGCTTTTTCATGTGTTTCTTTTTTCTTTTCTTTTTTTCCATCAAACATTTCTTGTTGTCAATAAAAGTATTTTAAAAATCCTTAAAAAAAAAATCTGGGTCTATTGCTCTGTCACCTAGCATTTTGGAGTTTAGCTTGCAACGTCGCGAGCGTGTTAGCGGCTAAATTACAGTAACTTCCTCTTATACGTTTTGGTAACGGCCCTGGTAACAATCCATGCCACTTGCAAAGAAGATAAGGGTTAGTTCAACCTTATGTTGCGGTGTTTGCTCAATTTGATGTTTGACACTGGTCAGAGTAGATCCAGTTCACATTGGGAAGGATCAATGCTTTGGTAGGTAGCCTAGAGGTTAGAGAGGCTGGCTAGCAGTTGGCTGGCTAGTTTGATCCCTGCCTCAGGAGGGAGCTTGCATGTGGCCTTGAGCAAGGCACCTAACCCCTAATTGCTCTAGGGGTGCCGAATATGGGTGACTCTGTGCCTAGAGCAAAAATACCAAATTCCAACAATTGACTGACAAGTTGATTGCAGGGTAAATAAATCAGTAAAAAAAAATGCAAAGCTCTTCATAGCACATTTCAATGTAGTACACCTCCAACATACCTGTCTAAACTCAGAGAGCAAATGACACTATGGAAAGATAAAAGGTAAAACACACAAGTCCATCTGATTTAACCTCTTTATATCCACGGACCCTCATGGGCATCCGAAGTGATATAAAGAGTTTACCTCGATCAATTCTCTTCATCGATATCACATTTTTTTCACAACTTTGCATGCTATACGATGCCACCATTTTTTTCCAGAGACGGTAAACACGGCCTAAGTCACATCCAGTTTTCTCCAACTGGAGAATGTGTCATGTCCGGTTTCAACGCCAAATTTCCTCTCAACTCAAAAAAAAAAAAAAAAAAAAAAAAAAAAAAATCTGATACATGAGAAAGGTCAAAGGTCAAAGATGGTGCCAACATATCTCCAAATGGCCTAAACATATAGGTGTCCGCCTAAACATACCTGTACTAAAACAGGTACAAAGTTGCATTTGCTCACATTACTAGCATCGACTTTGGCACAAGTACTAATAAGACCCTGGAGTACTGATTCCTAGATGATTTGGGCTTGGTTATCAGGTTTCCAAGGTGATATTCACTGTAAAAGCTGTTGTTTTTTTAGGCGGAGACTGAATTTGAGATGTTTTATAATGTTCTAGCTCTATTTACTCTGACACAGTAACATAGATTTTGATTCTGACACTTCTACAGCCACCCCACAGGTGTTAGCTTTCATTTGATAACAATATCATTATGAAGGCCCTTGTGATTGTGGAGATATTCTATATTCACTGTGGGCATGTCATTTCGAGCAGAAAACCAGAAAAATGAGGTGGATAAGAAGAGGTTGAATGAGAGAAGCGGTGGGAATGCTTTTTATTTTATTTGATATGCCGAGAAGTTTTGGGAATTGTTTTAGTTATTTTTTTTAAAATAATCGGTATCCTCAGAGCTGGTGGGATAATAGCCTGTGAAAGAAAGAAAAAAGTCATTTACACTGTTACTTCAGTCAAGCTGCATGTTACTGTAAAGAACACATTTTAAGTTCAGGAAATAATGAATATATATATGTTTTCTGCATTACACAGAAAGCAGTAAACCAAAGGTGAAAATGTCTAAAACGGGTCTTAAAATAGCTGGGAGGGTCTTACCTAAACAGGCAACTCTCCTGATATGGGACACAGCATTTCCCAGAAGACCATGGCCCTTCTCCTTGGTAGCTGTAGAGACATTAAAAACACATTACTCTCTGTCTGTTAAAAGCAGTCATAACCATAATGTAACTCAACGCAGAAGAGAGAAAACAAATGGCTCAAATAAGTACTGACTCTCCAGTGTCTTGGGGATGGGCGCCATGGTTGTTGCGGGGTCCATCATTGTTGCGGGGTCCATTGGGTCCAGCAGCGCTCCAGGTCCCTGTCCTGGACCCGTGGAGGCCATTACACTGGGGTTTAGAAGTTCGGGGGACCTCCTCACTGGACATATTGTTACTAGGAAAAAACATGATAAAATGTTCGTCAACATCACCACAGTCATTACAGTCAGCACTCGAGTTGAGGGGGGATGAGGGGGGATGGCATCCCCTCTGAAATAAAAACAGTAAAAATCATCCCCCTTCTAAAACTGCCATCCCCCCTTTCCATCCCTTATGTCATTCTATCAATGAACGTGGTATTACTGCTATTTCAACATTTAGTTTTGCGCATATTGAGTAAAATACTGTGGGCGAGGGGGCACGCGCACACATGCAATGACATTTTTACCAAGTCACTGACGCTGTGGGGATGCTAAAATTGTCCCCATATGATAAAATCCACCATCCCCCCCCTGATTTTCTTTTACAACTTAAGTACTGATTACAGTCATTACAGACTGAAAAAAAAACATGATCAAATTATCGTCATCATCACCACAGTCATTATAATCATTACAGACTGACTGGGTGTAAGGAGTTAAGCCACAGCAGTAATTACCGTACCTGCACTCCTAGAGTGTATGTGTCCTGGAGTGGTAGATGGAGGATCCCACAGACAGCAAGAATTCATGACGGGAACCATCGCAAGGGCAGCTGTCGTTGGTGGAGCCATCATTGGTGGAGGTGATGGAAAGGGCATGCTCTGTGAAAAATAATTATATAAATAAAATCTGCTCAATGAAACTAACCTGAATGAGTTGGATAAAAAGCAATGCTTGTACAGTTAGAATATGACTGCTGTAAGATGATAGTTAAATGTGGACCTTAAGGTGTAGCTGGATCTAAATCCTGCCCCTTGTCCTCTGATGAAGCGCATGTTTTACCCCTGTGTGTAGTAATCTGGGGCCTCACCTCAAGGCAGGTTTTTGGTCGAACTCCCAGCTGTTGTGGAGGCTCAACACCCAGAGCGCCAATCTCCAGCAGATCCCACTTATATAGGGGGTTGGTGTCAGGGAGCTGTTGGGGATTAAATGCCTTCAAGAAGGCAAACTGTGTCGGGGTCACAGTGTTTTTGGCCACTGCCTTATCCAGAACCATCATGGGCATTGTCCAGGCGATCTCCACCTGAACCATCATGGGCGATGTCCTCCTCACCATGGAGAGGGCCTTTGGAAGGAGCTCCACCTTCCAGAGGCACGTTTTAGTGTCAAGCTGTTGTGGAGGCTCAACCTCCTGACTAAGAAGCTCCACCTCATCCCTCTGTGGAGGGGTAGATTGGGGCTCCCAACCTTCCCTCTGTGGAGGTGGTACAACCTCAGGGGCTGTCATGATGTCCTGGGGCTCTGCCTTGGCCTCATCAACAGACTGGAGGGTCTGGTGGAGGGTTATTTCCTCCACACCTGTAGCCACACCCACAGCACCCATCTCCAGATCCCACTTTGATGGGGGGTCAGCGTCAGGGAGGATGTCCCCCTGGTCCCTCTGTTGGGGATTAAATGTTGTATAGAAGGCAAACTGTGTCGTGGTGTCTGCCTTGGCCTGAGAGTTGACACCTGTCATGGGAGGTGTGTTAACCACTGACAGGGCCTTTGGGAGGAGCTCCACCTCTTTCCTCTGGGGAGGGGTAACAACCTCCGGTGCTGTGTCTTCATCCCTGTGGGTAAAGAGGAGGACACTGGGAATCTCCACCTCTGGTAGGAGCTCCACCTCATCCCTCATCATCGTCCGATGGAGGGTCCTTTTCTCAACTAGGACACTGGGAATCTCCTCCTCATCCCTCTGTGGAGGGGTACATGCCTCTTTGGCCTCATCAACAGACTGGAGGGTCTGGTGGAGGGTCATTTCCTCAATGAGGACGCTGGGCATCTTCACCTCAACCGTCATAGGAGGTGTCCTCACCATGGAGAGGGCCTCTGGAAGGAGCTCCACCTCATCCCTCTGTGGAGGGGTACATGCCTCTTTGGCCCTGGGGCCCTCTTCTCTCTGAGGAGGGGGTACAACCTCAGGGGCTGTCATGATGTCCTGGGGCTCTGCCTTGGCCTCATCAACAGACTGGAGGGTCTGGTGGAGGGTTATTTCCTCCACACCTGTAGCCACACCCATAGCCCATGTAGCCCATGTAGCACAAGATCTCCAGATCCCACTTTGATGGGGGGTCGGCGTCAGGGAGGATGTCCCCCTGGTCCCTCTGTTGGGGATTACATTTTGTATAGAAGGCAAACTGTGTCGTGCTGTCTGAGAGTTGACACCTGTCATGGGAGGTGTGTTTACCACTGACAGGGCCTTTGGGAGGAGCTCCACCTCTTTCCTCTGGGGAGGGGTAACAACCTCCGGTGCTGTGTCTTCATCCCTGTGGGTAAAGAGGAGGACACTGGGAATCTCCACCTCTGGTAGGAGCTCCACCTCATCCCTCATCATCGTCCGATGGAGGGTCATTTTCTTAACAAGGACACTGGGAATCTCCACCTCATCCCACTGTGGAGGGGTACATGCCTCTTTGGCCTCATCAACAGACTGGAGGGTCTGGTGGAGGGTCATTTCCTCAATGAGGACGCTGGGCATCTTCACCTCAACCGTCATGGGAGGTGTCCTCACCATGGAGAGGGCCTCTGGAAGGAGCTCCACCTCATCCCTCTGTGGAGGGGTACATGCCTCTTTGGCCCTGGGGCCCTCTTCTCTCTGAGGAGGGGGTACAACCTCAGGGGCTGTCATGATGTCCTGGGGCTCTGCCTTGGCCTCATCAACAGACTGGAGGGTCTGGTGGAGGGTCATTTCCTCCACGAGGACACTGGGGATCTTCACCTCACCTGTCAAGGGAGGCGTCCTCACCATGGAGAGGGGCTCTGAGGAGAGCTCCACCTCATCCCTCTCTAGAGAGATTATCTGTGGGTGGTTCTCATTTGAGACAGACTTTGGTCAAAGTCAAAAATAAGAACAATTAGTCCAAAACAATGAAACATACAGTTGATATCATAGTAAGTGACACACTCATATTATGATAAAAACCTGCACAGAATATTTGCATGCTGTATTGATTGAGAATGTTTATTTTGGTCCCTTTACAATTCATAATACAGATATTAAAAATGTACACAGTCACAATGCGTAACACCAGGACCAAAAAGGTGTAGGCTGAAGCCATGGCTTATTGCGCCTACCCTTTTTACATGTATGGGTTTTTCCCCATGAGTACATAATCAAAACATTGAAACTTTTATAAACAAAAATTCACTTACGCATCTTAACAGAAAACTCAAAAGTACCAAACAAAAAACTATATTAATGCACCTAACCTTTTTACATTAGTGGTTTTCCCCTTATGAGTGCATAATCAAGACATAGAAACATTTATAAACACATTTTTACTTAAGCATGTTTTCAAAAATACCAAACAAAACTATATTTATACCTCTGTTTTATACTTGTTAATCATCTTATTTTTTTGTAATTTCTTTAATCCTTTTAGTGTACTACGCATTTTCATTTCCTTTTCAAAAGTATTCCATAAGTTAACTCCTTTAACTGTTATACATCTTTGTTTTGCATTTGTTCTAATCTTTGTTTTCATAAACATACATATTCCTCTGAGTTCGTAATTACTCTGTCTAACTTGAAACAGTCTCTGGATACAGTCTGGAAGCATCTTATTTTTTACTTTATACATTACTTGTGCCATTTTGAAGTCCAAAATGTATCAATACATACAAATGTCACCATTATCAATATCACCACCACGATAATTACACTCAGAGTTATTGACATTGTTATTGACATGTCAGGCTATTAGGACATTACATTAAATTACATATCCTGTATGAGACTCATCTGACTACCTTTTGAAGGGCATTTAGCCAGGTGAGGAGCAGACTGTCCATCGACTCTAACCCTGATGTTCCACGTTCTGAGGCTTGTCCTCCAGACTCTTGGGGCGTGACTGAAGGACCAGTAGGCTGGCCAGACTGTACCTCATTCCCAGGGGCCACTGGGTAATAATAATGGTAATGATTGTTGATCACACCATAGTTATGGTTGATGTTCTGCAGTGCACCCCCACCAGTCTGGTTCCTCCCTGTAAAAAAAAAAAAAAAAGGAAACGGAGAAGAGGGTTGATACTCAGTCTTCAGATAAGGGGGTATCAATCATTATACATTATAATAACAGTTAGTTCCGACTAAATAATTTGATTGGACAAGAGGCATTCCATGAGTGCCGATATACAGTATAACAGTACTGGGACTTTTAACTAATCACTCCGCCGCACAGGTGTTCTACTAAATGTTATAATTAGACTACATGTTTGTGTTCAGGTTACTAGGCAACAGTCCAGTTGAAGTTCAGTTGCGGAACAATTTTTTGTTGGCGGAGCCAAAATAAATGATTAAATAAACAAACAAATCATAATCTGTTGTCGCTTATTACTGTTAACTAATAAATTGCGCTGTAGAACTGTTAAAAATAAAACAAGTATAAAAGCAATATGACACTTGTGGTCGTGCTGTTATACTGAATATCAGCACTCCCTCTCGTGTGATAATGCTTAATTAAGACTCATCAGGAGTAGTGTGTGTAATGCTTACCTCCATCATCGTCTTGTCTCCTGTGGTTTTGAGCGTTACGTGCTCTGCTTTGCCCGTCAACAGGACACCGTCCTCCCCCACACTGCAAAAAGTACATCTAAGTAAGATGAAATATCTTAAATCAAGGCAATATATGCTTGTTTTCTGTCCGACTGCACTAGTTTTAAGATATCTTTTACTTTTTAAAGACAATCTTGGCAAGCGAAATGTTCCTGTTCTGTTGACAGGTAGGCTAATATATCCCCCCATTTTATTGCTTTTTTTCTTGTTTTTGAGAACTGACTTTTTGCAGTGCATCCTTCGCAAAAATTTGATCAAGTTAAGAGTTTTGTAGAGACACGGAGAATAAACCATGTTCTTAAAGCTCATTGTAATGGAATGGAATTAGGTATGGCATCAAAAGTTTGCATTCCATGCATTACAATGATCCTGTCCTCAGATGTATACCTCCACAAGCCTAAACGAATTCTTATTCACAGTATTAAATCCAGGGGGTCATCTTCAGGCAAGTACAGTATAGTCAGTGTTTGCTGTTTGATTACTCACGGGAGTGGTATCCATGATAGGCCACCTCCTCTAAGGCAGCTGTGTCTTCTTGGTTTGTAAAGTAGGGGGCATAGAAATGATGCTCTCTCTTGTAGTAGATATGTAATGACACAGTAGTAGTATATTTTCTATCTCTCTAACTGATCTTCGTCTGCAACAGAGTGATCTGAAAGAAGAACAACACAGCATGATGTAACAATAGAACAGAAATATGATTCTAATTCTAATGTGTCATAATAAGCCAATTTCGCCAGTGCAGACGCGTCATTTTCTTTGACAACCAATTTCTGACATAACCACGCCCCCCGCTCGGTTCATGGGTCTACAAATCAATTTCATTTGAATAGATTCTCCCTAATTAATTACAGTTATTAACTAACATACACTCACCTGCGCATCAGCTGGTCATTGAGCATATTTGCCTCAGTTGGTCTGAGTCTATTCCCAAAATGCGTTCGAGGACAAGAGCCTTTAGCAGACCTAGTCTAATTGATATAGGAAAAGTGCTATACAAATAAGTTATTATTATTATTATTATTACAAGACTAAAAAATCCCTCACTCACATGCTTCATTTCCCCAGAACGTTAGTAACTATAAATGGTTTGAAGTCTGTGAATTAGCGTTATTTTTGGTGTAGGCTGCTTGTGTAAGAGTGTGCCTGCAATGTAATAGCGGCGGTAAACATAATGAAAATTGATGTTCACAGAAATAGTGATAGAAAATGAATTGAAACTCATAGATGCAGTCTCTCTGATCCAACGGGATGTTTTCGCCATAAGACACTCTGCTAATAATTCAAAGATGACATGAGTACACAAGTAGTGTTCTTGTCATTGTTTTGATTGACAGCACAGTGAATACGGTTTAGGAAATAAATCAATTCATCATTAGCAAGAGGTTGCATGGTTTTATTCATGGTTTTATTCATTCATGCAAATTGGAGGAAAGATAATTATCCACACTTCTGCATAAAACCACTAACAATAAAGTGGTTTATAACTTTATGATTTCAATTTAAGAACATTACCCAAAAAGGGTAGAGGGGAGTGATGGTGTGGGAATTTAATTCCAGTGCTTGCTGTCAAATATGCAATACATTCGTTTTTTTTTACTGCTGTTCAACAACTATCTCCACTGTACTTATATTTTAGACACACTCCACATGGTGGAAATTAAAGGGAATTTCTGGACTTTCTCAATTATTATTCAAGGATGTAAATTCAACCATGATATATTCCTATGGGAAACATCCACTTGTTTTAAAAGGGAAGATTTAAAATGAATTAAAAGCCCATATTAGCCAGCCTGCATTGGAAAGCAAGAAACACAAATGAAGCATTAAAGGCACAACCTGGGTTTTGTTTTGTTTTTCATTTAAATGTTTAGGCAGAATATTACTTATAAATGTCTAATGAGCGTAGTACAACTGTCTTACCTTAATAGCATCCAAAATCAAAAGTTAACTAACCCTTCCCCTGCCAAACAGTGGGGTGCAAAGATTTGGGCACTCCTGGTTTAAATGTCTGTTACAATTAATCTCCAAGTGATTGAAAGCAAACCTGAACATTAAATGCTACAAAGTTAAACATGACACCTTTCTGCCAATTTTAAAGCAAGGTTTCTTTTTTATTATAATAAAAAATGTTTTACTCCAAGGTGATTTACTCGGCTTCAATGAGTCAGGTGAATATAATTCTAGGGTTGAACTATATATTCTGAAGTAACTCCATGCCTTCTAAAGTATCCGTATATATTATTGAAAATCTGTGGAGAAATCTCAAACATGCCGTGCATGCAAGAAGGCCGAAGAATATTTCTGAGCAAGAGGTGTTCTGCCAGGAAGAATTCCAAAAACAAGAATTGAAAGACTCTTACTAGGCTACAGGAAGTGTTTGCAAGCTGTTATAGTTGCCCGAGGAGGAGTTACAAACTACTAGCTGACAGGGTTCCCAAACCTTTGCACAAGGCCTTTTTCCTTGTTTTATTATTTTGAAACTGTAAAAAGTTTAAAGATAAAAATGTATCTTACTTTAAAATGTGATGAAATGTGTCATGTTTAACTTTGTACCATTTAGAGGTTAGGTTTGCTTCTTTTCACTTAGATATTAATTGTAAAAGGCATTTTGACTAGGGGTGCCCACCCCACTGTATAATACCCAAACTAGAAGCTGCCAGAAATGTGGCTGAAAAACCAATTAAGAATTGCACCTTTAAAAAGAAGAAACCAGCATGCCAAGAAACATCAATCAAAAAACTCTACAGATACTATACATTTCTCCCTGAGATTGACTGGGATTTAGAGTTCCCAAAGCTACTGTGAAAATGTACCCTTTAAACCATACATCTATTGTATTCTAGAAACTAGTTGATAGTTTTTGATCATTGATAAGTGATAGATGGCAAAAAAATAATTTTTAAATCAGCATTTATCAAAAAATAATAATGATTAACACAACGCTATAATCTTTAAAATCGTCCCAGAGACGAAATGTACATCGTAAGTACCCTCTGCTGGATTGGAGGTCAGAGTCACTGTTAGAGGCAGGAGAAGTGTGGTGGTGGTGGTGGTACTTCATCTAACTCTGTACGTGTATGTGTCTAACAGAGGTCTTTGAGGTCAGTGTGCTGGTTAAGTTGGCTGCTGTAGGAGGACTCCCAGTCCCTTTCGAACACGGCCTGCAGCTGTGACTGGAACGTGCCACCAAGCGATTGGGACGCAGTTTGGTTCACCACCAGCCCCGACCCGGCAGTGGTCACAAAGTAGTCCCCAGACCAGTTAGAGGTACTTTGAGAACACAAGACCAGACCAGTTAGAGGTACCTTGAGAACACAAGACCAGAACAGTTAGAGGTACCTTGAGAACACAAGGAAACAAGATGCCTTAGAGCTGATAGATGGGATCTGTTACACTGGATTTCAATAAAGAATCTGCGTAAAATGAAAAATGAAATGAAAATGTCCTATTTGTGTAAAGTCGACACATAAAATACCCTCAACATCTATGCCTAGAGATACAATGGGTGATGCTTCAAATGATATCTGAGCAAACAGGTTTTTATTTCAGATAGGGTTGGGGACAATTGAATTTCAATGCAGTTGATTCAGGAAGTATTACTATTATTTTTTTTAATCAATGATTGCTAAAAGGGCATTCATTTTCAGTGAACTCTCAATAAATTGGAAAAAAGGAAGTTTTTTCAAATATTGGAAGTGTGAACTCAAATCACTTCACAAATTCAAATTGACCTTAACCCTGTTTTTGAGAGAGTGAATCAGTGGTCTAACAATGATTCACAATGCTTCCTAAGGATGACTTAAGGATGACTTTGATCTCACTAATGTTGATATATCTCACTACTGTTGAGTCTAGGAGAGAGGTGTATTACCTATGTAGGCAACCTTGTCTGTCACCATGTACTTGTTGTGGTTAACTCTGGCGAAGGGTATTTCCTTTTGCTTGGGATTGGCTGGCACAACGAAGATTTTCTGGAAAATAGAGAAGCAGAAATGGTACCATAAGCTCTTTTTAAATGTGACATCCTGTGCCCAATGACTTGCCCATATTGTGCCTAAACGTGTCATACTCTCAACCAAGCAACCAACACATACATCTCTGCTTACAACCTAAAGAAGACACTGTTCAACACCCAAACACCTCCATCCTTTCTGGACGTAGCTTATTAACAACATAAACAAAACAATGTCGATGAATCATCAACATGAGGATTATGTCTAAAAACTAACGTACAGTAAAGTGACAAAATAAGAAAGCAACTCTTAAGTCTAGGCCTACTCACCACCTGGATGTCCAGCCTTCTCTTGGGTTCCTGGACCGAGGCCAGGGAGCGCAGGAAGGGCAGCATGATAGGCTGTGTGCTGGCCCAGCAGCTGATCAGCAGACGCACGCGCACACGCTTCTCATGCCACTCGCCTCAGCTGAGTGTCAATGTCGGCCCAGTACCTGCAGAGGGCGCCAGACCCACAGGGTTAGGGCCCAGAGATGGGGCTTTATTCATTCCATAACAGACAAACGCTCTAGGAGCCTTTTTACAAGACATGCTGGTAGGTAGAGCCATCTGACCAATGAGCTAGAGTAAGACTAATGAGCTAGAATAATACTCTCCATCAGCTTTGCCTCTCCACAACTTCAACTTTACCTCCAGGAACACTTATCATTGAACAATACTACTAGGCAATTGTTTGTCACACATTTTTATATTTATATCAATCTATTAATTTTGGCTTTATTAGACTAAACATTCCTGAGTCTGAGGCCTGCAAACTTACTTACTGCAAAAAGAAGCTGTTAATGAGTTCATGGGCATTGGGAGGAATGCCTCTCGGTGAGCAACGAGATCATTTTGGGCCATTATATATAGCTATTTGTCTGTATTATCTTGTAGATAGTACTAGTTTTTTTTTGGTCTGTCTTACATGTAACGATGAATTGAGAATCAAGGACCCCAATTGAAATAAGCCAGTGGCTTTCTTGGGTTTTTTATCCTTTTAGTTGACCTTGTATGTAATATGTACTTTCATGTACCTACTTCTGCAAATCTTCTAATAAAGTTTTCAATCAATCAATCAATTATTTCCCTTTTTGGCTCAAGAGCGGAGGCTCTCTAGAATGAAACTTCCTAAGCAAAGTGGTAAGCAAAACTGACTTTAGATGGCTGCATAAGGGCTAATTCCCCAGTCTCCCTGAACTTAAAGTGGCAGTGAAGTTCCCTAGGAGGCTGACTGACCGTTTGGGGTGTGAGAACTCTGTGGTGAGGAGATAGTTCATGACAACAATGTAGACAAACTGCTGTGCGTCCTCCATGACACTCAGGATGGACTGAAGGTCTTCGGTCCTCCCCGCGGCACAGAAGGATGGTGGGGAGCTCTGGGGAGGCAGGATATTGTTGTTAGCATGTGGGTAGTTATAAAGGGATAGTTCACGACACTACACGACACAGACATTATCAGCAGCAACATTTCTTTGCAAGAACTATCCCCACACATAGCGTTGGGGAGACATACTATAGTAAATACACTATAATAATATACATAATAATATCATAATATTAAATCACAGAATGGACCTATCGCTAAGCCACGCCCCCTTTGAAAACTCGGACAAACAAACAACGCTTCACTGGCATTGACTGACTGACCGACCGTGACTGAATGACATTCAATGACTTACAATGGCGGGAGTTGGCAAATTTCTGATTTCTGATTTACCACAGCAAGTAATAGACATGTTTTTTAGAAGATGACAAGAATATTTAGTCTCGAAGCTTTTCACCATCAGATATTAGCGAGTTGTTTGTCCGAGTTTTCTGCTTGTTGTGACTTTTGCTGTGATATGATTGGACAATTTCTATTCTGGTGCGTCACGTGGCTTCGTGATAGATCCATTCCCTCAGGTCTTACAGATAGATAGACGCTGGAGGCCGTGCCGTTGAGTGGCAGCTGCATGGGCGTGTCCTTGTTGTAGGCGGTGGAGTAGCTGCTGGGCCAGGGGGAGGGGATACTGATGACGTCACTCTGGCCCAGATACCAGTAGGCCTCGAAGATCTTCCCCAGGTCTTCAGCCAAGCAGCTGCAGTTGTACACCACGGCTCCCAGCTCCTTCACCTGAGCAGGAACACAAGAGAAGACATACGTTTCCCAGTGTTTCAACCAACACTGATCTTTAGAGGTATTATTTTCAGAATCAATGGCTATATAAAGTCCTAAAAATGTATGTACCAATCCTAGATAGACCCAATTCCATTAAGTCTGTGTAACAGAGTTGGGAATATATGTTTAGTTGTGGTGAATGTAGATGAGTTTCGCAGTGCTTTGAGCAGCCCTGGTTGTTGTTGGAGCCCCCCCTTTGGAGTTTGGGTGTACTGCAGGTCTGCACGTTCTTTTGTCCTTCTCTTGTTGCCGTACTTGCGGTGGTGCCAGAACGAAGCCGCCATCTTAATGGGTATGTGCGTGATGTGAAATGCTCCTCGTGTTTTGTTGTTTGTATGGAGAATCTTGTAATGTAGGGTGAAGGTGTTGGTGTAGTACTGTGCTGTTTGTTTTTACATGTATTGTGATGATGTGATGTATTGTGATGATGTGAAACAGAACATTTATTGTATGTTGTTTTGAACGTGCAGATTCACAAGCAGACCAGAGAAGAATTGTGTTCTATATGTCTTCTCTGCAGGTATGTCGCTCCACATGTTGTTTGTAATTGTTATTTGTAATGTTTGAGGGAAGTTTGTGTTCTTTCTGTGAACAAATTGTCCTGATGTGAAATGTACATAGACGGTGGTGCAGAACGAAGCCGCCATCTTAATGGATTCACAAGCAGACCAGAGAAGAATTGTGTTCTATATGTCTTCTCTGCAGGTCAAATAAAAGGATTGATTGAAAGAAGTTTGGCTGTTTGACTATCGTTACACTGGTGCCGTGACACGTCGATCTCAAGATCAGCTGAACGCCGATCTCCGTGGATGCTGCGTGGATGCCAGGTCTTAGTGTGATAGATCAAGTGTGGTCAGAGTATTATAGTAAATGGTCATTCAGTCTGAGGTCTGTGATTATATCAGTTTAAAAAGTGCTTTGATTGTTTTGGTTTTTATGTCCTGCTGTAACTTTATATATTTTTTTAAACATTATTATTATTATTATTTTTTTCATTCAGTAATATTACACAACGCAAGTCTGTACCACTATGGCTCAGAGGCCAGGTTTTAATGATGAGATTTTTGCCAGTCCAGTGTTGCCTATGGGGAGGGGTGCATGGGGGGCATGTCAGAGCAGAGCAGACAGTGCTGTCATAGTAGGGAGGTGGGGTGTTCCCAGTTGTTTACTGACAGTGGTAGAGGCACAGGGTCAGGTCAGGACCCAGGTTGTGCTGCTGTCGGACAGTTTACAGGGGAGGCTCCTCCCACATCCACACCCAGTGTTAATGACACTGAAGCTCTTCATCACCTTTCAGACATGATGGGTCAGCTAGGTGCTCAGATTGGCGAGTCCATTGTAACCAAGTTAATTTCAGCTGGTGTAGTTCACTCAAGTAGTATGAGCAGTGCACACCTCAACTGCACATCGCCTCCAGATCCTGTAACTGATCCTAATGTTGTTAGACAGGAGGTTCCGCGCGTTACTGTGAATGTAAAATCAGACAGGGAACCACCAATGTTCCGAGGTGATAGTTCTGATAAGTGTTCAGTCCAGGACTGGATTGACATGTCTAAAGCTTATCTGAGAAAGCAGAAATGTCCAATGCATGAACAGGCTGAGGAGATACTGGCAAGGCTGATGGGTAAGGCAAAGGATGTCGTGAGGGTTGGGTTGCGTAGCGATCAGACACTTGATGTGAAGCAGAACCCTGATCTCATCTATGATATCCTTCTCAAGTACTTCAGTGATGTGTCATCATGCCTCCCGTTGTCAGATTTCTATGCCACTCTACCCAGACCCAATGAGAACCCTGTAGACTACTGGTTGAGGATCAACAAAGCAGCTGATGTAGCTGGTGAGGGCCTTCGCAGACAAGGTAGGAGGATGGAGAACGTGGGTGAAGAGGTAGCACGGATGTTTGTCAGGCATTGCCCGGACTCTGGACTATCCCGTATTCTGGAATGCAAGGCTATTGAGGAGTGGAGCTCACGAGACATACAGTTAAAGATTGATAATTATCAGAGAGAGCTGAGAGCCTCTGGCAGGACCGGTAGTTCTGTGCCATTGAAGAGCCATGCCACCGCCCTCCACACTGTGCAGTCTCATCCAGAGCCTTCGATTCAGTCTGTGTCTGAGCAGTGTTCCACCCAGTACCCCCCTGCTCCTGCCCATAGTCCAGTGTACCACACACAGTGTCCGCCTTCTACCCTCATTCCTTCCCAGGACCATGCTTTAGGCCAGCTTCCGTGCCACTCCTCTGCGACTGCTGTGGCCCAGAACACTCAGCAATCTGAAGACAGGATTCTTGCTCGCATTATGGAGAGGCTGGAGCAGATGATGGGGAAAGTGCAGCAGCGTGACAGTGCTCCTCGTGGCGGAAGATACCAGGGTGGCGCCCGTGAGAAGGCCTGCCGAGTCTGTGATGACAGTAGACACACTACCATCTCACACTGCATGTCAGAGAGGCTGTGCTTTGTCTGTTTAGCCCCAGGTCACACAAAAGTTGAGTGTTCCACCAGGTCGTCCCGAGCACCTCAGCCTCAGGGAAACTAGGTGGCCTGTATTCAGAGGGAGAAAGTATAGGTCGCCAAGTAAACTCCCATTGTGAGGACGAATCTAGTGCTGAGACAGTGTATATAGCTCTCAAAAGCTCAAGTGATAACTCTGAAGATATTGTTTATCAGAATACGCATACAATTAGTGGTAGTGACAGCCTTTTCTACACACCTGTGACAGTTGGTAATACAGTGACTCTGAATGCTATGCTAGACAGTGGGTCTATGGCTTGTACAATGAGTAAGACGGCAGAGGGAAAGCTTAGAGAGGTTGGAGTTGCTACAGAACATAACCAGTTCAGTTCAAATGTGGTGCTTGTTGGCTGTGGTGGTCGCCGTGTCAAGCCTGAGTCAGCTTTCAACGTGGAAATGGAGGTGTATGGCTGTAGGATTATGGTTCCCACTCTGGTAGTTGAAGGCCAGCATGATGAGTTGATACTAGGCACCAATGTTATTAAATATATCCTCCGGCAGTATAAGCAATGTGATGGCTACTGGAAGGCTGTGTCTACGCCCTGTCCTGCTGGCGATCCAGAATCTGAACAGTTTCTCTCGATGCTCGCTGGTCTGAACCGTTGGCGAGGTGACGTCATACCTGACAAGATAGGCACAGTCAGGTGCAACTCAGCCGTGTGTCTTGAGCCTGGTCGGGAGTACCTGATGTGGGGCAAGCTACCCAAGTCCACTATTGTGTCTCCTGGTAGCGCTGTGATGACAGAGCCCACATCGTGTCGCTCAGCTCCAAGAGGGGTTCTGGTGGCCAGAGTTGTTACTCCTTTGTGGGGAGACGGATGGGTTCCATTGAAGCTGATCAACTCGTCCGACAGGCCCGTCTTGGTAAGACGCAATGCTAAATTGGCCGACGTCTTCTCCTGCATTGCGCTCGAGGACATGGATGAGACCGGACCTGCTGAGGTCCCACTACTCAGTTGCTGTCAAGTAACCCCATCCAGTGAAAATGCGGCCCGCACTGTTGATGAGGAACTGAAGTACATGGGATTGAGTGGGCTCGACATACACTCCTGTGACGTGTCTGAACAGTGTAGAAGCAAGATGGCTGACCTGGTTGTGCGCTACAAGGACATCTTCTCACGCCATCACCTGGATTGTGGAGAGGCAAAGGGCTTCATACATCGCATTCACCTCTCAGATCACAGGCCATTCCGGCTCCCATTCAGACGAGTGCCCCCCAGTCAGTATCAGAAGTTGCGCCAAGTACTGAGTGAGATGGAGGAGAAAGATATAATCAGGAAGTCAACCAGTGAATATGCATCTCCGTTGGTTCTTGTATGGAAAAAGAACGGAGATCTCCGTATCTGTACAGACTTTCGCTGGCTGAACAAGAGGACCCTGAAGGATGCTCACCCTCTCCCTCACCAGGCCGACTGCTTAGCTGCACTTGGAGGTAACTCCTTGTTTAGTACTATGGATCTAACCTCAGGGTTTTATAACATGCCACTACACGAGGATGACAGAAAGTACTCTGCCTTTACAACACCTATGGGCTTGTATGAGTATAATCGCCTCCCGCAGGGCCTCTGTAATA
This sequence comes from Nansenia antarctica, assembly GCF_963989245.1. Classification (NCBI taxonomy): domain Eukaryota; kingdom Metazoa; phylum Chordata; class Actinopteri; order Argentiniformes; family Microstomatidae; genus Nansenia; species Nansenia antarctica. The sequence goes on from NC_137690.1 coordinate 67,455,047, forward strand.
GTCCTGGGAGCTTCATGCGTATGATGACTAGCATTTTCGGAGACCAGAACTATCTGAGCTTACTGGTTTATCTGGATGATTTATTGGTGTACGCCCCTGATGAGAGGACAGCTCTGGAACGCTTGGAGATGGTGTTCAGTAGACTGCGTGGTCATAACCTGAAATTGGCCCCCAAGAAGTGTTTTTTTCTCCGGAAATCCGTCAAATTCCTCGGCCACATAATTAATGACAACGGTGTGTTGACTGATCCCAGCAAAGTTGAGAGCATCGCAAAGATGACAAGTGCTGACCTGATGGAAGCGGACGGTGTAACCCCCTCACAGAAACGAATCAGATCTTTCTTGGGGATGATCAATTATTACCAGCACTTTGTGCCTAGCTTCTCCGCTATTGCAAAGCCTCTCTTCTCTCTGTTGACGGGCCAGAAGAGAAAAGGGAAGGTGAAACAGTCCAAACAAAGGTCACAAAGCAGGAAGTTGAAGGTTACTGACTGGACCCCCGAAACGGAGCAGGCTTTCCAGAAGCTGAAAACGGCGCTGGTTGAGACGGCTGTCCTGGCTCATCCTGATTTCAGCCGTCCCTTCATGCTGTCAACGGACGCGTCCCTTGATGGCATCGGTGCTGTCCTGTCGCAGATCCAAGAGGGTGAAGACCGAGCGAGGCCAATCGCATTCGCCAGCAAGTCCCTCTCTCAGTCTCAGAGAAACTACCCAGCCCATCGGTTGGAATTCCTAGCCTTGAAGTGGAGTGTCTGTGACAAGTTTAGCCATTGGTTGAAGGGGCATGATTTCACTGTTTGGACGGACAATAATCCATTGACTCATATCATGACGAAGCCCAAGCTGGACTGCTGCGAGCAACGATGGGTGGCTAAGTTAGCGAGCTATAACTTCGACATCAAGTACGTGCCAGGCCCACAGAATGTTGTCGCTGATGCCTTGAGTCGTGTGCCTTTCGTCAAGCAGAGAGTCAGTCACAGATTACTTGAAGAGCCCTACAAGAATCTCCTCTCCGAAGTCCAGGATGTGTCGAGTGCTTCTGTACAGGACGCCTTCCGGTCGTCCAATGATAGTGGTGACACTCCACGCCAGGCAGAGAGTTACGCTCAAAGTGTCCCATCACCTCTGCATGTCCACGCTCAGTCTATGGAGATGGATGAAGTGTCTGTTGTTCTACAGTCATATGACGATCTGTGGGAGGTCGGAGCAAGAACGCGTGCTGTAGCAGTCTTGCACCATTTGCCTCAGTTAGTCCCAGGTGGTCAGGACTCACTTCCTGCTTACAGTGAGAAGGAACTCTGGGATGAACAGCTCAGAGACAGAACTCTCTCTCGAGTCTTGTACTATGTGGAGAGACATCGGAGACCCTCCAGGAGAGAGAGAGATAAGGAATCAGTCACAGTCATGAGGTACCTGAAGCACTGGGAGAAACTTGTTGTGAGCAATGGGATACTCTACAGAGTCTCGAGGGATCAAGTCGTGAAGTCAAAACGCCGCCAGTATGTGGTTCCTGAGTCTAAGAAAGTTGAAGTTCTGAGAGGTGTTCATGACCATGCCGGCCATCAAGGTCAGTTCAGGAGTCTTGGCTTGGCCAGACAGAGGTTCTTCTGGCTCAACCTCGACAGAGACGTAAGAGACTACGTCCGTAACTGCCAGCGGTGTATTGTCAGTAAGACTGTTGAACCTGCTGCGAGGGCGCCTTTGCAGAGTATCACATCAACCAGGCCACTTCAGCTGGTTTGCATTGATTTCTGGTCAGCGGAGGACTCAAGGAACAAGTCAGTTGATGTGTTAGTTGTTACTGACCATTTTACAAGAATGGCCCAGGCATTCCCCTGCAAAGATCAGTCAGCCAAACAGGTGGCGAGAGTTCTATGGGACAAGTTCTTCTGCGTCTTTGGGTTCCCAGAACGTATCCATAGCGACCAGGGAGCTAGCTTCGAGAGTCAACTAGTGAGTGAGCTGCTCAGAGTCTCCGGTGTCAGAAAGTCGCACACAACCCCGTATCACCCGATGGGTAACGGTAGTGTGGAACGTTTCAATAGAACTCTCGGTAACATGATCCGAGCGCTTGAACCAGAGGCAAAAATCAACTGGCCGAGGCGTTTGCAAACTCTGACGTTCATGTACAATAGCACAGCGCATGAGTCAACTGGCTATGCACCTTTCTATCTGATGTTTGGGCGTACTCCTCGTCTCCCTGTCGATGTACTCTTCCGGACAGTCCTGAATGATCCAGCTGTGGTCAGCTACGACAAGTATGTGATGTCTCTCACGAAGGATCTGAGAGAAGCTATGGTCATAGCCCAGGAACATGTCATAAAAGAACAGCACCGTCACACAGAGCTCTACAACAGACGAGTGAAAGGGCCCACCATTGACGTCGGAGACCGTGTGCTGTTGGCGAACAAGAGAGAGAGAGGAAAGAGAAAGGTGGCTGACCGTTGGGAGTCTACTGTATATACTGTGGTGGATAGGAACTCTGAGACTCACACATATAGGATACAAGACACTGTCACTGGACGAGAGAAGGTAGTCCACCGTAATCTATTGTTGTTGGTGAACTTTCTGCCGGTGTATGATACGAGTGTGATCTCTGACCCAGTTTCATCCCTGTCTGCTGTTCATACATCAAATGAGCCAAGTGACATGTCCGTGTCGGAAGTGGAACAGGATTCCTTGCCTGGGGAAGTGAGTAGAGGAACCGCGTTCGAGTCGGAGAGAGTGGATTCCTGTCCTGGGAGTGAGGGAGGGGAGGTTGAAGACATGGAGTATGGGGGTAGAGCTGTTCGGGAGAGGGATGTTCCCTTGACTGTTCCAGAGCCCAAGGATCCCAAGGGAAGAACCCTGGAGTGGGTCACCCAGTTACCATTCCCTGACCACTCACGGACAGAGGCTACTAACACTGTAGTGTCTTCAGTCTCGTTTGCCCCTCAGAGGGTTCCCGAGCAGATGGCTGAGGAGCAAATGGTAGATCAGTCCATTAACTCTGATTCTAGATTTGTGGTTAGCGCTGATGATTGTACTGATGTTTCTGGTAACACGAATCAGATAGATGATGCTAGTGACACACAGCGTACTGACACTCTAGCTTCTGTTACACAGTGTGAACATCCTAGTACAGTCACACAGGTCAAGTCCAAGTTTGGTCGCCTTATCAAACCAGTTGACAGATTGATTTATACTATGTCAGGACAAGACATTATCCAAGACACTAAGTCAAACATTCGAGCTGTTTGTAGGTCAGTGTTTCAGGCTTCCCACAGTTAGATAAGCCGAAGCTCAGTTCAGTGCATGTATACACTGTGCACACTGACATCCTATGACATATAGGTTTGTTCGTTATTCTGATTGTTTCATAAGAGGTTGTGGCCTCTTGAAGGCTAGTAATACACAGTGGAAAAAAAAAAAGGGTCTTGTGGGGTGTAGAACGCATCCTACCGCCAGTAGTTGGTTGGAGAGATAGGTTACCTCTCTTTCCACTTCATCCTTATAGGATACTTTTCAAGTTGGCTGTCCTGTCCTTTGGCGGCCCTATGTAATAGTGTAAAAAGTAAAAAGTAGTATTTAAATGTATAGTTGCTGCTCAAGGTTGGCGAAATTCAGGGGAGGTGGGTGTAACAGAGTTGGGAATATATGTTTAGTTGTGGTGAATGTAGATGAGTTTCGCCGTGCTTTGAGCAGCCCTGGTTGTTGTTGGAGCCCCCCCTTTGGAGTTTGGGTGTACTGCAGGTCTGCACGTTCTTTTGTCCTTCTCTTGTTGCCGTACTTGCGGTGGTGCCAGAACGAAGCCGCCATCTTAATGGGTATGTGCGTGATGTGAAATGCTCCTCGTGTTTTGTTGTTTGTATGGAGAATCTTGTAATGTAGGGTGAAGGTGTTGGTGTAGTACTGTGCTGTTTGTTTTTACATGTATTGTGATGATGTGATGTATTGTGATGATGTGAAACAGAACATTTATTGTATGTTGTTTTGAACGTGCAGATTCACAAGCAGACCAGAGAAGAATTGTGTTCTATATGTCTTCTCTGCAGGTATGTCGCTCCACATGTTGTTTGTAATTGTTATTTGAAATGTTTGAGGGAAGTTTGTGTTCTTTCTGTGAACAAATTGTCCTGATGTGAAATGTACATAGACGGTGGTGCAGAACGAAGCCGCCATCTTAATGGATTCACAAGCAGACCAGAGAAGAATTGTGTTCTATATGTCTTCTCTGCAGGTCAAATAAAAGGATTGATTGAAAGAAGTTTGGCTGTTTGACTATCGTTACATCTGTCCTGCTTGGGGGTGTCGTCCTTGGAGGCTCGGCCAACCAGCAGGGTTAGTTTGCGGTGACAGTAATCAACCAGGTCCAGGACCGAGTCACCAGCTGCCTCACAGGAATCCTGTAACCACGGCACCACACACAAACTGTATTCAGTGGCATCCTATGATACACACGTGTGTTTGATACCATTCCTCATTCCGCCCCATGCATTAGAATGAGCCCATCCTCCAATTTCTACCTCCACCGGCCAACCCTGCACCTCACTGATGGTTCGATTATAATTTACACAGTTAAAGTACACATATAAAATATACATAGAGCTTCACAATGATCTCGAGATGTTTAAAAAAAAAAGCAAACTGCAAACATTGCTAGTGTTGTGCTGAGGCGTATGTAAACTACTGCTCACCTTATGATACATAACTGTTTCCAGAAGGTTTATGATTGAAACCTTGTGGCGAATCTGAATGTCAGACAATAGAGCAGAAGAAACAATGGAATGAACTGTCAGTATAACAACGACATCAGCATGTGAATTCACAGAATGTCAGTGGAGGTAGGAGGTGGTGCATTCCTTGCATTACACTGAGCCCCGTCCTCCGATTTCTACCTCCACCAGCCTCCACTGTAATATGATCACAACAGAGGTCAGACACGGTTTCTCCTCTCACCACCATATACAGAGGAAACGTGCTCTTCGGATCGAAGTCCCGAAGCTGACAAAGAATAGGAAACACTTTTTGTTTCCAAACCTCCACCAGAATCATCTCATGGACCAAGGTGGGGATCTGGGGAAGAGGGGAAAAGGAGAATGAATTTTGTCAATGGAACCAGCCAGGGCAATGAGTGGTCTTATAATTTATCCTTCCTTCCTTTCTAGACTGAATGAAATCACTGATCTGATTATGACTCGATGGGTGAAGGCAATGCGTGCTGTGCAAAGCGTGTTTAAACTAAACCCAATCCAAGCTAATTGATTATGTTACTTCAAGGGGGAGGAAGGAAGGAAGGACGCATCGTTAGAGTATTCGAACGGGCCCCATCATTGGAAGCACACTACTAGTGTTACACTCTAACCACAGACACTCAAACCACAGACACTCAAACCACAGACACTCAAACCACAGACACTCAAACCACAGACACACTAACCACAGACACTCTAACCACAGACACACTAACCACAGACACTCTAACCACAGACACTCTAACCACTCTAACCACAGACACTCTAACCACAGACACTCTAACCACAGACAGTCTAACCACAGACACTCTAACCACAGACACTCAAACCACAGACACTCAAACCACAGACAGTCTAACCACAGACACTAACCACAGACACACTAACCACAGACACACTAACCACAGACACTCTAACCACAGACACTCTAACCACAGACACTCTAACCACAGACACTCTAACCACAGACACTCAAACCACAGACACTCAAACCACAGACACTCTAACCACAGACACTCTTACCACAGACAGTCTAACCACAGACACACTTACCACAGACACTCTTACCACAGACACTCTAACAACAGACACACTTACCACAGACACTCTAACCACAGACACTCTAACCACAGACACTCTAACCACAGACACTCTAACCACAGACACTCTAACCACAGACACTCTAACCACTCTAACCACAGACACTCTAACCACAGACACTCTAACCACAGCCACTCAAACCACAGACACTCTAACCACAGACACTCTAACCACAGACACTCAAACCACAGACACTCAAACATTAACATGAAGCTAATTAGTATGAAGCTAATTAACATACAGCTCATTAACATACAGCTCATTAACAAATACTTAATTAATAACATATACACACACAGACACACGTATACACACAGAGACATTAGCATGAAGCTCATTAACATACAGCTCATTAGCATGAAGCTAATTAACATACAGCTCATTAGCATGAAACTAATTAGCATGAAACTCATTAACATACAGCTCATTAACATACACACACAGACAGACACACGTTTATACACACACAGAGACATTAGCATGAAGCTCATTAGCATGAAGCTCATTAGCATGAAGCTCATTAGCATGAAGCTCATTAGCATGAAGCTCATTAACATGAAGCTCATTAGCATGAAGGTAATTAGCATGAAGCTCATTAACATACAGCTCATTTACATACACACAGACACACACACAGCTCATTAACATACAGCTCATTAACATACAGCTCATTAGCATGAAGCTCATTAGTATGAAGCTAAGTAACATACAGCTCATTAACATACAGCTCATTAACATATACTTTTAAATAATTAATTAATAACATATACACACACAGACACACGTATACACACAGAGACATTAGCATGAAGCTCATTAGCATGAAGCTCATTAGCATGAAGCTCATTAACATGAAGCTCATTAGCATGAAGGTAATTAGCATGAAGCTCATTAACATACAGCTCATTTACATACACACAGACACACACAGCTCATTAACATACAGCTCATTAACATACAACTCATTAGCATGAAGCTAATTAGTATGAAGCTAATTAACATACAGCTCATTAACATACAGCTCATTAACATATACTTTTAAATAATTAATTAATAACATATACACACACAGACACACGTATACACACAGAGACATTAGCATGAAGCTCATTAGCATGAAGCTCATTAGCATGAAGCTCATTAACATACAGCTCATTAACATACACACACAGACACACGTATACACACACACAGAGACATTAGCATGAAGCTCATTAGCATGAAGCTCATTAACATGAAGGTAATTAGCATGAAGCTCATTAACATACAGCTCATTTACATACACACACACAGAGAGACACACACAGCTCATTAACATACAGCTCATTAGCATGAAGCTTATTAGCATACAGCTCATTAACATACAGTACTGCTGCTCTGTCTACTGCAGGTCACACACAGCTCATTAACATACAGCTCATTAGCATGAAGCTAATTAGCATGAAGCTCATAAGCATGAAGCTCAATAACATACAGCTCATTAACATACACACACAGACAGACACACGTATACACACACTCAGAGACATTAGCATGAAGCTCATTAGCATGAAGCTCATTAGCATGAAGCTCATTAACATACAGCTCATTAACATACACACACACAGACAGACACACGTATACACACACTCAGAGACATTAGCATGAAGCTCATTAGCATGAAGCTCATTAGCATGAAGCTCATTAGCATGAAGCTCATTAGCATGAAGCTCATTAACATACAGCTCATTAACATACACACACAGACAGACACACGTATACACACACTCAGAGACATTAGCATGAAGCTCATTAGCATGAAGCTCATTAACATGAAGCTCATTAGCATGAAGGTAATTAACATACAGCTCATTTACATACACACACAGAGACACACACACAGCTCATTAACATACAGCTCATTAACATATACTTTTAAATAATTAATTAATAACATATACCTACACAGACACACGTATACACACAGAGACATTAGCATGAAGCTCATTAGCATGAAGCTCATTAGCATGAAGCTTATTAACATACAGCTCATTAACATACACACACAGACAGACACACGTATACACACACTCAGAGACATTAGCATGAAGCTCATTAGCATGAAGCTCATTAACATGAATCTCATTAGCATGAAGGTAATTAACATACAGTTAATTAACATACAGCTCATTAGCATGAAGCTAATTAGCATACAGCTCATTAGCATGAAGCTAATTAGCATACAGCTCATTAGCATGAAGCTTATTAGCATACAGCTCATTAACATACAGTACTGCTGCTCTGTCTACTGCAGGTCACACACAGCTCATTAGCATGAAGCTCATTAGCATGAAGCTCATTAACATACAGCTCATTAACATACAGCTCATTAGCATGAAGCTAATTAGCATACAGTTAATTAACATACAGTACTGCTGCTCTGTCTACTGCAGGTCACACACAGCTCATTAACATACAGCTCATTAACATACAGCTCATTAGCATGAAGCTCATTAGTATGACGCTAATTAACATACAGCTCATTAACATACAGCTCATTAACATATACTTTTAAATAATTAATTAATAACATATACACACACAGACACACGTATACACACAGAGACATTAGCATGAAGCTCATTAGCATGAAGCTCATTAACATACAGCTCATTAACATACACACACAGACAGACACACGTATACACACACAGAGACATTAGCATGAAGCTCATTAGCATGAAGCTCATTAACATACAGCTAATTAGCATGAAGCTAATTAGCATACCGCTCATTAACATACAGTACTGCTGCTCTGTCTACTGCAGGTCACACACAGCTCATTAACATACAGCTCATTAACATACAGCTCATTAGCATGATGCTCATTAGCATGAAGCTAATTAGCATGAAGCTCATTAACATACAGCTCATTAACATACACACACAGACACAGACACACAGAGACACACACACGCAGCTCATTAACATACAGCTCATTAACATACAGCTCATTAGCATGAAGCTCATTAGCATGAAGCTAATTAGCATGAAGCTCATTAACATACAGCTCATTAACATACAGTACTGCTGCTGTACTACTGCAGGTCACACACACAACCCACTTTGACGTAAGCCACTCCCCCTAACTGTCTAAGCCACTCCCACTTTGACGTAAGCCACTCCCCCTAACTGTCTAAGCCACACCCACTTTGATACAAGCTCCACCCACTTTGATACAAGCCACTCCCCCTAAGTGTCTAAGCCCCTCCCACATTGACGTAAGCCACTCCCCCTAACTGTCTAAGCCCCTCCCACATTGACGTAAGCCACTCCCCCTAACTGTCTAAGCCCCTCCCACATTGACATAAGCCACTCCCCCTAACTGTCTAAGCCACATCCACTTTGATACTGGCCACTCCCACTTTGATACAAGCCACTCCCCCTAAGTGTCTAAGCCACGCCCACTTCGGTACAGGCCACTCCCACTTTGATACAAGCCACTCCCCCTAAGTGTCTAAGCCACACCCACTTCGATACAGGCCACTCCCATTTTGATACACACCACACCCACTTTGATACAGGCCACACCCACATTGATACAAGCACCTCCCACTTTGATACAAGCCACTCCCCCTAACTGTCTAAGCCCCTCCCACATTGACGTAAGCCACTCCCCCTAACTGTCTAAGCCACTCCCACTTTGATACAGGCCACTCCCACTTTGATACAGGCCACACCCACTTTGATACAGGCCACTCCCCCTAACTGTCTAAGCCACTCCCACTTTGATACAGGCCACACCCGCTTTGATACAGGCCACTCCCCCTAACTGTCTAAGCCACACCCACATTGATACAAGCACCTCCCACTTTGATACAAGCCACTCCCCCTAACTGTCTAAGCCCCTCCCACATTGACGTAAGCCACTCCCCCTAACTGTCTAAGCCCCTCCCACATTGACGTAAGCCACTCCCACTCACACAGGTATACACACACACTCACACAGGTACTCACTCACTCACACACACACACACACACACACACACACACACACACTCACACAGATACTCACTCACTCACACACACACACACACACACACACACACACACACACACACACACACACACACACACAGCCCAGTAGACACACACACACTGAGCTGGGCAGTAACAGAGAAGCAGGCCTGGTTCAGAGAGACACAGTGACTCCTGTCCATATCCCCATCCACTAGTAAGCATTCCCCATAGACTCCCACATATCCCCCTAGACTGGTATGCATTCCACATAGAGGAGCCAGTAGACACAGACACACACACACTGAGCTGGGCAGTAACAGAGAAGCAGGCCTGCTAGCATACAGCATCCCACTGAAGCAGAAGGCCTTGTACACCAGCAGTCTTTACTCGTTGCATGCAGTAGCTCACAGGACAGCAGATGGCTGAATAACTGGTAATGTACACACACACACACTCACACACACACACACACACACACACACACACACACACATCCAGTCACACACACACACAGACACGTCCAGCAGGTCTGATATTGGTCCGGCTGGACTCGCCTCGAAGAGTAGATGTCGAAAAATATGTATTGTGTGGGGAAAAGGTGAAGGGAAAAATAGACGTAAAATAAGCCCCACCCCCTTTTTTAAAGCCCCGCCCCCTTTCCCCCTTCCCCATAGACTCCCATTAATTTTGGCCTTACCTGTTCTCCGGTTCTCCTTGGGGTCCCACACTTAAGCCCTCCCCGAGATGCAAGCCCCTTCCTGGGCTCGCAGCGAGGAAGAGCCCCTCCGCGATCCTGGAAGTATTGATAACTGGTACCCTAAGGAAATTTTTGGTTGAAATTGAAAAGGTGTAAACAGACTGTTCCACCTGGGACTTGAACCCAGGTCTCCCCACTTGCCAGCCGGGAGACTTAACACACTGACCCACCGAGCAGGTCATGAAAGGTCATTGCCAGATACAGAGGATAATGATATTCTTCTGTGCAGGTTGAATGAGCTGTCTGTGTCTGTGTCCTATCTGATCATGTGTAGAATCCACAGTCTCTCTGTGTGTGACTCTGTCTGCCTGTGTGTGACACAAAAAAACTAAAAACGAAAAAAACACTGGGTTACAGGGGATTTGAACCCAGGCCTCCCGGTCTAATAGACAGGAGACTTAACACACTGAGCCACTGTGACAGAGCTGGGAGACGGGAAAAAAAATCACCTACTTGAAGAAATTCAGTCCCACATCTGTTCACAAGGCTCTGATCAGTGTAGAATCTCTGTCCTCTGTCTCTCTGTCCTATCTGATCATGTGTATCATCATGTAGTCATGTAGTCATGTAATCATATCTGATATAATCAATCACACTGTCATACAGGCAGCAGCAGCAGACACAGTCTAGAAAAGGTCAATAGGTCATTGGATTTGAACCCTGGCCTTCAGCGTTAAAAAGACAGACTGAGACTTAAGACTGAGCTACTCGGGCAGTCCTGAGAAAAAAAGACTCATCTACTTCAAGACATTTCACATGATTTCATTTCACATCTCACCATCATAGTGAAGTAGCTACATCAGGTGCATCACCGTTACGCTCTCATCCCTGAGATGATGTTACAGGCCACTAGGGAGAGTGCTGCTGCATACTGTTCCCCTTAGCTTACTTTGTTTAACTCTGAACTTTCTTTTGAAGAAATCAAACGGTATGCTATATGTTGCTGCAGAAATGTTTGATGATGGTAAGTGTTATTTTTCCTGCAGGCTGTGCTCTGAAAGAGGACTTCCGGCTCTACGCACCCTGTTTGACAATGTTCACTTCAAAGGCAAAGGACATGAGGTAATCTTAACTGTCGTCAGGTCCTGTAGGGATAGGCTGTTATTTATCATAAACGAATCAAATTAATGATCCATGACGGCCAAATGTTTTGTTTTATTTATTTTGTTGTAAGCTCAAAAATGTGTGTGTGTGTGTGTGTGTGTGTGTGTGTGTGTGTGTGTGTGTGTGTGTGTGTGTGTGTGTTTGTGCGCATGTCCGTCCATCCGTGTCCAGACTGAGAATCTGAAAGTGTTGATGCAGACTATGGAGAATTGGGCTCACAGACTGTACCCCAAACTGCAGTTTGATGACTTCATAGGCAAACTAGAGACATTAGGCAGCAAAAAAGAAGTGCAGGTGAGAAAAACAAAGGAAAACCTCTCCCATATGATCCTCAATGGCTTTAGTGTGTTTAAAAAAACATGTGTGAAACCTTAATTCTTGCTTTATTTTCATCAGACTTGTCTCAAGCGAATACGATTGGACATGCCGTTGACACATGACGATTTCATAGGCAAAGACGGTAAGATACAAATGTCACTATCCAGGCAGGGCATCTTTACAGTAATACACCAAACACTAGGTGGAAAACAATGGAAGTGTCTTTTTGAAGTAACCACGGGTATGATAATGTTATTACTACAGAAGAGCCTTGACTTGTCATGTTCCTAAACAAACGTAGTGATTCACAGGCTGAGTGACTTTCTCAATTCATCCAGGTGAGGAGGGGGAGGAAGCAGTACGGAGAGAAGACCCTATCCATGACGACCCAGACCCGTTCGGAGATGGTGGTTTCGCTGATGAACCCCCAAGACTGATCCACTCCACCCCAGCCCCCGCCCCCGCTCCCACGGCCATCCCCTCCCTGACCGAGGAGCAGCAGAGACGTATGGAGCTGAACAAACAGTTGGCCCTGGAGAGAAGACTGGCGCGTATGCAACAGCACACAGGTCAGTCACCCAACCACACCCAGAAGGACATTTTGACAGGGTAGAAAATGTATTTGTAGTTCGAAAAAAAAAAAAAAAAAAACACCAGTGGGTTATTTTCCTGAAAGCTGTTGTACCTTTAAAATCATCTTGGGTTCATGTGGGCAGCGGGCTACAGGGAACTCATCCAATATCTAAATTCCTCTGCCGACACTTGATTGACTTTGCCATACCCGATATAGAGATTGAATTGCAGACATTTAACCAAATGACCTCAGTTGGAAAGGGTATGTTGAGGAATACAGTTATGCATTGGTTAATCTTAATTAATTATTTATGAATTAATTAATTAATTGGGGCGGCGGTAGCCTAGAGGTTAGAGAGGCCGGCTAGCACTCGGAAGGCCGCTGGTTCGATGCCCACCTCAGGAGGGAGCTTGCATGTGCCGTTGAGCAAGGCACTTAACCCCTAATTGCTCCAGGGGCGCCAAATATGGCTGACTCTGTGCCTAGAGCAATAATACCAAATTCCAACAATTGACTGACAAGTTGATTGCATGGCAATAAATCAGTAAAAAAAATAAAATAAACAAGATCTCCCTCCCTCCTCAGAGGCCTCCCAGACCGCGACTCTGAGTCAGTCAGCTGAGGAACCCTCCACCAGCTCCTCATCACACTTCTCCAGTCAGAGGAACCATCAAGAAGACAATGTTGATGATGATGATGATGATGATTTGGACCGCAGCCCAAAGAACAGACCCCTAGACAAAGGCTCTCTGCTGGAGCCAGACTCCCCAGTGTGTGAGAGGAGAGACACCAGCAACAACCCTATTCCTGAACTGAGCAACAGCCAGGAACACAGCAACTGACACACACACACACACACACACACACACACACACACACACACACACACACACACACACACACACACACCATCAAGGTACCTTGAGAGGACTACCAACCAAGCTACGGATGTTTTTGCCTGTTCAAGTTCTTACAAGTCACCAACGTGGTCATATTATTGACAGTTTTTTCCTGTTCTACAAAAATGCCATGATGAAAGCCAAACACCATGTTGGATTGAAGAGTTGATATACTGTTTGTTTTGACAATTCACTTGAAGGGGCCTTAATGATGTTTCCTCAAACCATGTTTGTCCTTATGTGTAAGGATGCTGTTGCGCAAAGAGCTAACTTTGATTATGCTTTTTCATGTGTTTCTTTTTTCTTTTCTTTTTTTCCATCAAACATTTCTTGTTGTCAATAAAAGTATTTTAAAAATCCTTTAAAAAAAATCTGGGTCTATTGCTCTGTCACCTAGCATTTTGGAGTTTAGCTTGCAACGTCGCGAGCGTGTTAGCGGCTAAATTACAGTAACTTCCTCTTATACGTTTTGGTAACGGCCCTGGTAACAATCTATGCCACTTGCAAAGAAGATAAGGGTTAGTTCAACCTTATGTTGCGGTGTTTGCTCAATTTGATGTTTGACACTGGTCAGAGTAGATCCAGTTCACATTGGGAAGGATCAATGCTTTGGTAGGTAGCCTAGAGGTTAGAGAGGCTGGCTAGCAGTTGGCTGGCTAGTTTGATCCCTGCCTCAGGAGGGAGCTTGCATGTGGCCTTGAGCAAGGCACCTAACCCCTAATTGCTCTAGGGGTGCCGAATATGGGTGACTCTGTGCCTAGAGCAAAAATACCAAATTCCAACAATTGACTGACAAGTTGATTGCAGGGTAAATAAATCAGTAAAAAAAAATGCAAAGCTCTTCATAGCACATTTCAATGTAGTACACCTCCAACATACCTGTCTAAACTCAGAGAGCAAATGACACTATGGAAAGATAAAAGGTAAAACACACAAGTCCATCTGATTTAACCTCTTTATATCCACGGACCCTCATGGGCATCCGAAGTGATATAAAGAGTTTACCTCGATCAATTCTCTTCATCGATATCACATTTTTTTCACAACTTTGCATGCTATACGATGCCACCATTTTTTTCCAGAGACGGTAAACACGGCCTAAGTCACATCCAGTTTTCTCCAACTGGAGAATGTGTCATGTCCGGTTTCAACGCCAAATTTCCTCTCAACTCAAAAAAAAAAAAAAAAAATCTGATACATGAGAAAGGTCAAAGGTCAAAGATGGTGCCAACATATCTCCAAATGGCCTAAACATATAGGTGTCCGCCTAAACATACCTGTACTAAAACAGGTACAAAGTTGCATTTGCTCACATTACTAGCATCGACTTTGGCACAAGTACTAATAAGACCCTGGAGTACTGATTCCTAGATGATTTGGGCTTGGTTATCAGGTTTCCAAGGTGATATTCACTGTAAAAGCTGTTGTTTTTTTAGGCGGAGACTGAATTTGAGATGTTTTATAATGTTCTAGCTCTATTTACTCTGACACAGTAACATAGATTTTGATTCTGACACTTCTACAGCCACCCCACAGGTGTTAGCTTTCATTTGATAACAATATCATTATGAAGGCCCTTGTGATTGTGGAGATATTCTATATTCACTGTGGGCATGTCATTTCGAGCAGAAAACCAGAAAAATGAGGTGGATAAGAAGAGGTTGAATGAGAGAAGCGGTGGGAATGCTTTTTATTTTATTTGATATGCCGAGAAGTTTTGGGAATTGTTTTAGTTATTTTTTTTAAAATAATCGGTATCCTCAGAGCTGGTGGGATAATAGCCTGTGAAAGAAAGAAAAAAGTCATTTACACTGTTACTTCAGTCAAGCTGCATGTTACTGTAAAGAACACATTTTAAGTTCAGGAAATAATGAATATATATATGTTTTCTGCATTACACAGAAAGCAGTAAACCAAAGGTGAAAATGTCTAAAACGGGTCTTAAAATAGCTGGGAGGGTCTTACCTAAACAGGCAACTCTCCTGATATGGGACACAGCATTTCCCAGAAGACCATGGCCCTTCTCCTTGGTAGCTGTAGAGACATTAAAAACACATTACTCTCTGTCTGTTAAAAGCAGTCATAACCATAATGTAACTCAACGCAGAAGAGAGAAAACAAATGGCTCAAATAAGTACTGACTCTCCAGTGTCTTGGGGATGGGCGCCATGGTTGTTGCGGGGTCCATCATTGTTGCGGGGTCCATTGGGTCCAGCAGCGCTCCAGGTCCCTGTCCTGGACCCGTGGAGGCCATTACACTGGGGTTTAGAAGTTCGGGGGACCTCCTCACTGGACATATTGTTACTAGGAAAAAACATGATAAAATGTTCGTCAACATCACCACAGTCATTACAGTCAGCACTCGAGTTGAGGGGGGATGAGGGGGGATGGCATCCCCTCTGAAATAAAAACAGTAAAAATCATCCCCCTTCTAAAACTGCCATCCCCCCTTTCCATCCCTTATGTCATTCTATCAATGAACGTGGTATTACTGCTATTTCAACATTTAGTTTTGCGCATATTGAGTAAAATACTGTGGGCGAGGGGGCACGCGCACACATGCAATGACATTTTTACCAAGTCACTGACGCTGTGGGGATGCTAAAATTGTCCCCATATGATAAAATCCACCATCCCCCCCCTGATTTTCTTTTACAACTTAAGTACTGATTACAGTCATTACAGACTGAAAAAAAAACATGATCAAATTATCGTCATCATCACCACAGTCATTATAATCATTACAGACTGACTGGGTGTAAGGAGTTAAGCCACAGCAGTAATTACCGTACCTGCACTCCTAGAGTGTATGTGTCCTGGAGTGGTAGATGGAGGATCCCACAGACAGCAAGAATTCATGACGGGAACCATCGCAAGGGCAGCTGTCGTTGGTGGAGCCATCATTGGTGGAGGTGATGGAAAGGGCATGCTCTGTGAAAAATAATTATATAAATAAAATCTGCTCAATGAAACTAACCTGAATGAGTTGGATAAAAAGCAATGCTTGTACAGTTAGAATATGACTGCTGTAAGATGATAGTTAAATGTGGACCTTAAGGTGTAGCTGGATCTAAATCCTGCCCCTTGTCCTCTGATGAAGCGCATGTTTTACCCCTGTGTGTAGTAATCTGGGGCCTCACCTCAAGGCAGGTTTTTGGTCGAACTCCCAGCTGTTGTGGAGGCTCAACACCCAGAGCGCCAATCTCCAGCAGATCCCACTTATATAGGGGGTTGGTGTCAGGGAGCTGTTGGGGATTAAATGCCTTCAAGAAGGCAAACTGTGTCGGGGTCACAGTGTTTTTGGCCACTGCCTTATCCAGAACCATCATGGGCATTGTCCAGGCGATCTCCACCTGAACCATCATGGGCGATGTCCTCCTCACCATGGAGAGGGCCTTTGGAAGGAGCTCCACCTTCCAGAGGCACGTTTTAGTGTCAAGCTGTTGTGGAGGCTCAACCTCCTGACTAAGAAGCTCCACCTCATCCCTCTGTGGAGGGGTAGATTGGGGCTCCCAACCTTCCCTCTGTGGAGGTGGTACAACCTCAGGGGCTGTCATGATGTCCTGGGGCTCTGCCTTGGCCTCATCAACAGACTGGAGGGTCTGGTGGAGGGTTATTTCCTCCACACCTGTAGCCACACCCACAGCACCCATCTCCAGATCCCACTTTGATGGGGGGTCAGCGTCAGGGAGGATGTCCCCCTGGTCCCTCTGTTGGGGATTAAATGTTGTATAGAAGGCAAACTGTGTCGTGGTGTCTGCCTTGGCCTGAGAGTTGACACCTGTCATGGGAGGTGTGTTAACCACTGACAGGGCCTTTGGGAGGAGCTCCACCTCTTTCCTCTGGGGAGGGGTAACAACCTCCGGTGCTGTGTCTTCATCCCTGTGGGTAAAGAGGAGGACACTGGGAATCTCCACCTCTGGTAGGAGCTCCACCTCATCCCTCATCATCGTCCGATGGAGGGTCCTTTTCTCAACTAGGACACTGGGAATCTCCTCCTCATCCCTCTGTGGAGGGGTACATGCCTCTTTGGCCTCATCAACAGACTGGAGGGTCTGGTGGAGGGTCATTTCCTCAATGAGGACGCTGGGCATCTTCACCTCAACCGTCATAGGAGGTGTCCTCACCATGGAGAGGGCCTCTGGAAGGAGCTCCACCTCATCCCTCTGTGGAGGGGTACATGCCTCTTTGGCCCTGGGGCCCTCTTCTCTCTGAGGAGGGGGTACAACCTCAGGGGCTGTCATGATGTCCTGGGGCTCTGCCTTGGCCTCATCAACAGACTGGAGGGTCTGGTGGAGGGTTATTTCCTCCACACCTGTAGCCACACCCATAGCCCATGTAGCCCATGTAGCACAAGATCTCCAGATCCCACTTTGATGGGGGGTCGGCGTCAGGGAGGATGTCCCCCTGGTCCCTCTGTTGGGGATTACATTTTGTATAGAAGGCAAACTGTGTCGTGCTGTCTGAGAGTTGACACCTGTCATGGGAGGTGTGTTTACCACTGACAGGGCCTTTGGGAGGAGCTCCACCTCTTTCCTCTGGGGAGGGGTAACAACCTCCGGTGCTGTGTCTTCATCCCTGTGGGTAAAGAGGAGGACACTGGGAATCTCCACCTCTGGTAGGAGCTCCACCTCATCCCTCATCATCGTCCGATGGAGGGTCATTTTCTTAACAAGGACACTGGGAATCTCCACCTCATCCCACTGTGGAGGGGTACATGCCTCTTTGGCCTCATCAACAGACTGGAGGGTCTGGTGGAGGGTCATTTCCTCAATGAGGACGCTGGGCATCTTCACCTCAACCGTCATGGGAGGTGTCCTCACCATGGAGAGGGCCTCTGGAAGGAGCTCCACCTCATCCCTCTGTGGAGGGGTACATGCCTCTTTGGCCCTGGGGCCCTCTTCTCTCTGAGGAGGGGGTACAACCTCAGGGGCTGTCATGATGTCCTGGGGCTCTGCCTTGGCCTCATCAACAGACTGGAGGGTCTGGTGGAGGGTCATTTCCTCCACGAGGACACTGGGGATCTTCACCTCACCTGTCAAGGGAGGCGTCCTCACCATGGAGAGGGGCTCTGAGGAGAGCTCCACCTCATCCCTCTCTAGAGAGATTATCTGTGGGTGGTTCTCATTTGAGACAGACTTTGGTCAAAGTCAAAAATAAGAACAATTAGTCCAAAACAATGAAACATACAGTTGATATCATAGTAAGTGACACACTCATATTATGATAAAAACCTGCACACAATATTTGCATGCTGTATTGATTGAGAATGTTTATTTTGGTCCCTTTACAATTCATAATACAGATATTAAAAATGTACACAGTCACAATGCGTAACACCAGGACCAAAAAGGTGTAGGCTGAAGCCATGGCTTATTGCGCCTACCCTTTTTACATGTATGGGTTTTTCCCCATGAGTACATAATCAAAACATTGAAACTTTTATAAACAAAAATTCACTTACGCATCTTAACAGAAAACTCAAAAGTACCAAACAAAAAACTATATTAATGCACCTAACCTTTTTACATTAGTGGTTTTCCCCTTATGAGTGCATAATCAAGACATAGAAACATTTATAAACACATTTTTACTTAAGCATGTTTTCAAAAATACCAAACAAAACTATATTTATACCTCTGTTTTATACTTGTTAATCATCTTATTTTTTTGTAATTTCTTTAATCCTTTTAGTGTACTACGCATTTTCATTTCCTTTTCAAAAGTATTCCATAAGTTAACTCCTTTAACTGTTATACATCTTTGTTTTGCATTTGTTCTAATCTTTGTTTTCATAAACATACATATTCCTCTGAGTTCGTAATTACTCTGTCTAACTTGAAACAGTCTCTGGATACAGTCTGGAAGCATCTTATTTTTTACTTTATACATTACTTGTGCCATTTTGAAGTCCAAAATGTATCAATACATACAAATGTCACCATTATCAATATCACCACCACGATAATTACACTCAGAGTTATTGACATTGTTATTGACATGTCAGGCTATTAGGACATTACATTAAATTACATATCCTGTATGAGACTCATCTGACTACCTTTTGAAGGGCATTTAGCCAGGTGAGGAGCAGACTGTCCATCGACTCTAACCCTGATGTTCCACGTTCTGAGGCTTGTCCTCCAGACTCTTGGGGCGTGACTGAAGGACCAGTAGGCTGGCCAGACTGTACCTCATTCCCAGGGGCCACTGGGTAATAATAATGGTAATGATTGTTGATCACACCATAGTTATGGTTGATGTTCTGCAGTGCACCCCCACCAGTCTGGTTCCTCCCTGTAAAAAAAAAAAAAAAAAGGAAACGGAGAAGAGGGTTGATACTCAGTCTTCAGATAAGGGGGTATCAATCATTATACATTATAATAACAGTTAGTTCCGACTAAGTAATTTGATTGGACAAGAGGCATTCCATGAGTGCCGATATACAGTATAACAGTACTGGGACTTTTAACTAATCACTCCGCCGCACAGGTGTTCTACTAAATGTTATAATTAGACTACATGTTTGTGTTCAGGTTACTAGGCAACAGTCCAGTTGAAGTTCAGTTGCGGAACAATTTTTTGTTGGCGGAGCCAAAATAAATGATTAAATAAACAAACAAATCATAATCTGTTGTCGCTTATTACTGTTAACTAATAAATTGCGCTGTAGAACTGTTAAAAATAAAACAAGTATAAAAGCAATATGACACTTGTGGTCGTGCTGTTATACTGAATATCAGCACTCCCTCTCGTGTGATAATGCTTAATTAAGACTCATCAGGAGTAGTGTGTGTAATGCTTACCTCCATCATCGTCTTGTCTCCTGTGGTTTTGAGCGTTACGTGCTCTGCTTTGCCCGTCAACAGGACACCGTCCTCCCCCACACTGCAAAAAGTACATCTAAGTAAGATGAAATATCTTAAATCAAGGCAATATATGCTTGTTTTCTGTCCGACTGCACTAGTTTTAAGATATCTTTTACTTTTTAAAGACAATCTTGGCAAGCGAAATGTTCCTGTTCTGTTGACAGGTAGGCTAATATATCCCCCCATTTTATTGCTTTTTTTCTTGTTTTTGAGAACTGACTTTTTGCAGTGCATCCTTCGCAAAAATTTGATCAAGTTAAGAGTTTTGTAGAGACACGGAGAATAAACCATGTTCTTAAAGCTCATTGTAATGGAATGGAATTAGGTATGGCATCAAAAGTTTGCATTCCATGCATTACAATGATCCTGTCCTCAGATGTATACCTCCACAAGCCTAAACGAATTCTTATTCACAGTATTAAATCCAGGGGGTCATCTTCAGGCAAGTACAGTATAGTCAGTGTTTGCTGTTTGATTACTCACGGGAGTGGTATCCATGATAGGCCACCTCCTCTAAGGCAGCTGTGTCTTCTTGGTTTGTAAAGTAGGGGGCATAGAAATGATGCTCTCTCTTGTAGTAGATATGTAATGACACAGTAGTAGTATATTTTCTATCTCTCTAACTGATCTTCGTCTGCAACAGAGTGATCTGAAAGAAGAACAACACAGCATGATGTAACAATAGAACAGAAATATGATTCTAATTCTAATGTGTCATAATAAGCCAATTTCGCCAGTGCAGACGCGTCATTTTCTTTGACAACCAATTTCTGACATAACCACGCCCCCCGCTCGGTTCATGGGTCTACAAATCAATTTCATTTGAATAGATTCTCCCTAATTAATTACAGTTATTAACTAACATACACTCACCTGCGCATCAGCTGGTCATTGAGCATATTTGCCTCAGTTGGTCTGAGTCTATTCCCAAAATGCGTTCGAGGACAAGAGCCTTTAGCAGACCTAGTCTAATTGATATAGGAAAAGTGCTATACAAATAAGTTATTATTATTATTATTATTACAAGACTAAAAAATCCCTCACTCACATGCTTCATTTCCCCAGAACGTTAGTAACTATAAATGGTTTGAAGTCTGTGAATTAGCGTTATTTTTGGTGTAGGCTGCTTGTGTAAGAGTGTGCCTGCAATGTAATAGCGGCGGTAAACATAATGAAAATTGATGTTCACAGAAATAGTGATAGAAAATGAATTGAAACTCATAGATGCAGTCTCTCTGATCCAACGGGATGTTTTCGCCATAAGACACTCTGCTAATAATTCAAAGATGACATGAGTACACAAGTAGTGTTCTTGTCATTGTTTTGATTGACAGCACAGTGAATACGGTTTAGGAAATAAATCAATTCATCATTAGCAAGAGGTTGCATGGTTTTATTCATGGTTTTATTCATTCATGCAAATTGGAGGAAAGATAATTATCCACACTTCTGCATAAAACCACTAACAATAAAGTGGTTTATAACTTTATGATTTCAATTTAAGAACATTACCCAAAAAGGGTAGAGGGGAGTGATGGTGTGGGAATTTAATTCCAGTGCTTGCTGTCAAATATGCAATACATTCGTTTTTTTTTTACTGCTGTTCAACAACTATCTCCACTGTACTTATATTTTAGACACACTCCACATGGTGGAAATTAAAGGGAATTTCTGGACTTTCTCAATTATTATTCAAGGATGTAAATTCAACCATGATATATTCCTATGGGAAACATCCACTTGTTTTAAAAGGGAAGATTTAAAATGAATTAAAAGCCCATATTAGCCAGCCTGCATTGGAAAGCAAGAAACACAAATGAAGCATTAAAGGCACAACCTGGGTTTTGTTTTGTTTTTCATTTAAATGTTTAGGCAGAATATTACTTATAAATGTCTAATGAGCGTAGTACAACTGTCTTACCTTAATAGCATCCAAAATCAAAAGTTAACTAACCCTTCCCCTGCCAAACAGTGGGGTGCAAAGATTTGGGCACTCCTGGTTTAAATGTCTGTTACAATTAATCTCCAAGTGATTGAAAGCAAACCTGAACATTAAATGCTACAAAGTTAAACATGACACCTTTCTGCCAATTTTAAAGCAAGGTTTCTTTTTTATTATAATAAAAAATGTTTTACTCCAAGGTGATTTACTCGGCTTCAATGAGTCAGGTGAATATAATTCTAGGGTTGAACTATATATTCTGAAGTAACTCCATGCCTTCTAAAGTATCCGTATATATTATTGAAAATCTGTGGAGAAATCTCAAACATGCCGTGCATGCAAGAAGGCCGAAGAATATTTCTGAGCAAGAGGTGTTCTGCCAGGAAGAATTCCAAAAACAAGAATTGAAAGACTCTTACTAGGCTACAGGAAGTGTTTGCAAGCTGTTATAGTTGCCCGAGGAGGAGTTACAAACTACTAGCTGACAGGGTTCCCAAACCTTTGCACAAGGCCTTTTTCCTTGTTTTATTATTTTGAAACTGTAAAAAGTTTAAAGATAAAAATGTATCTTACTTTAAAATGTGATGAAATGTGTCATGTTTAACTTTGTACCATTTAGAGGTTAGGTTTGCTTCTTTTCACTTAGATATTAATTGTAAAAGGCATTTTGACTAGGGGTGCCCACCCCACTGTATAATACCCAAACTAGAAGCTGCCAGAAATGTGGCTGAAAAACCAATTAAGAATTGCACCTTTAAAAAGAAGAAACCAGCATGCCAAGAAACATCAATCAAAAAACTCTACAGATACTATACATTTCTCCCTGAGATTGACTGGGATTTAGAGTTCCCAAAGCTACTGTGAAAATGTACCCTTTAAACCATACATCTATTGTATTCTAGAAACTAGTTGATAGTTTTTGATCATTGATAAGTGATAGATGGCAAAAAAATAATTTTTAAATCAGCATTTATCAAAAAATAATAATGATTAACACAACGCTATAATCTTTAAAATCGTCCCAGAGACGAAATGTACATCGTAAGTACCCTCTGCTGGATTGGAGGTCAGAGTCACTGTTAGAGGCAGGAGAAGTGTGGTGGTGGTGGTGGTACTTCATCTAACTCTGTACGTGTATGTGTCTAACAGAGGTCTTTGAGGTCAGTGTGCTGGTTAAGTTGGCTGCTGTAGGAGGACTCCCAGTCCCTTTCGAACACGGCCTGCAGCTGTGACTGGAACGTGCCACCAAGCGATTGGGACGCAGTTTGGTTCACCACCAACCCCGACCCGGCAGTGGTCACAAAGTAGTCCCCAGACCAGTTAGAGGTACTTTGAGAACACAAGACCAGACCAGTTAGAGGTACCTTGAGAACACAAGACCAGAACAGTTAGAGGTACCTTGAGAACACAAGGAAACAAGATGCCTTAGAGCTGATAGATGGGATCTGTTACACTGGATTTCAATAAAGAATCTGCGTAAAATGAAAAATGAAATGAAAATGTCCTATTTGTGTAAAGTCGACACATAAAATACCCTCAACATCTATGCCTAGAGATACAATGGGTGATGCTTCAAATGATATCTGAGCAAACAGGTTTTTATTTCAGATAGGGTTGGGGACAATTGAATTTCAATGCAGTTGATTCAGGAAGTATTACTATTATTTTTTTTAATCAATGATTGCTAAAAGGGCATTCATTTTCAGTGAACTCTCAATAAATTGGAAAAAAGGAAGTTTTTTCAAATATTGGAAGTGTGAACTCAAATCACTTCACAAATTCAAATTGACCTTAACCCTGTTTTTGAGAGAGTGAATCAGTGGTCTAACAATGATTCACAATGCTTCCTAAGGATGACTTAAGGATGACTTTGATCTCACTAATGTTGATATATCTCACTACTGTTGAGTCTAGGAGAGAGGTGTATTACCTATGTAGGCAACCTTGTCTGTCACCATGTACTTGTTGTGGTTAACTCTGGCGAAGGGTATTTCCTTTTGCTTGGGATTGGCTGGCACAACGAAGATTTTCTGGAAAATAGAGAAGCAGAAATGGTACCATAAGATCTTTTTAAATGTGACATCCTGTGCCCAATGACTTGCCCATATTGTGCCTAAACGTGTCATACTCTCAACCAAGCAACCAACACATACATCTCTGCTTACAACCTAAAGAAGACACTGTTCAACACCCAAACACCTCCATCCTTTCTGGACGTAGCTTATTAACAACATAAACAAAACAATGTCGATGAATCATCAACATGAGGATTATGTCTAAAAACTAACGTACAGTAAAGTGACAAAATAAGAAAGCAACTCTTAAGTCTAGGCCTACTCACCACCTGGATGTCCAGCCTTCTCTTGGGTTCCTGGACCGAGGCCAGGGAGCTCAGGAAGGGCAGCATGATAGGCTGTGTGCTGGCCCAGCAGCTGATCAGCAGACGCACGCGCACACGCTTCTCATATGCCACTCGCCTCAGCTGAGTGTCAATGTCGGCCCAGTACCTGCAGATGGCGCCAGACCCACAGGGTTAGGGCCCAGAGATGGGGCTTTATTCATTCCATAACAGACAAACGCTCTAGGAGCCTTTTTACAAGACATGCTGGTAGGTAGAGCCATCTGACCAATGAGCTAGAGTAAGACTAATGAGCTAGAATAATACTCTCCATCAGCTTTGCCTCTCCACAACTTCAACTTTACCTCCAGGAACACTTATCATTGAACAATACTACTAGGCAATTGTTTGTCACACATTTTTATATTTATATCAATCTATTAATTTTGGCTTTATTAGACTAAACATTCCTGAGTCTGAGGCCTGCAAACTTACTTACTGCAAAAAGAAGCTGTTAATGAGTTCATGGGCATTGGGAGGAATGCCTCTCGGTGAGCAACGAGATCATTTTGGGCCATTATATATAGCTATTTGTCTGTATTATCTTGTAGATAGTACTAGTTTTTTTTTGGTCTGTCTTACATGTAACGATGAATTGAGAATCAAGGACCCCAATTGAAATAAGCCAGTGGCTTTCTTGGGTTTTTTATCCTTTTAGTTGACCTTGTATGTAATATGTACTTTCATGTACCTACTTCTGCAAATCTTCTAATAAAGTTTTCAATCAATCAATCAATTATTTCCCTTTTTGGCTCAAGAGCGGAGGCTCTCTAGAATGAAACTTCCTAAGCAAAGTGGTAAGCAAAACTGACTTTAGATGGCTGCATAAGGGCTAATTCCCCAGTCTCCCTGAACTTAAAGTGGCAGTGAAGTTCCCTAGGAGGCTGACTGACCGTTTGGGGTGTGAGAACTCTGTGGTGAGGAGATAGTTCATGACAACAATGTAGACAAACTGCTGTGCGTCCTCCATGACACTCAGGATGGACTGAAGGTCTTCGGTCCTCCCCGCGGCACAGAAGGATGGTGGGGAGCTCTGGGGAGGCAGGATATTGTTGTTAGCATGTGGGTAGTTATAAAGGGATAGTTCACGACACTACACGACACAGACATTATCAGCAGCAACATTTCTTTGCAAGAACTATCCCCACACATAGCGTTGGGGAGACATACTATAGTAAATACACTATAATAATATACATAATAATATCATAATATTAAATCACAGAATGGACCTATCGCTAAGCCACGCCCCCTTTGAAAACTCGGACAAACAAACAACGCTTCACTGGCATTGACTGACTGACCGACCGTGACTGAATGACATTCAATGACTTACAATGGCGGGAGTTGGCAAATTTCTGATTTCTGATTTACCACAGCAAGTAATAGACATGTTTTTTAGAAGATGACAAGAATATTTAGTCTCGAAGCTTTTCACCATCAGATATTAGCGAGTTGTTTGTCCGAGTTTTCTGCTTGTTGTGACTTTTGCTGTGATATGATTGGACAATTTCTATTCTGGTGCGTCACGTGGCTTCGTGATAGATCCATTCCCTCAGGTCTTACAGATAGATAGACGCTGGAGGCCGTGCCGTTGAGTGGCAGCTGCATGGGCGTGTCCTTGTTGTAGGCGGTGGAGTAGCTGCTGGGCCAGGGGGAGGGGATACTGATGACGTCACTCTGGCCCAGATACCAGTAGGCCTCGAAGATCTTCCCCAGGTCTTCAGCCAAGCAGCTGCAGTTGTACACCACGGCTCCCAGCTCCTTCACCTGAGCAGGGACACAAGAGAAGACATACGTTTCCCAGTGTTTCAACCAACACTGATCTTTAGAGGTATTATTTTCAGAATCAATGGCTATATAAAGTCCTAAAAATGTATGTACCAATCCTAGATAGACCCAATTCCATTAAGTCTGTCCTGCTTGGGGGTGTCGTCCTTGGAGGCTCGGCCAACCAGCAGGGTTAGTTTGCGGTGACAGTAATCAACCAGGTCCAGGACCGAGTCACCAGCTGCCTCACAGGAATCCTGTAACCACGGCACCACACACAAACTGTATTCAGTGGCATCCTATGATACACACGTGTGTTTGATACCATTCCTCATTCCGCCCCATGCATTAGAATGAGCCCATCCTCCAATTTCTACCTCCACCGGCCAACCCTGCACCTCACTGATGGTTCGATTATAATTTACACAGTTAAAGTACACATAAAATATACATAGAGCTTCACAATGATCTCGAGATGTTTAAAAAAAAAAGCAAACTGCAAACATTGCTAGTGTTGTGCTGAGGCGTATGTAAACTACTGCTCACCTTATGATACATAACTGTTTCCAGAAGGTTTATGATTGAAACCTCGTGGCGAATCTGAATGTCAGACAATAGAGCAGAAGAAACAATGGAATGAACTGTCAGTATAACAACGACATCAGCATGTGAATTCACAGAATGTCAGTGGAGGTAGGAGGTGGTGCATTCCTTGCATTACACTGAGCCCCGTCCTCCGATTTCTACCTCCACCAGCCTCCACTGTAATATGATCACAACAGAGGTCAGACACGGTTTCTCCTCTCACCACCATATACAGAGGAAACGTGCTCTTCGGATCGAAGTCCCGAAGCTGACAAAGAATAGGAAACACTTTTTGTTTCCAAACCTCCACCAGAATCATCTCATGGACCAAGGTGGGGATCTGGGGAAGAGGGGAAAAGGAGAATGAATTTTGTCAATGGAACCAGCCAGGGCAATGAGTGGTCTTATAATTTATCCTTCCTTCCTTTCTAGACTGAATGAAATCACTGATCTGATTATGACTCGATGGGTGAAGGCAATGCGTGCTGTGCAAAGCGTGTTTAAACTAAACCCAATCCAAGCTAATTGATTATGTTACTTCAAGGGGGAGGAAGGAAGGAAGGACGCATCGTTAGAGTATTCGAACGGGCCCCATCATTGGAAGCACACTACTAGTGTTACACTCTAACCACAGACACTCAAACCACAGACACTCAAACCACAGACACTCAAACCACAGACACTCAAACCACAGACACACTAACCACAGACACTCTAACCACAGACACACTAACCACAGACACTCTAACCACAGACACTCTAACCACTCTAACCACAGACACTCTAACCACAGACACTCTAACCACAGACAGTCTAACCACAGACACTCTAACCACAGACACTCAAACCACAGACACTCAAACCACAGACAGTCTAACCACAGACACTAACCACAGACACACTAACCACAGACACACTAACCACAGACACTCTAACCACAGACACTCTAACCACAGACACTCTAACCACAGACACTCTAACCACAGACACTCAAACCACAGACACTCAAACCACAGACACTCTAACCACAGACACTCTTACCACAGACAGTCTAACCACAGACACACTTACCACAGACACTCTTACCACAGACACTCTAACAACAGACACACTTACCACAGACACTCTAACCACAGACACTCTAACCACAGACACTCTAACCACAGACACTCTAACCACAGACACTCTAACCACAGACACTCTAACCACTCTAACCACAGACACTCTAACCACAGACACTCTAACCACAGCCACTCAAACCACAGACACTCTAACCACAGACACTCTAACCACAGACACTCAAACCACAGACACTCAAACATTAACATGAAGCTAATTAGTATGAAGCTAATTAACATACAGCTCATTAACATACAGCTCATTAACAAATACTTTTAAATAATTAATTAATAACATATACACACACAGACACACGTATACACACAGAGACATTAGCATGAAGCTCATTAACATACAGCTCATTAGCATGAAGCTAATTAACATACAGCTCATTAGCATGAAACTAATTAGCATGAAACTCATTAACATACAGCTCATTAACATACACACACAGACAGACACACGTTTATACACACACAGAGACATTAGCATGAAGCTCATTAGCATGAAGCTCATTAGCATGAAGCTCATTAGCATGAAGCTCATTAGCATGAAGCTCATTAACATGAAGCTCATTAGCATGAAGGTAATTAGCATGAAGCTCATTAACATACAGCTCATTTACATACACACACAGACACACACACAGCTCATTAACATACAGCTCATTAACATACAGCTCATTAGCATGAAGCTCATTAGTATGAAGCTAAGTAACATACAGCTCATTAACATACAGCTCATTAACATATACTTTTAAATAATTAATTAATAACATATACACACACAGACACACGTATACACACAGAGACATTAGCATGAAGCTCATTAGCATGAAGCTCATTAGCATGAAGCTCATTAACATGAAGCTCATTAGCATGAAGGTAATTAGCATGAAGCTCATTAACATACAGCTCATTTACATACACACAGACACACACAGCTCATTAACATACAGCTCATTAACATACAACTCATTAGCATGAAGCTAATTAGTATGAAGCTAATTAACATACAGCTCATTAACATACAGCTCATTAACATATACTTTTAAATAATTAATTAATAACATATACACACACAGACACACGTATACACACAGAGACATTAGCATGAAGCTCATTAGCATGAAGCTCATTAGCATGAAGCTCATTAACATACAGCTCATTAACATACACACACAGACACACGTATACACACACACAGAGACATTAGCATGAAGCTCATTAGCATGAAGCTCATTAACATGAAGGTAATTAGCATGAAGCTCATTAACATACAGCTCATTTACATACACACACACAGAGAGACACACACAGCTCATTAACATACAGCTCATTAGCATGAAGCTTATTAGCATACAGCTCATTAACATACAGTACTGCTGCTCTGTCTACTGCAGGTCACACACAGCTCATTAACATACAGCTCATTAGCATGAAGCTAATTAGCATGAAGCTCATAAGCATGAAGCTCAATAACATACAGCTCATTAACATACACACACAGACAGACACACGTATACACACACTCAGAGACATTAGCATGAAGCTCATTAGCATGAAGCTCATTAGCATGAAGCTCATTAACATACAGCTCATTAACATACACACACACAGACAGACACACGTATACACACACTCAGAGACATTAGCATGAAGCTCATTAGCATGAAGCTCATTAGCATGAAGCTCATTAGCATGAAGCTCATTAGCATGAAGCTCATTAACATACAGCTCATTAACATACACACACAGACAGACACACGTATACACACACTCAGAGACATTAGCATGAAGCTCATTAGCATGAAGCTCATTAACATGAAGCTCATTAGCATGAAGGTAATTAACATACAGCTCATTTACATACACACACAGAGACACACACACAGCTCATTAACATACAGCTCATTAACATATACTTTTAAATAATTAATTAATAACATATACCTACACAGACACACGTATACACACAGAGACATTAGCATGAAGCTCATTAGCATGAAGCTCATTAGCATGAAGCTTATTAACATACAGCTCATTAACATACACACACAGACAGACACACGTATACACACACTCAGAGACATTAGCATGAAGCTCATTAGCATGAAGCTCATTAACATGAATCTCATTAGCATGAAGGTAATTAACATACAGTTAATTAACATACAGCTCATTAGCATGAAGCTAATTAGCATACAGCTCATTAGCATGAAGCTAATTAGCATACAGCTCATTAGCATGAAGCTTATTAGCATACAGCTCATTAACATACAGTACTGCTGCTCTGTCTACTGCAGGTCACACACAGCTCATTAGCATGAAGCTCATTAGCATGAAGCTCATTAACATACAGCTCATTAACATACAGCTCATTAGCATGAAGCTAATTAGCATACAGTTAATTAACATACAGTACTGCTGCTCTGTCTACTGCAGGTCACACACAGCTCATTAACATACAGCTCATTAACATACAGCTCATTAGCATGAAGCTCATTAGTATGACGCTAATTAACATACAGCTCATTAACATACAGCTCATTAACATATACTTTTAAATAATTAATTAATAACATATACACACACAGACACACGTATACACACAGAGACATTAGCATGAAGCTCATTAGCATGAAGCTCATTAACATACAGCTCATTAACATACACACACAGACAGACACACGTATACACACACAGAGACATTAGCATGAAGCTCATTAGCATGAAGCTCATTAACATACAGCTAATTAGCATGAAGCTAATTAGCATACCGCTCATTAACATACAGTACTGCTGCTCTGTCTACTGCAGGTCACACACAGCTCATTAACATACAGCTCATTAACATACAGCTCATTAGCATGATGCTCATTAGCATGAAGCTAATTAGCATGAAGCTCATTAACATACAGCTCATTAACATACACACACAGACACAGACACACAGAGACACACACACGCAGCTCATTAACATACAGCTCATTAACATACAGCTCATTAGCATGAAGCTCATTAGCATGAAGCTAATTAGCATGAAGCTCATTAACATACAGCTCATTAACATACAGTACTGCTGCTGTACTACTGCAGGTCACACACACAACCCACTTTGACGTAAGCCACTCCCCCTAACTGTCTAAGCCACTCCCACTTTGACGTAAGCCACTCCCCCTAACTGTCTAAGCCACACCCACTTTGATACAAGCTCCACCCACTTTGATACAAGCCACTCCCCCTAAGTGTCTAAGCCCCTCCCACATTGACGTAAGCCACTCCCCCTAACTGTCTAAGCCCCTCCCACATTGACGTAAGCCACTCCCCCTAACTGTCTAAGCCCCTCCCACATTGACATAAGCCACTCCCCCTAACTGTCTAAGCCACATCCACTTTGATACTGGCCACTCCCACTTTGATACAAGCCACTCCCCCTAAGTGTCTAAGCCACGCCCACTTCGGTACAGGCCACTCCCACTTTGATACAAGCCACTCCCCCTAAGTGTCTAAGCCACACCCACTTCGATACAGGCCACTCCCATTTTGATACACACCACACCCACTTTGATACAGGCCACACCCACATTGATACAAGCACCTCCCACTTTGATACAAGCCACTCCCCCTAACTGTCTAAGCCCCTCCCACATTGACGTAAGCCACTCCCCCTAACTGTCTAAGCCACTCCCACTTTGATACAGGCCACTCCCACTTTGATACAGGCCACACCCACTTTGATACAGGCCACTCCCCCTAACTGTCTAAGCCACTCCCACTTTGATACAGGCCACACCCGCTTTGATACAGGCCACTCCCCCTAACTGTCTAAGCCACACCCACATTGATACAAGCACCTCCCACTTTGATACAAGCCACTCCCCCTAACTGTCTAAGCCCCTCCCACATTGACGTAAGCCACTCCCCCTAACTGTCTAAGCCCCTCCCACATTGACGTAAGCCACTCCCACTCACACAGGTATACACACACACACTCACACAGGTACTCACTCACTCACACACACACACACACACACACACACACACTCACACAGATACTCACTCACTCACACACACACACACACACACACACACACACACACACACACACACACACACACAGCCCAGTAGACACACACACACTGAGCTGGGCAGTAACAGAGAAGCAGGCCTGGTTCAGAGAGACACAGTGACTCCTGTCCATATCCCCATCCACTAGTAAGCATTCCCCATAGACTCCCACATATCCCCCTAGACTGGTATGCATTCCACATAGAGGAGCCAGTAGACACAGACACACACACACTGAGCTGGGCAGTAACAGAGAAGCAGGCCTGCTAGCATACAGCATCCCACTGAAGCAGAAGGCCTTGTACACCAGCAGTCTTTACTCGTTGCATGCAGTAGCTCACAGGACAGCAGATGGCTGAATAACTGGTAATGTACACACACACACACTCACACACACACACACACACACACACACACACACACACACACACACACACACACATCCAGTCACACACACACACACAGACACGTCCAGCAGGTCTGATATTGGTCCGGCTGGACTCGCCTCGAAGAGTAGATGTCGAAAAATATGTATTGTGTGGGGAAAAGGTGAAGGGAAAAATAGACGTAAAATAAGCCCCACCCCCTTTTTTAAAGCCCCGCCCCCTTTCCCCCTTCCCCATAGACTCCCATTAATTTTGGCCTTACCTGTTCTCCGGTTCTCCTTGGGGTCCCACACTTAAGCCCTCCCCGAGATGCAAGCCCCTTCCTGGGCTCGCAGCGAGGAAGAGCCCCTCCGCGATCCTGGAAGTATTGATAACTGGTACCCTAAGGAAATTTTTGGTTGAAATTGAAAAGGTGTAAACAGACTGTTCCACCTGGGACTTGAACCCAGGTCTCCCCACTTGCCAGCCGGGAGACTTAACACACTGACCCACCGAGCAGGTCATGAAAGGTCATTGCCAGATACAGAGGATAATGATATTCTTCTGTGCAGGTTGAATGAGCTGTCTGTGTCTGTGTCCTATCTGATCATGTGTAGAATCCACAGTCTCTCTGTGTGTGACTCTGTCTGCCTGTGTGTGACACAAAAAAACTAAAAACGAAAAAAACACTGGGTTACAGGGGATTTGAACCCAGGCCTCCCGGTCTAATAGACAGGAGACTTAACACACTGAGCCACTGTGACAGAGCTGGGAGACGGGAAAAAAAATCACCTACTTGAAGAAATTCAGTCCCACATCTGTTCACAAGGCTCTGATCAGTGTAGAATCTCTGTCCTCTGTCTCTCTGTCCTATCTGATCATGTGTATCATCATGTAGTCATGTAGTCATGTAATCATATCTGATATAATCAATCACACTGTCATACAGGCAGCAGCAGCAGACACAGTCTAGAAAAGGTCAATAGGTCATTGGATTTGAACCCTGGCCTTCAGCGTTAAAAAGACAGACTGAGACTTAAGACTGAGCTACTCGGGCAGTCCTGAGAAAAAAAGACTCATCTACTTCAAGACATTTCACATGATTTCATTTCACATCTCACCATCATAGTGAAGTAGCTACATCAGGTGCATCACCGTTACGCTCTCATCCCTGAGATGATGTTACAGGCCACTAGGGAGAGTGCTGCTGCATACTGTTCCCCTTAGCTTACTTTGTTTAACTCTGAACTTTCTTTTGAAGAAATCAAACGGTATGCTATATGTTGCTGCAGAAATGTTTGATGATGGTAAGTGTTATTTTTCCTGCAGGCTGTGCTCTGAAAGAGGACTTCCGGCTCTACGCACCCTGTTTGACAATGTTCACTTCAAAGGCAAAGGACATGAGGTAATCTTAACTGTCGTCAGGTCCTGTAGGGATAGGCTGTTATTTATCATAAACGAATCAAATTAATGATCCATGACGGCCAAATGTTTTGTTTTATTTATTTTGTTGTAAGCTCAAAAATGTGTGTGTGTGTGTGTGTGTGTGTGTGTGTGTGTGTGTGTGTGTGTGTGTGTGTGTGTTTGTGCGCATGTCCGTCCATCCGTGTCCAGACTGAGAATCTGAAAGTGTTGATGCAGACTATGGAGAATTGGGCTCACAGACTGTACCCCAAACTGCAGTTTGATGACTTCATAGGCAAACTAGAGACATTAGGCAGCAAAAAAGAAGTGCAGGTGAGAAAAACAAAGGAAAACCTCTCCCATATGATCCTCAATGGCTTTAGTGTGTTTAAAAAAACATGTGTGAAACCTTAATTCTTGCTTTATTTTCATCAGACTTGTCTCAAGCGAATACGATTGGACATGCCGTTGACACATGACGATTTCATAGGCAAAGACGGTAAGATACAAATGTCACTATCCAGGCAGGGCATCTTTACAGTAATACACCAAACACTAGGTGGAAAACAATGGAAGTGTCTTTTTGAAGTAACCACGGGTATGATAATGTTATTACTACAGAAGAGCCTTGACTTGTCATGTTCCTAAACAAACGTAGTGATTCACAGGCTGAGTGACTTTCTCAATTCATCCAGGTGAGGAGGGGGAGGAAGCAGTACGGAGAGAAGACCCTATCCATGACGACCCAGACCCGTTCGGAGATGGTGGTTTCGCTGATGAACCCCCAAGACTGATCCACTCCACCCCAGCCCCCGCCCCCGCTCCCACGGCCATCCCCTCCCTGACCGAGGAGCAGCAGAGACGTATGGAGCTGAACAAACAGTTGGCCCTGGAGAGAAGACTGGCGCGTATGCAACAGCACACAGGTCAGTCACCCAACCACACCCAGAAGGACATTTTGACAGGGTAGAAAATGTATTTGTAGTTCGGAAAAAAAAAAAAAAAAAACACCAGTGGGTTATTTTCCTGAAAGCTGTTGTACCTTTAAAATCATCTTGGGTTCATGTGGGCAGCGGGCTACAGGGAACTCATCCAATATCTAAATTCCTCTGCCGACACTTGATTGACTTTGCCATACCCGATATAGAGATTGAATTGCAGACATTTAACCAAATGACCTCAGTTGGAAAGGGTATGTTGAGGAATACAGTTATGCATTGGTTAATCTTAATTAATTATTTATGAATTAATTAATTAATTGGGGCGGCGGTAGCCTAGAGGTTAGAGAGGCCGGCTAGCACTCGGAAGGCCGCTGGTTCGATGCCCACCTCAGGAGGGAGCTTGCATGTGCCGTTGAGCAAGGCACTTAACCCCTAATTGCTCCAGGGGCGCCAAATATGGCTGACTCTGTGCCTAGAGCAATAATACCAAATTCCAACAATTGACTGACAAGTTGATTGCATGGCAATAAATCAGTAAAAAAAATAAAATAAACAAGATCTCCCTCCCTCCTCAGAGGCCTCCCAGACCGCGACTCTGAGTCAGTCAGCTGAGGAACCCTCCACCAGCTCCTCATCACACTTCTCCAGTCAGAGGAACCATCAAGAAGACAATGTTGATGATGATGATGATGATTTGGACCGCAGCCCAAAGAACAGACCCCTAGACAAAGGCTCTCTGCTGGAGCCAGACTCCCCAGTGTGTGAGAGGAGAGACACCAGCAACAACCCTATTCCTGAACTGAGCAACAGCCAGGAACACAGCAACTGACACACACACACACACACACACACACACACACACACACACACACACACCATCAAGGTACCTTGAGAGGACTACCAACCAAGCTACGGATGTTTTTGCCTGTTCAAGTTCTTACAAGTCACCAACGTGGTCATATTATTGACAGTTTTTTCCTGTTCTACAAAAATGCCATGATGAAAGCCAAACACCATGTTGGATTGAAGAGTTGATATACTGTTTGTTTTGACAATTCACTTGAAGGGGCCTTAATGATGTTTCCTCAAACCATGTTTGTCCTTATGTGTAAGGATGCTGTTGCGCAAAGAGCTAACTTTGATTATGCTTTTTCATGTGTTTCTTTTTTCTTTTCTTTTTTTCCATCAAACATTTCTTGTTGTCAATAAAAGTATTTTAAAATCCTTTAAAAAAAATCTGGGTCTATTGCTCTGTCACCTAGCATTTTGGAGTTTAGCTTGCAACGTCGCGAGCGTGTTAGCGGCTAAATTACAGTAACTTCCTCTTATACGTTTTGGTAACGGCCCTGGTAACAATCTATGCCACTTGCAAAGAAGATAAGGGTTAGTTCAACCTTATGTTGCGGTGTTTGCTCAATTTGATGTTTGACACTGGTCAGAGTAGATCCAGTTCACATTGGGAAGGATCAATGCTTTGGTAGGTAGCCTAGAGGTTAGAGAGGCTGGCTAGCAGTTGGCTGGCTAGTTTGATCCCTGCCTCAGGAGGGAGCTTGCATGTGGCCTTGAGCAAGGCACCTAACCCCTAATTGCTCTAGGGGTGCCGAATATGGGTGACTCTGTGCCTAGAGCAAAAATACCAAATTCCAACAATTGACTGACAAGTTGATTGCAGGGTAAATAAATCAGTAAAAAAAAATGCAAAGCTCTTCATAGCACATTTCAATGTAGTACACCTCCAACATACCTGTCTAAACTCAGAGAGCAAATGACACTATGGAAAGATAAAAGGTAAAACACACAAGTCCATCTGATTTAACCTCTTTATATCCACGGACCCTCATGGGCATCCGAAGTGATATAAAGAGTTTACCTCGATCAATTCTCTTCATCGATATCACATTTTTTTCACAACTTTGCATGCTATACGATGCCACCATTTTTTTCCAGAGACGGTAAACACGGCCTAAGTCACATCCAGTTTTCTCCAACTGGAGAATGTGTCATGTCCGGTTTCAACGCCAAATTTCCTCTCAACTCAACTCAAAAAAAAAACAAAAAAAAAAAAATCTGATACATGAGAAAGGTCAAAGGTCAAAGATGGTGCCAACATATCTCCAAATGGCCTAAACATATAGGTGTCCGCCTAAACATACCTGTACTAAAACAGGTACAAAGTTGCATTTGCTCACATTACTAGCATCGACTTTGGCACAAGTACTAATAAGACCCTGGAGTACTGATTCCTAGATGATTTGGGCTTGGTTATCAGGTTTCCAAGGTGATATTCACTGTAAAAGCTGTTGTTTTTTTAGGCGGAGACTGAATTTGAGATGTTTTATAATGTTCTAGCTCTATTTACTCTGACACAGTAACATAGATTTTGATTCTGACACTTCTACAGCCACCCCACAGGTGTTAGCTTTCATTTGATAACAATATCATTATGAAGGCCCTTGTGATTGTGGAGATATTCTATATTCACTGTGGGCATGTCATTTCGAGCAGAAAACCAGAAAAATGAGGTGGATAAGAAGAGGTTGAATGAGAGAAGCGGTGGGAATGCTTTTTATTTTATTTGATATGCCGAGAAGTTTTGGGAATTGTTTTAGTTATTTTTTTTAAAATAATCGGTATCCTCAGAGCTGGTGGGATAATAGCCTGTGAAAGAAAGAAAAAAGTCATTTACACTGTTACTTCAGTCAAGCTGCATGTTACTGTAAAGAACACATTTTAAGTTCAGGAAATAATGAATATATATATGTTTTCTGCATTACACAGAAAGCAGTAAACCAAAGGTGAAAATGTCTAAAACGGGTCTTAAAATAGCTGGGAGGGTCTTACCTAAACAGGCAACTCTCCTGATATGGGACACAGCATTTCCCAGAAGACCATGGCCCTTCTCCTTGGTAGCTGTAGAGACATTAAAAACACATTACTCTCTGTCTGTTAAAAGCAGTCATAACCATAATGTAACTCAACGCAGAAGAGAGAAAACAAATGGCTCAAATAAGTACTGACTCTCCAGTGTCTTGGGGATGGGCGCCATGGTTGTTGCGGGGTCCATCATTGTTGCGGGGTCCATTGGGTCCAGCAGCGCTCCAGGTCCCTGTCCTGGACCCGTGGAGGCCATTACACTGGGGTTTAGAAGTTCGGGGGACCTCCTCACTGGACATATTGTTACTAGGAAAAAACATGATAAAATGTTCGTCAACATCACCACAGTCATTACAGTCAGCACTCGAGTTGAGGGGGGATGAGGGGGGATGGCATCCCCTCTGAAATAAAAACAGTAAAAATCATCCCCCTTCTAAAACTGCCATCCCCCCTTTCCATCCCTTATGTCATTCTATCAATGAACGTGGTATTACTGCTATTTCAACATTTAGTTTTGCGCATATTGAGTAAAATACTGTGGGCGAGGGGGCACGCGCACACATGCAATGACATTTTTACCAAGTCACTGACGCTGTGGGGATGCTAAAATTGTCCCCATATGATAAAATCCACCATCCCCCCCCTGATTTTCTTTTACAACTTAAGTACTGATTACAGTCATTACAGACTGAAAAAAAAACATGATCAAATTATCGTCATCATCACCACAGTCATTATAATCATTACAGACTGACTGGGTGTAAGGAGTTAAGCCACAGCAGTAATTACCGTACCTGCACTCCTAGAGTGTATGTGTCCTGGAGTGGTAGATGGAGGATCCCACAGACAGCAAGAATTCATGACGGGAACCATCGCAAGGGCAGCTGTCGTTGGTGGAGCCATCATTGGTGGAGGTGATGGAAAGGGCATGCTCTGTGAAAAATAATTATATAAATAAAATCTGCTCAATGAAACTAACCTGAATGAGTTGGATAAAAAGCAATGCTTGTACAGTTAGAATATGACTGCTGTAAGATGATAGTTAAATGTGGACCTTAAGGTGTAGCTGGATCTAAATCCTGCCCCTTGTCCTCTGATGAAGCGCATGTTTTACCCCTGTGTGTAGTAATCTGGGGCCTCACCTCAAGGCAGGTTTTTGGTCGAACTCCCAGCTGTTGTGGAGGCTCAACACCCAGAGCGCCAATCTCCAGCAGATCCCACTTATATAGGGGGTTGGTGTCAGGGAGCTGTTGGGGATTAAATGCCTTCAAGAAGGCAAACTGTGTCGGGGTCACAGTGTTTTTGGCCACTGCCTTATCCAGAACCATCATGGGCATTGTCCAGGCGATCTCCACCTGAACCATCATGGGCGATGTCCTCCTCACCATGGAGAGGGCCTTTGGAAGGAGCTCCACCTTCCAGAGGCACGTTTTAGTGTCAAGCTGTTGTGGAGGCTCAACCTCCTGACTAAGAAGCTCCACCTCATCCCTCTGTGGAGGGGTAGATTGGGGCTCCCAACCTTCCCTCTGTGGAGGTGGTACAACCTCAGGGGCTGTCATGATGTCCTGGGGCTCTGCCTTGGCCTCATCAACAGACTGGAGGGTCTGGTGGAGGGTTATTTCCTCCACACCTGTAGCCACACCCACAGCACCCATCTCCAGATCCCACTTTGATGGGGGGTCAGCGTCAGGGAGGATGTCCCCCTGGTCCCTCTGTTGGGGATTAAATGTTGTATAGAAGGCAAACTGTGTCGTGGTGTCTGCCTTGGCCTGAGAGTTGACACCTGTCATGGGAGGTGTGTTAACCACTGACAGGGCCTTTGGGAGGAGCTCCACCTCTTTCCTCTGGGGAGGGGTAACAACCTCCGGTGCTGTGTCTTCATCCCTGTGGGTAAAGAGGAGGACACTGGGAATCTCCACCTCTGGTAGGAGCTCCACCTCATCCCTCATCATCGTCCGATGGAGGGTCCTTTTCTCAACTAGGACACTGGGAATCTCCTCCTCATCCCTCTGTGGAGGGGTACATGCCTCTTTGGCCTCATCAACAGACTGGAGGGTCTGGTGGAGGGTCATTTCCTCAATGAGGACGCTGGGCATCTTCACCTCAACCGTCATAGGAGGTGTCCTCACCATGGAGAGGGCCTCTGGAAGGAGCTCCACCTCATCCCTCTGTGGAGGGGTACATGCCTCTTTGGCCCTGGGGCCCTCTTCTCTCTGAGGAGGGGGTACAACCTCAGGGGCTGTCATGATGTCCTGGGGCTCTGCCTTGGCCTCATCAACAGACTGGAGGGTCTGGTGGAGGGTTATTTCCTCCACACCTGTAGCCACACCCATAGCCCATGTAGCCCATGTAGCACAAGATCTCCAGATCCCACTTTGATGGGGGGTCGGCGTCAGGGAGGATGTCCCCCTGGTCCCTCTGTTGGGGATTACATTTTGTATAGAAGGCAAACTGTGTCGTGCTGTCTGAGAGTTGACACCTGTCATGGGAGGTGTGTTTACCACTGACAGGGCCTTTGGGAGGAGCTCCACCTCTTTCCTCTGGGGAGGGGTAACAACCTCCGGTGCTGTGTCTTCATCCCTGTGGGTAAAGAGGAGGACACTGGGAATCTCCACCTCTGGTAGGAGCTCCACCTCATCCCTCATCATCGTCCGATGGAGGGTCATTTTCTTAACAAGGACACTGGGAATCTCCACCTCATCCCACTGTGGAGGGGTACATGCCTCTTTGGCCTCATCAACAGACTGGAGGGTCTGGTGGAGGGTCATTTCCTCAATGAGGACGCTGGGCATCTTCACCTCAACCGTCATGGGAGGTGTCCTCACCATGGAGAGGGCCTCTGGAAGGAGCTCCACCTCATCCCTCTGTGGAGGGGTACATGCCTCTTTGGCCCTGGGGCCCTCTTCTCTCTGAGGAGGGGGTACAACCTCAGGGGCTGTCATGATGTCCTGGGGCTCTGCCTTGGCCTCATCAACAGACTGGAGGGTCTGGTGGAGGGTCATTTCCTCCACGAGGACACTGGGGATCTTCACCTCACCTGTCAAGGGAGGCGTCCTCACCATGGAGAGGGGCTCTGAGGAGAGCTCCACCTCATCCCTCTCTAGAGAGATTATCTGTGGGTGGTTCTCATTTGAGACAGACTTTGGTCAAAGTCAAAAATAAGAACAATTAGTCCAAAACAATGAAACATACAGTTGATATCATAGTAAGTGACACACTCATATTATGATAAAAACCTGCACACAATATTTGCATGCTGTATTGATTGAGAATGTTTATTTTGGTCCCTTTACAATTCATAATACAGATATTAAAAATGTACACAGTCACAATGCGTAACACCAGGACCAAAAAGGTGTAGGCTGAAGCCATGGCTTATTGCGCCTACCCTTTTTACATGTATGGGTTTTTCCCCATGAGTACATAATCAAAACATTGAAACTTTTATAAACAAAAATTCACTTACGCATCTTAACAGAAAACTCAAAAGTACCAAACAAAAAACTATATTAATGCACCTAACCTTTTTACATTAGTGGTTTTCCCCTTATGAGTGCATAATCAAGACATAGAAACATTTATAAACACATTTTTACTTAAGCATGTTTTCAAAAATACCAAACAAAACTATATTTATACCTCTGTTTTATACTTGTTAATCATCTTATTTTTTTGTAATTTCTTTAATCCTTTTAGTGTACTACGCATTTTCATTTCCTTTTCAAAAGTATTCCATAAGTTAACTCCTTTAACTGTTATACATCTTTGTTTTGCATTTGTTCTAATCTTTGTTTTCATAAACATACATATTCCTCTGAGTTCGTAATTACTCTGTCTAACTTGAAACAGTCTCTGGATACAGTCTGGAAGCATCTTATTTTTTACTTTATACATTACTTGTGCCATTTTGAAGTCCAAAATGTATCAATACATACAAATGTCACCATTATCAATATCACCACCACGATAATTACACTCAGAGTTATTGACATTGTTATTGACATGTCAGGCTATTAGGACATTACATTAAATTACATATCCTGTATGAGACTCATCTGACTACCTTTTGAAGGGCATTTAGCCAGGTGAGGAGCAGACTGTCCATCGACTCTAACCCTGATGTTCCACGTTCTGAGGCTTGTCCTCCAGACTCTTGGGGCGTGACTGAAGGACCAGTAGGCTGGCCAGACTGTACCTCATTCCCAGGGGCCACTGGGTAATAATAATGGTAATGATTGTTGATCACACCATAGTTATGGTTGATGTTCTGCAGTGCACCCCCACCAGTCTGGTTCCTCCCTGTAAAAAAAAAAAAAAAAAGGAAACGGAGAAGAGGGTTGATACTCAGTCTTCAGATAAGGGGGTATCAATCATTATACATTATAATAACAGTTAGTTCCGACTAAGTAATTTGATTGGACAAGAGGCATTCCATGAGTGCCGATATACAGTATAACAGTACTGGGACTTTTAACTAATCACTCCGCCGCACAGGTGTTCTACTAAATGTTATAATTAGACTACATGTTTGTGTTCAGGTTACTAGGCAACAGTCCAGTTGAAGTTCAGTTGCGGAACAATTTTTTGTTGGCGGAGCCAAAATAAATGATTAAATAAACAAACAAATCATAATCTGTTGTCGCTTATTACTGTTAACTAATAAATTGCGCTGTAGAACTGTTAAAAATAAAACAAGTATAAAAGCAATATGACACTTGTGGTCGTGCTGTTATACTGAATATCAGCACTCCCTCTCGTGTGATAATGCTTAATTAAGACTCATCAGGAGTAGTGTGTGTAATGCTTACCTCCATCATCGTCTTGTCTCCTGTGGTTTTGAGCGTTACGTGCTCTGCTTTGCCCGTCAACAGGACACCGTCCTCCCCCACACTGCAAAAAGTACATCTAAGTAAGATGAAATATCTTAAATCAAGGCAATATATGCTTGTTTTCTGTCCGACTGCACTAGTTTTAAGATATCTTTTACTTTTTAAAGACAATCTTGGCAAGCGAAATG
Source organism: Nansenia antarctica (assembly GCF_963989245.1). NCBI lineage: Eukaryota > Metazoa > Chordata > Actinopteri > Argentiniformes > Microstomatidae > Nansenia > Nansenia antarctica. The sequence goes on from NC_137690.1 coordinate 67,497,885, forward strand.
TTCCTGTTCTGTTGACAGGTAGGCTAATATATCCCCCCATTTTATTGCTTTTTTTCTTGTTTTTGAGAACTGACTTTTTGCAGTGCATCCTTCGCAAAAATTTGATCAAGTTAAGAGTTTTGTAGAGACACGGAGAATAAACCATGTTCTTAAAGCTCATTGTAATGGAATGGAATTAGGTATGGCATCAAAAGTTTGCATTCCATGCATTACAATGATCCTGTCCTCAGATGTATACCTCCACAAGCTTAAACGAATTCTTATTCACAGTATTAAATCCAGGGGGTCATCTTCAGGCAAGTACAGTATAGTCAGTGTTTGCTGTTTGATTACTCACGGGAGTGGTATCCATGATAGGCCACCTCCTCTAAGGCAGCTGTGTCTTCTTGGTTTGTAAAGTAGGGGGCATAGAAATGATGCTCTCTCTTGTAGTAGATATGTAATGACACAGTAGTAGTATATTTTCTATCTCTCTAACTGATCTTCGTCTGCAACAGAGTGATCTGAAAGAAGAACAACACAGCATGATGTAACAATAGAACAGAAATATGATTCTAATTCTAATGTGTCATAATAAGCCAATTTCGCCAGTGCAGACGCGTCATTTTCTTTGACAACCAATTTCTGACATAACCACGCCCCCCGCTCGGTTCATGGGTCTACAAATCAATTTCATTTGAATAGATTCTCCCTAATTAATTACAGTTATTAACTAACATACACTCACCTGCGCATCAGCTGGTCATTGAGCATATTTGCCTCAGTTGGTCTGAGTCTATTCCCAAAATGCGTTCGAGGACAAGAGCCTTTAGCAGACCTAGTCTAATTGATATAGGAAAAGTGCTATACAAATAAGTTATTATTATTATTATTATTACAAGACTAAAAAATCCCTCACTCACATGCTTCATTTCCCCAGAACGTTAGTAACTATAAATGGTTTGAAGTCTGTGAATTAGCGTTATTTTTGGTGTAGGCTGCTTGTGTAAGAGTGTGCCTGCAATGTAATAGCGGCGGTAAACATAATGAAAATTGATGTTCACAGAAATAGTGATAGAAAATGAATTGAAACTCATAGATGCAGTCTCTCTGATCCAACGGGATGTTTTCGCCATAAGACACTCTGCTAATAATTCAAAGATGACATGAGTACACAAGTAGTGTTCTTGTCATTGTTTTGATTGACAGCACAGTGAATACGGTTTAGGAAATAAATCAATTCATCATTAGCAAGAGGTTGCATGGTTTTATTCATGGTTTTATTCATTCATGCAAATTGGAGGAAAGATAATTATCCACACTTCTGCATAAAACCACTAACAATAAAGTGGTTTATAACTTTATGATTTCAATTTAAGAACATTACCCAAAAAGGGTAGAGGGGAGTGATGGTGTGGGAATTTAATTCCAGTGCTTGCTGTCAAATATGCAATACATTCTTTTTTTTTTACTGCTGTTCAACAACTATCTCCACTGTACTTATATTTTAGACACACTCCACATGGTGGAAATTAAAGGGAATTTCTGGACTTTCTCAATTATTATTCAAGGATGTAAATTCAACCATGATATATTCCTATGGGAAACATCCACTTGTTTTAAAAGGGAAGATTTAAAATGAATTAAAAGCCCATATTAGCCAGCCTGCATTGGAAAGCAAGAAACACAAATGAAGCATTAAAGGCACAACCTGGGTTTTGTTTTGTTTTTCATTTAAATGTTTAGGCAGAATATTACTTATAAATGTCTAATGAGCGTAGTACAACTGTCTTACCTTAATAGCATCCAAAATCAAAAGTTAACTAACCCTTCCCCTGCCAAACAGTGGGGTGCAAAGATTTGGGCACTCCTGGTTTAAATGTCTGTTACAATTAATCTCCAAGTGATTGAAAGCAAACCTGAACATTAAATGCTACAAAGTTAAACATGACACCTTTCTGCCAATTTTAAAGCAAGGTTTCTTTTTTATTATAATAAAAAATGTTTTACTCCAAGGTGATTTACTCGGCTTCAATGAGTCAGGTGAATATAATTCTAGGGTTGAACTATATATTCTGAAGTAACTCCATGCCTTCTAAAGTATCCGTATATATTATTGAAAATCTGTGGAGAAATCTCAAACATGCCGTGCATGCAAGAAGGCCGAAGAATATTTCTGAGCAAGAGGTGTTCTGCCAGGAAGAATTCCAAAAACAAGAATTGAAAGACTCTTACTAGGCTACAGGAAGTGTTTGCAAGCTGTTATAGTTGCCCGAGGAGGAGTTACAAACTACTAGCTGACAGGGTTCCCAAACCTTTGCACAAGGCCTTTTTCCTTGTTTTATTATTTTGAAACTGTAAAAAGTTTAAAGATAAAAATGTATCTTACTTTAAAATGTGATGAAATGTGTCATGTTTAACTTTGTACCATTTAGAGGTTAGGTTTGCTTCTTTTCACTTAGATATTAATTGTAAAAGGCATTTTGACTAGGGGTGCCCACCCCACTGTATAATACCCAAACTAGAAGCTGCCAGAAATGTGGCTGAAAAACCAATTAAGAATTGCACCTTTAAAAAGAAGAAACCAGCATGCCAAGAAACATCAATCAAAAAACTCTACAGATACTATACATTTCTCCCTGAGATTGACTGGGATTTAGAGTTCCCAAAGCTACTGTGAAAATGTACCCTTTAAACCATACATCTATTGTATTCTAGAAACTAGTTGATAGTTTTTGATCATTGATAAGTGATAGATGGCAAAAAAATAATTTTTAAATCAGCATTTATCAAAAAATAATAATGATTAACACAACGCTATAATCTTTAAAATCGTCCCAGAGACGAAATGTACATCGTAAGTACCCTCTGCTGGATTGGAGGTCAGAGTCACTGTTAGAGGCAGGAGAAGTGTGGTGGTGGTGGTGGTACTTCATCTAACTCTGTACGTGTATGTGTCTAACAGAGGTCTTTGAGGTCAGTGTGCTGGTTAAGTTGGCTGCTGTAGGAGGACTCCCAGTCCCTTTCGAACACGGCCTGCAGCTGTGACTGGAACGTGCCACCAAGCGATTGGGACGCAGTTTGGTTCACCACCAGCCCCGACCCGGCAGTGGTCACAAAGTAGTCCCCAGACCAGTTAGAGGTACTTTGAGAACACAAGACCAGACCAGTTAGAGGTACCTTGAGAACACAAGACCAGAACAGTTAGAGGTACCTTGAGAACACAAGGAAACAAGATGCCTTAGAGCTGATAGATGGGATCTGTTACACTGGATTTCAATAAAGAATCTGCGTAAAATGAAAAATGAAATGAAAATGTCCTATTTGTGTAAAGTCGACACATAAAATACCCTCAACATCTATGCCTAGAGATACAATGGGTGATGCTTCAAATGATATCTGAGCAAACAGGTTTTTATTTCAGATAGGGTTGGGGACAATTGAATTTCAATGCAGTTGATTCAGGAAGTATTACTATTATTTTTTTTAATCAATGATTGCTAAAAGGGCATTCATTTTCAGTGAACTCTCAATAAATTGGAAAAAAGGAAGTTTTTTCAAATATTGGAAGTGTGAACTCAAATCACTTCACAAATTCAAATTGACCTTAACCCTGTTTTTGAGAGAGTGAATCAGTGGTCTAACAATGATTCACAATGCTTCCTAAGGATGACTTAAGGATGACTTTGATCTCACTAATGTTGATATATCTCACTACTGTTGAGTCTAGGAGAGAGGTGTATTACCTATGTAGGCAACCTTGTCTGTCACCATGTACTTGTTGTGGTTAACTCTGGCGAAGGGTATTTCCTTTTGCTTGGGATTGGCTGGCACAACGAAGATTTTCTGGAAAATAGAGAAGCAGAAATGGTACCATAAGATCTTTTTAAATGTGACATCCTGTGCCCAATGACTTGCCCATATTGTGCCTAAACGTGTCATACTCTCAACCAAGCAACCAACACATACATCTCTGCTTACAACCTAAAGAAGACACTGTTCAACACCCAAACACCTCCATCCTTTCTGGACGTAGCTTATTAACAACATAAACAAAACAATGTCGATGAATCATCAACATGAGGATTATGTCTAAAAACTAACGTACAGTAAAGTGACAAAATAAGAAAGCAACTCTTAAGTCTAGGCCTACTCACCACCTGGATGTCCAGCCTTCTCTTGGGTTCCTGGTCCGAGGCCAGGGAGCGCAGGAAGGGCAGCATGATAGGCTGTGTGCTGGCCCAGCAGCTGATCAGCAGACGCACGCGCACACGCTTCTCATATGCCACTCGCCTCAGCTGAGTGTCAATGTCGGCCCAGTACCTGCAGAGGGCGCCAGACCCACAGGGTTAGGGCCCAGAGATGGGGCTTTATTCATTCCATAACAGACAAACGCTCTAGGAGCCTTTTTACAAGACATGCTGGTAGGTAGAGCCATCTGACCAATGAGCTAGAGTAAGACTAATGAGCTAGAATAATACTCTCCATCAGCTTTGCCTCTCCACAACTTCAACTTTACCTCCAGGAACACTTATCATTGAACAATACTACTAGGCAATTGTTTGTCACACATTTTTATATTTATATCAATCTATTAATTTTGGCTTTATTAGACTAAACATTCCTGAGTCTGAGGCCTGCAAACTTACTTACTGCAAAAAGAAGCTGTTAATGAGTTCATGGGCATTGGGAGGAATGCCTCTCGGTGAGCAACGAGATCATTTTGGGCCATTATATATAGCTATTTGTCTGTATTATCTTGTAGATAGTACTAGGTTTTTTTTGGTCTGTCTTACATGTAACGATGAATTGAGAATCAAGGACCCCAATTGAAATAAGCCAGTGGCTTTCTTGGGTTTTTTATCCTTTTAGTTGACCTTGTATGTAATATGTACTTTCATGTACCTACTTCTGCAAATCTTCTAATAAAGTTTTCAATCAATCAATCAATTATTTCCCTTTTTGGCTCAAGAGCGGAGGCTCTCTAGAATGAAACTTCCTAAGCAAAGTGGTAAGCAAAACTGACTTTAGATGGCTGCATAAGGGCTAATTCCCCAGTCTCCCTGAACTTAAAGTGGCAGTGAAGTTCCCTAGGAGGCTGACTGACCGTTTGGGGTGTGAGAACTCTGTGGTGAGGAGATAGTTCATGACAACAATGTAGACAAACTGCTGTGCGTCCTCCATGACACTCAGGATGGACTGAAGGTCTTCGGTCCTCCCCGCGGCACAGAAGGATGGTGGGGAGCTCTGGGGAGGCAGGATATTGTTGTTAGCATGTGGGTAGTTATAAAGGGATAGTTCACGACACTACACGACACAGACATTATCAGCAGCAACATTTCTTTGCAAGAACTATCCCCACACATAGCGTTGGGGAGACATACTATAGTAAATACACTATAATAATATACATAATAATATCATAATATTAAATCACAGAATGGACCTATCGCTAAGCCACGCCCCCTTTGAAAACTCGGACAAACAAACAACGCTTCACTGGCATTGACTGACTGACCGACCGTGACTGAATGACATTCAATGACTTACAATGGCGGGAGTTGGCAAATTTCTGATTTCTGATTTACCACAGCAAGTAATAGACATGTTTTTTAGAAGATGACAAGAATATTTAGTCTCGAAGCTTTTCACCATCAGATATTAGCGAGTTGTTTGTCCGAGTTTTCTGCTTGTTGTGACTTTTGCTGTGATATGATTGGACAATTTCTATTCTGGTGCGTCACGTGGCTTCGTGATAGATCCATTCCCTCAGGTCTTACAGATAGATAGACGCTGGAGGCCGTGCCGTTGAGTGGCAGCTGCATGGGCGTGTCCTTGTTGTAGGCGGTGGAGTAGCTGCTGGGCCAGGGGGAGGGGATACTGATGACGTCACTCTGGCCCAGATACCAGTAGGCCTCGAAGATCTTCCCCAGGTCTTCAGCCAAGCAGCTGCAGTTGTACACCACGGCTCCCAGCTCCTTCACCTGAGCAGGGACACAAGAGAAGACATACGTTTCCCAGTGTTTCAACCAACACTGATCTTTAGAGGTATTATTTTCAGAATCAATGGCTATATAAAGTCCTAAAAATGTATGTACCAATCCTAGATAGACCCAATTCCATTAAGTCTGTCCTGCTTGGGGGTGTCGTCCTTGGAGGCTCGGCCAACCAGCAGGGTTAGTTTGCGGTGACAGTAATCAACCAGGTCCAGGACCGAGTCACCAGCTGCCTCACAGGAATCCTGTAACCACGGCACCACACACAAACTGTATTCAGTGGCATCCTATGATACACACGTGTGTTTGATACCATTCCTCATTCCGCCCCATGCATTAGAATGAGCCCATCCTCCAATTTCTACCTCCACCGGCCAACCCTGCACCTCACTGATGGTTCGATTATAATTTACACAGTTAAAGTACACATAAAATATACATAGAGCTTCACAATGATCTCGAGATGTTTAAAAAAAAAAGCAAACTGCAAACATTGCTAGTGTTGTGCTGAGGCGTATGTAAACTACTGCTCACCTTATGATACATAACTGTTTCCAGAAGGTTTATGATTGAAACCTCGTGGCGAATCTGAATGTCAGACAATAGAGCAGAAGAAACAATGGAATGAACTGTCAGTATAACAACGACATCAGCATGTGAATTCACAGAATGTCAGTGGAGGTAGGAGGTGGTGCATTCCTTGCATTACACTGAGCCCCGTCCTCCGATTTCTACCTCCACCAGCCTCCACTGTAATATGATCACAACAGAGGTCAGACACGGTTTCTCCTCTCACCACCATATACAGAGGAAACGTGCTCTTCGGATCGAAGTCCCGAAGCTGACAAAGAATAGGAAACACTTTTTGTTTCCAAACCTCCACCAGAATCATCTCATGGACCAAGGTGGGGATCTGGGGAAGAGGGGAAAAGGAGAATGAATTTTGTCAATGGAACCAGCCAGGGCAATGAGTGGTCTTATAATTTATCCTTCCTTCCTTTCTAGACTGAATGAAATCACTGATCTGATTATGACTCGATGGGTGAAGGCAATGCGGGCTGTGCAAAGCGTGTTTAAACTAAACCCAATCCAAGCTAATTGATTATGTTACTTCAAGGGGGAGGAAGGAAGGAAGGACGCATCGTTAGAGTATTCGAACGGGCCCCATCATTGGAAGCACACTACTAGTGTTACACTCTAACCACAGACACTCAAACCACAGACACTCAAACCACAGACACTCAAACCACAGACACTCAAACCACAGACACACTAACCACAGACACTCTAACCACAGACACACTAACCACAGACACTCTAACCACAGACACTCTAACCACTCTAACCACAGACACTCTAACCACAGACACTCTAACCACAGACAGTCTAACCACAGACACTCTAACCACAGACACTCAAACCACAGACACTCAAACCACAGACAGTCTAACCACAGACACTAACCACAGACACACTAACCACAGACACACTAACCACAGACACTCTAACCACAGACACTCTAACCACAGACACTCTAACCACAGACACTCTAACCACAGACACTCAAACCACAGACACTCAAACCACAGACACTCTAACCACAGACACTCTTACCACAGACAGTCTAACCACAGACACACTTACCACAGACACTCTTACCACAGACACTCTAACAACAGACACACTTACCACAGACACTCTAACCACAGACACTCTAACCACAGACACTCTAACCACAGCCACTCAAACCACAGACACTCTAACCACAGACACTCTAACCACAGACACTCAAACCACAGACACTCAAACATTAACATGAAGCTAATTAGTATGAAGCTAATTAACATACAGCTCATTAACATACAGCTCATTAACAAATACTTTTAAATAATTAATTAATAACATATACACACACAGACACACGTATACACACAGAGACATTAGCATGAAGCTCATTAACATACAGCTCATTAGCATGAAGCTAATTAACATACAGCTCATTAGCATGAAACTAATTAGCATGAAACTCATTAACATACAGCTCATTAACATACACACACAGACAGACACACATATATACACACACAGAGACATTAGCATGAAGCTCATTAGCATGAAGCTCATTAGCATGAAGCTCATTAGCATGAAGCTCATTAGCATGAAGCTCATTAACATGAAGCTCATTAGCATGAAGGTAATTAGCATGAAGCTCATTAACATACAGCTCATTTACATACACACACAGACACACACACAGCTCATTAACATACAGCTCATTAACATACAGCTCATTAGCATGAAGCTCATTAGTATGAAGCTAATTAACATACAGCTCATTAACATACAGCTCATTAAACATATACTTTTAAATAATTAATTAATAACATATACACACAGACACACGTATACACACAGAGACATTAGCATGAAGCTCATTAGCATGAAGCTCATTAGCATGAAGCTCATTAACATACAGCTCATTAACATACACACACAGAGAGAGACACACACAGACACACGTATACACACACAGAGAGGTCACACACAGCTCATTAACATACAGCTCATTAACATACAGCTCAGGTCACACACAGCTCATTAACATACAGCTCATTAACATACAGCTCATTAGCATGAAGCTCATTAGTATGAAGCTAATTAACATACAGCTCATTAACATACAGCTCATTAAAAATATACTTTTAAATAATTAATTAATAACATATACACACACAGACACACGTATACACACACAGAGACATTAGCATGAAGCTCATTAGCATGAAGCTCATTAACATGAAGGTAATTAGCATGAAGCTCATTAACATACAGCTCATTTACATACACACACACAGAGAGAGAGACACACACAGCTCATTAACCTACAGCTCATTAGCATGAAGCTTATTAGCATACAGCTCATTAACATACAGTACTGCTGCTCTGTCTACTGCAGGTCACACACAGCTCATTAACATACAGCTCATTAGCATGAAGCTAATTAGCATGAAGCTCATTAGCATGAAGCTCAATAACATACAGCTCATTAGCATGAAGATAATTAGCATACAGTTCATTAGCATGAAGCTCATTAACATACAGCTCATTAGCATGAAGCTTATTAGCATACAGCTCATTAACATACAGTACTGCTGCTCTGTCTACTGCAGGTCACACACAGCTCATTAACATACAGCTCATTAGCATGAAGCTCATTAGCATGAAGCTCATTAGCATGAAGCTCAATAACATACAGCTCATTAGCATGAAGCTAATTAGCATACAGCTCATTAACATACAGTACTGCTGCTCTGTCTACTGCAGGTCACACACAGCTCATTAACATACAGCTCATTAACATACAGCTCATTAGCATGAAGCTCATTACTATGAAGCTAATAAACATACAGCTCATTAACATACAGCTCATTAACACATACGTTTAAATAATTAATTAATAACATATACACACAGACACACGTATACACACAGAGACATTAGCATGAAGCTCATTAGCATGAAGCTCATTAGCATGAAGCTCATTAGCATGAAGCTCATTAACATACAGCTCATTAACATACACACACAGACAGACACACGTATACACACACTCAGAGACATTAGCATGAAGCTCATTAGCATGAAGCTCATTAGCATGAAGCTCATTAACATACAGCTCATTAACATACACACACAGACAGACACACGTATACACACACTCAGAGACATTAGCATGAAGCTCATTAGCATGAAGCTCATTAACATGAAGCTCATTAGCATGAAGGTAATTAACATACAGCTCATTTACATACACACACAGAGACACACACACAGCTCATTAACATACAGCTCATTAACATATACTTTTAAATAATTAATTAATAACATATACCTACACAGACACACGTATACACACAGAGACATTAGCATGAAGCTCATTAGCATGAAGCTCATTAGCATGAAGCTCATTAGCATGAAGCTTATTAACATACAGCTCATTAACATACACACACAGACAGACACACGTATACACACACTCAGAGACATTAGCATGAAGCTCATTAGCATGAAGCTCATTAACATGAATCTCATTAGCATGAAGGTAATTAACATACAGTTCATTAACATACAGCTCATTAGCATGAAGCTAATTAGCATACAGCTCATTAGCATGAAGCTAATTAGCATACAGCTCATTAGCATGAAGCTTATTAGCATACAGCTCATTAACATACAGTACTGCTGCTCTGTCTACTGCAGGTCACACACAGCTCATTAGCATGAAGCTCATTAGCATGAAGCTAATTAGCATGAAGCTCATTAACATACAGCTCATTAACATACAGCTCATTAGCATGAAGCTAATTAGCATACAGCTAATTAACATACAGTACTGCTGCTCTGTCTACTGCAGGTCACACACAGCTCATTAACATACAGCTCATTAACATACAGCTCATTAGCATGAAGCTCATTAGTATGACGCTAATTAACATACAGCTCATTAACATACAGCTCATTAACATATACTTTTAAATAATTAATTAATAACATATACACACACAGACACACGTATACACACAGAGACATTAGCATGAAGCTCATTAGCATGAAGCTCATTAGCATGAAGCTCATTAACATACAGCTCATTAACATACACACACAGACAGACACACGTATACACACACAGAGACATTAGCATGAAGCTCATTAGCATGAAGCTCATTAACATACAGCTAATTAGCATGAAGCTAATTAGCATACCGCTCATTAACATACAGTACTGCTGCTCTGTCTACTGCAGGTCACACACAGCTCATTAACATACAGCTCATTAACATACAGCTCATTAGCATGATGCTCATTAGCATGAAGCTAATTAGCATGAAGCTCATTAACATACAGCTCATTAACATACACACACAGACACAGACACACAGAGACACACACACGCAGCTCATTAACATACAGCTCATTAACATACAGCTCATTAGCATGAAGCTCATTAGCATGAAGCTAATTAGCATGAAGCTCATTAACATACAGCTCATTAACATACAGTACTGCTGCTGTACTACTGCAGGTCACACACACAACCCACTTTGACGTAAGCCACTCCCCCTAACTGTCTAAGCCACTCCCACTTTGACGTAAGCCACTCCCCCTAACTGTCTAAGCCACACCCACTTTGATACAAGCTCCACCCACTTTGATACAAGCCACTCCCCCTAAGTGTCTAAGCCCCTCCCACATTGACGTAAGCCACTCCCCCTAACTGTCTAAGCCCCTCCCACATTGACGTAAGCCACTCCCCCTAACTGTCTAAGCCCCTCCCACATTGACATAAGCCACTCCCCCTAACTGTCTAAGCCACATCCACTTTGATACTGGCCACTCCCACTTTGATACAAGCCACTCCCCCTAAGTGTCTAAGCCACGCCCACTTCGGTACAGGCCACTCCCACTTTGATACAAGCCACTCCCCCTAAGTGTCTAAGCCACACCCACTTCGATACAGGCCACTCCCATTTTGATACACACCACACCCACTTTGATACAGGCCACACCCACATTGATACAAGCACCTCCCACTTTGATACAAGCCACTCCCCCTAACTGTCTAAGCCCCTCCCACATTGACGTAAGCCACTCCCCCTAACTGTCTAAGCCACTCCCACTTTGATACAGGCCACTCCCACTTTGATACAGGCCACACCCACTTTGATACAGGCCACTCCCCCTAACTGTCTAAGCCACTCCCACTTTGATACAGGCCACACCCGCTTTGATACAGGCCACTCCCCCTAACTGTCTAAGCCACACCCACATTGATACAAGCACCTCCCACTTTGATACAAGCCACTCCCCCTAACTGTCTAAGCCCCTCCCACATTGACGTAAGCCACTCCCCCTAACTGTCTAAGCCCCTCCCACATTGACGTAAGCCACTCCCACTCACACAGGTATACACACACACTCACACAGGTACTCACTCACTCACACACACACACACACACACACACACACACACACACTCACACAGATACTCACTCACTCACACACACACACACACACACACACACACACACACACACACACACACACAGCCCAGTAGACACACACACACTGAGCTGGGCAGTAACAGAGAAGCAGGCCTGGTTCAGAGAGACACAGTGACTCCTGTCCATATCCCCATCCACTAGTAAGCATTCCCCATAGACTCCCACATATCCCCCTAGACTGGTATGCATTCCACATAGAGGAGCCAGTAGACACAGACACACACACACTGAGCTGGGCAGTAACAGAGAAGCAGGCCTGCTAGCATACAGCATCCCACTGAAGCAGAAGGCCTTGTACACCAGCAGTCTTTACTCGTTGCATGCAGTAGCTCACAGGACAGCAGATGGCTGAATAACTGGTAATGTACACACACACACACTCACACACACACACACACACACACACACACACACACACACACACACATCCAGTCACACACACACACAGACACGTCCAGCAGGTCTGATATTGGTCCGGCTGGACTCGCCTCGAAGAGTAGATGTCGAAAAATATGTATTGTGTGGGGAAAAGGTGAAGGGAAAAATAGACGTAAAATAAGCCCCACCCCCTTTTTTAAAGCCCCGCCCCCTTTCCCCCTTCCCCATAGACTCCCATTAATTTTGGCCTTACCTGTTCTCCGGTTCTCCTTGGGGTCCCACACTTAAGCCCTCCCCGAGATGCAAGCCCCTTCCTGGGCTCGCAGCGAGGAAGAGCCCCTCCGCGATCCTGGAAGTATTGATAACTGGTACCCTAAGGAAATTTTTGGTTGAAATTGAAAAGGTGTAAACAGACTGTTCCACCTGGGACTTGAACCCAGGTCTCCCCACTTGCCAGCCGGGAGACTTAACACACTGACCCACCGAGCAGGTCATGAAAGGTCATTGCCAGATACAGAGGATAATGATATTCTTCTGTGCAGGTTGAATGAGCTGTCTGTGTCTGTGTCCTATCTGATCATGTGTAGAATCCACAGTCTCTCTGTGTGTGACTCTGTCTGCCTGTGTGTGACACAAAAAAACTAAAAACGAAAAAAACACTGGGTTACAGGGGATTTGAACCCAGGCCTCCCGGTCTAATAGACAGGAGACTTAACACACTGAGCCACTGTGACAGAGCTGGGAGACGGGAAAAAAAATCACCTACTTGAAGAAATTCAGTCCCACATCTGTTCACAAGGCTCTGATCAGTGTAGAATCTCTGTCCTCTGTCTCTCTGTCCTATCTGATCATGTGTATCATCATGTAGTCATGTAGTCATGTAATCATATCTGATATAATCAATCACACTGTCATACAGGCAGCAGCAGCAGACACAGTCTAGAAAAGGTCAATAGGTCATTGGATTTGAACCCTGGCCTTCAGCGTTAAAAAGACAGACTGAGACTTAAGACTGAGCTACTCGGGCAGTCCTGAGAAAAAAAGACTCATCTACTTCAAGACATTTCACATGATTTCATTTCACATCTCACCATCATAGTGAAGTAGCTACATCAGGTGCATCACCGTTACGCTCTCATCCCTGAGATGATGTTACAGGCCACTAGGGAGAGTGCTGCTGCTGCTGCTGCAGCCTATGATCAGTCCACTCTGCTAGTAGGTGTGTCAAACAACATTAACATACATGGGTGTGGTGGAACAAGCACTTATTGACAACTACACCAAAAGGGTACCTTCTTTTAAAGAAAAGGATTTATTGCTTTAGTGAAAAGTACATTTACAAGTGGTTACAAATATTCAGACAACATTCCTATAACATTGACTACACAACTAGCATAGGTAAAGGCTATTTACTATACTAAACCATTTCTAGTAACACAATATTATATGAATGAATGAATGAATGAATGAATGAATGAATGAATGAATGGTCTTTATTGTCATTGATATAGTACAGGTACCAAACAACGACATTTGGGAGGGGGGGGGGGCTCCCCTGGTTGGTATGTTTTTGGTGATGTTCAGAAGACGACGAGGGAGAGATTTCCAAGTTAGCAGATGTACCTGCTTCTAAAAGGAGAGGAGTGAAGAGGCCCCAGCCCAAGCTGGACTCTCAGAGGTACACAATGTTTGCATGTGTAGAGGGAGACATTGCTCTTGGTCCAGCTGATCCATACAGGGTAACTTGTAACATGGCTTTAACTCGTAGACGATGTCTGCGTTTTGAAACTGTGTAGCATAGAAGGTGTAGCATACTGTTCCCCTTAGCTTACTTTGTTTAACTCTGAACTTTCTTTTGAAGAAATCAAACGGTATGCTATATGTTGCTGCAGAAATGTTTGATGATGGTAAGTGTTATTTTTCCTGCAGGCTGTGCTCTGAAAGAGGACTTCCGGCTCTACGCACCCTGTTTGACAATGTTCACTTCAAAGGCAAAGGACATGAGGTAATCTTAACTGTCGTCAGGTCCTGTAGGGATAGGCTGTTATTTATCATAAAGGAATCAAATTAATGATCCATGACGGCCAAATGTTTTGTTTTATTTATTGTGTGTGTGTGTGTGTGTGTGTGTGTGTGTGTGTGTGTGTGTGTGTGTGTGTGCGCATGTCCGTCCATCCGTGTCCAGACTGAGAATCTGAAAGTGTTGATGCAGACTATGGAGAATTGGGCTCACAGACTGTACCCCAAACTGCAGTTTGATGACTTCATAGGCAAACTAGAGACATTAGGCAGCAAAAAAGAAGTGCAGGTGAGAAAAACAAAGGAAAACCTCTCCCATATGATCCTCAATGGCTTTAGTGTGTTTAAAAAAACATGTGTGAAACCTTAATTCTTGCTTTATTTTCATCAGACTTGTCTCAAGCGAATACGATTGGACATGCCGTTGACACATGACGATTTCATAGGCAAAGACGGTAAGATACAAATGTCACTATCCAGGCAGGGCATCTTTACAGTAATACACCAAACACTAGGTGGAAAACAATGGAAGTGTCTTTTTGAAGTAACCACGGGTATGATAATGTTATTACTACAGAAGAGCCTTGACTTGTCATGTTCCTAAACAAACGTAGTGATTCACAGGCTGAGTGACTTTCTCAATTCATCCAGGTGAGGAGGGGGAGGAAGCAGTACGGAGAGAAGACCCTATCCATGACGACCCAGACCCGTTCGGAGATGGTGGTTTCGCTGACGAACCCCCAAGACTGATCCACTCCACCCCAGCCCCCGCCCCCGCTCCCACGGCCATCCCCTCCCTGACCGAGGAGCAGCAGAGACGTATGGAGCTGAACAAACAGTTGGCCCTGGAGAGAAGACTGGCGCGTATGCAACAGCACACAGGTCAGTCACCCAACCACACCCAGAAGGACATTTTGACAGGGTAGAAAATGTATTTGTAGTTCGAAAAAATAATAAAATAAAACACCAGTGGGTTATTTTCCTGAAAGCTGTTGTACCTTTAAAATCATCTTGAGTTCATGTGGGCAGCGGGCTACAGGGAACTCATCCAATATCTAAATTCCTCTGCCGACACTTGATTGACTTTGCCATACCCGATATAGAGATTGAATTGCAGACATTTAACCAAATGACCTCAGTTGGAAAGGGTATGTTGAGGAATACAGTTATGCATTGGTTAATCTTAATTAATTATTTATGAATTAATTAATTAATTGGGGCGGCGGTAGCCTAGAGGTTAGAGAGGCCGGCTAGCACTCGGAAGGCCGCTGGTTCGATGCCCACCTCAGGAGGGAGCTTGCATGTGCCGTTGAGCAAGGCACTTAACCCCTAATTGCTCCAGGGGCGCCAAATATGGCTGACTCTGTGCCTAGAGCAATAATACCAAATTCCAACAATTGACTGACAAGTTGATTGCATGGCAATAAATCAGTAAAAAAAATAAAATAAACAAGATCTCCCTCCCTCCTCAGAGGCCTCCCAGACCGCGACTCTGAGTCAGTCAGCTGAGGAACCCTCCACCAGCTCCTCATCACACTTCTCCAGTCAGAGGAACCATCAAGAAGACAATGTTGATGATGATGATGATGATTTGGACCGCAGCCCAAAGAACAGACCCCTAGACAAAGGCTCTCTGCTGGAGCCAGACTCCCCAGTGTGTGAGAGGAGAGACACCAGCAACAACCCTATTCCTGAACTGAGCAACAGCCAGGAACACAGCAACTGACACACACACACACACACACACACACACACACACACACACACACACACACACCATCAAGGTACCTTGAGAGGACTACCAACCAAGCTACGGATGTTTTTGCCTGTTCAAGTTCTTACAAGTCACCAACGTGGTCATATTATTGACAGTTTTTTCCTGTTCTACAAAAATGCCATGATGAAAGCCAAACACCATGTTGGATTGAAGAGTTGATATACTGTTTGTTTTGACAATTCACTTGAAGGGGCCTTAATGATGTTTCCTCAAACCATGTTTGTCCTTATGTGTAAGGATGCTGTTGCGCAAAGAGCTAACTTTGATTATGCTTTTTCATGTGTTTCTTTTTTCTTTTCTTTTTTTCCATCAAACATTTCTTGTTGTCAATAAAAGTATTTTAAAAATCCTTTAAAAAAAAATCTGGGTCTATTGCTCTGTCACCTAGCATTTTGGAGTTTAGCTTGCAACGTCGCGAGCGTGTTAGCGGCTAAATTACAGTAACTTCCTCTTATACGTTTTGGTAACGGCCCTGGTAACAATCTATGCCACTTGCAAAGAAGATAAGGGTTAGTTCAACCTTATGTTGCGGTGTTTGCTCAATTTGATGTTTGACACTGGTCAGAGTAGATCCAGTTCACATTGGGAAGGATCAATGCTTTGGTAGGTAGCCTAGAGGTTAGAGAGGCTGGCTAGCAGTTGGCTGGCTAGTTTGATCCCTGCCTCAGGAGGGAGCTTGCATGTGGCCTTGAGCAAGGCACCTAACCCCTAATTGCTCTAGGGGTGCCGAATATGGGTGACTCTGTGCCTAGAGCAAAAATACCAAATTCCAACAATTGACTGACAAGTTGATTGCAGGGGAAATAAATCAGTAAAAAAAAATGCAAAGCTCTTCATAGCACATTTCAATGTAGTACACCTCCAACATACCTGTCTAAACTCAGAGAGCAAATGACACTATGGAAAGATAAAAGGTAAAACACACAAGTCCATCTGATTTAAGGAATGAATGAGAGAAGCGGTGGGAATGCTTTTTATTTTATTTGATATGCCGAGAAGTTTTGGGAATTGTTTTAGTTATTTTTTTTAAAATAATCGGTATCCTCAGAGCTGGTGGGATAATAGCCTGTGAAAGAAAGAAAAAAGTCATTTACACTGTTACTTCAGTCAAGCTGCATGTTACTGTAAAGAACACATTTTAAGTTCAGGAAATAATGAATATATATATGTTTTCTGCATTACACAGAAAGCAGTAAACCAAAGGTGAAAATGTCTAAAACGGGTCTTAAAATAGCTGGGAGGGTCTTACCTAAACAGGCAACTCTCCTGATATGGGACACAGCATTTCCCAGAAGACCATGGCCCTTCTCCTTGGTAGCTGTAGAGACATTAAAAAACACATTACTCTCTGTCTGTTAAAAGCAGTCATAACCATAATGTAACTCAACGCAGAAGAGAGAAAACAAATGGCTCAAATAAGTACTGACTCTCCAGTGTCTTGGGGATGGGCGCCATGGTTGCTGCGGGATCCATCATTGTTGCGGGGTCCATTGGGTCCAGCAGCGCTCCAGGTCCCTGTCCTGGACCCGTGGAGGCCATTACACTGGGGTTCAGAAGTTCGGGGGACCTCCTCACTGGACATATTGTTACTAGGAAAAAACATGATAAAATGTTCGTCAACATCACCACGGTCATTACAGTCAGCACTCGAGTTGAGGGGGGATGAGGGGGGATGGCATCCCCTCTGAAATAAAAACAGTAAAAATCACCCCCCTTCTAAAACTGCCATCCCCCCTTTCCACCCCTTATGTCATTCTATCAATGAACGTGGTATTACTGCTATTTCAACATTTAGTTTTGCGCATATTGAGTAAAATACTGTGGGCGAGGGGGCACGCGCACACATGCAATGACATTTTTACCAAGTCACTGACGCTGTGGGGATGCTAAAATTGTCCCCATATGATAAAATCCACCATCCCCCCCTGATTTTCTTTTACAACTTGAGTACTGATTACAGTCATTACAGACTGAAAAAAAAACATGATCAAATTATCGTCATCATCACCACAGTCATTATAATCATTACAGACTGACTGGGTGTAAGGAGTTAAGCCACAGCAGTAATTACCGTACCTGCACTCCTAGAGTGTATGTGTCCTGGAGTGGTAGATGGAGGATCCCACAGACAGCAAGAATTCATGACGGGAACCATCGCAAGGGCAGCTGTCGTTGGTGGAGCCATCATTGGTGGAGGTGATGGAAAGGGCATGCTCTGTGAAAAATAATTATATAAATAAAATCTGCTCAATGAAACTAACCTGAATGAGTTGGATAAAAAGCAATGCTTGTACAGTTAGAATATGACTGCTGTAAGATGATAGTTAAATGTGGACCTTAAGGTGTAGCTGGATCTAAATCCTGCCCCTTGTCCTCTGATGAAGCGCATGTTTTACCCCTGTGTGTAGTAATCTGGGGTCTCACCTCAAGGCAGGTTTTTGGTCGAACTCCCAGCTGTTGTGGAGGCTCAACACCCAGAGCGCCAATCTCCAGCAGATCCCACTTATATAGGGGGTTGGTGTCAGGGAGCTGTTGGGGATTAAATGCCTTCAAGAAGGCAAACTGTGTCGGGGTCACAGTGTTTTTGGCCACTGCCTTATCCAGAACCATCATGGGCGATGTCCAGGCGATCTCCACCTGATCCATCATGGGCGATGTCCTCCTCACCATGGAGAGGGCCTTTGGAAGGAGCTCCACCTTCCAGAGGCACGTTTTAGTGTCAAGCTGTTGTGGAGGCTCAACCTCCTGACTAAGAAGCTCCACCTCATCCCTCTGTGGAGGGGTAGATTGGGGCTCCCAACCTTCCCTCTGTGGAGGTGGTACAACCTCAGGGGCTGTCATGATGTCCTGGGGCTCTGCCTTGGCCTCATCAACAGACTGGAGGGTCTGGTGGAGGGTTATTTCCTCCACACCTGTAGCCACACCCATAGCCCATGTAGCCCATGTAGCACAAGATCTCCAGATCCCACTTTGATGGGGGGTCGGCGTCAGGGAGGATGTCCCCCTGGTCCCTCTGTTGGGGATTACATTTTGTATAGAAGGCAAACTGTTTCGTGCTGTCTGAGAGTTGACACCTGTCATGGGAGGTGTGTTTACCACTGACAGGGCCTTTGGGAGGAGCTCCACCTCTTTCCTCTGGGGAGGGGTAACAACCTCCGGTGCTGTGTCTTCATCCCTGTGGGTAAAGAGGAGGACACTGGGAATCTCCACCTCTGGTAGGAGCTCCACCTCATCCCTCATCATCGTCCGATGGAGGGTCATTTTCTCAACAAGGACACTGGGAATCTCCACCTCATCCCACTGTGGAGGGGTACATGCCTCTTTGGCCTCATCAACAGACTGGAGGGTCTGGTGGAGGGTCATTTCCTCAATGAGGACGCTGGGCATCTTCACCTCAACCGTCATGGGAGGTGTCCTCACCATGGAGAGGGCCTCTGGAAGGAGCTCCACCTCATCCCTCTGTGGAGGGGTACATGCCTCTTTGGCCCTGGGGCCCTCTTCTCTCTGAGGAGGGGGTACAACCTCAGGGGCTGTCATGATGTCCTGGGGCTCTGCCTTGGCCTCATCAACAGACTGGAGGGTCTGGTGGAGGGTCATTTCCTCCACGAGCACACTGGGGATCTTCACCTCACCTGTCAAGGGAGGCGTCCTCACCATGGAGAGGGGCTCTGAGGAGAGCTCCACCTCATCCCTCTCTAGAGAGATTATCTGTGGGTGGTTCTCATTTGAGACAGACTTTGGTCAAAGTCAAAAATAAGAACAATTAGTCCAAAACAATGAAACATACAGTTGATATCATAGTAAGTGACACACTCATATTATGATAAAAACCTGCACACAATATTTGCATGCTGTATTGATTGAGAATGTTTATTTTGGTATTTTACAATTCATAATACAGATATTAAAAATGTACACAGTCACAATGCGTAACACCAGGACCAAAAAGGTGTAGGCTGAAGCCATGGCTTATTGCGCCTACCCTTTTTACATGTATGGGTTTTTCCCCATGAGTACATAATCAAAACATTGAAACTTTTATAAACAAAAATTCACTTACGCATCTTAACAGAAAACTCAAAAGTACCAAACAAAAAACTATATTAATGCACCTAACCTTTTTACATTAGTGGTTTTCCCCTTATGAGTGCATAATCAAGACATAGAAACATTTATAAACACATTTTTACTTAAGCATATTTTCAAAAATACCAAACAAAACTATATTTATACCTCTGTTTTATACTTGTTAATCATCTTATTTTTTGGTAATTTCTTTAATCCTTTTAGTGTACTACACATTTTCATTTCCTTTTCAAAAGTATTCCATAAGTTAACTCCTTTAACTGTTATACATCTTTGTTTTGCATTTGTTCTAATCTTTGTATTCATAAACATACATATTCCTCTGAGTTCGTAATTACTCTGTCTAACTTGAAACAGTCTCTGGATACAGTCTGGAAGCATCTTATTTTTTACTTTATACATTACTTGTGCCATTTTGAAGTCCAAAATGTATCAATACATACAAATGTCACCATTATCAATATCACCACCACGATAATTACACTCAGAGTTATTGACATTGTTATTGACATGTCTGGCTATTAGGACATTACATTAAATTACATATCCTGTACTATCTGACTACCTTTTGAAGGGTGAGCAGCAGACTGTCCATCGACTCTAAGGTGAGCAGCAGACTGTCTATCGACTCTAACCCTGATGTTCCACGTTCTGAGGCTTGTCCTCCAGACTCTTGGGGCGTGACTGAAGGACCAGTAGGCTGGCCAGACGGTACCTCATTCCCAGGGGCCACTGGGTAATAATAATGGTAATGATTGTTGATCACACCATAGTTATGGTTGATGTTCTGCAGTGCACCCCCACCAGTCTGGCTAAATTGGTTCCTCCCTGTAAAAAAAAAAAAAAAAAAGGGAACGGAGAAGAGGGTTGATACTCAGTCTTCAGATAAGGGGGTATCAATCATTATACATTATAATAACAGTTAGTTCCGACTAAGTAATTTGATTGGACAAGAGGCATTCCACGAGTGCCGATATACAGTATAACAGTACTGGGACTTTTAACTAATCACTCCGCCGCACAGGTGTTCTACTAAATGTTATAATTAGACTACATGTTTGTGTTCAGGTTACTAGGCAACAGTGCAGTTGACGTTCAGTTGCGGAACAATTTTTTGTTGGCGTAGCCAAAATAAATGATTAAATAAACAAACAAATCATAATCTGTTGTCGCTTATTACTGTTAACTAATAAATTGCGCTCTAGAACTGTTAAAAATAAAACAAGTATAAAAGCAATATCACACTTGTGGTCGTGCTGTTATACTGAATATCAGCACTCCCTCTCGTGTGATAATGCTTAATTAAGACTCATCAGGAGTAGTGTGTGTAATGCTTACCTCCAACATCGTCTTGTCTCCTGTGGTTTTGAGCGTTACGTGCTCTGCTTTGCCCGTCAACAGGACACCGTCCTCCCCCACACTGCAAAAAGTAAATCTAAGTAAGATGAAATATCTTAAATCAAGGCAATATATGCTTGTTTTCTGTCCGACTGCACTAGTTTTAAATGGTCCTGTTCTGTTGGCAGGTAATTTAGCTTATTTTAAGTAATACAGTATATCCCCCATTTTATAGTCAGTGTTTGAGGTTTGATTACTCACGGGAGTGGTATCCATGATAGGCCACTGGCCACCTCCTCTAAGGCAGCTGTGTCTTCTTGGTTTGTAAAGTAGGGGGCATTGAAATGATGCTCTCTCTTGTAGTAGATATGTAATGACACAGTAGTAGTATATTTTCTATCTCTCTAACTGATATTCGTCTGCAACAGAGTGATCTCAAAGAAGAACGACACTAATTCTAATGTGTCATTTTGCCATTTATGTGTCAGAACGACACTAATTCTAATGTGTCATAAAGCCAATTTCGCCAGTGGATTATGACGTGTCATTTTCTTTGACAACCAATTTCTGACATAACCACGCCCCCCGCTCGGTTCATGGGTCTACAAATCAATTTCATTTGAATAGATTCTCCCTAATTAATTACAGTTATTAACTAACATACACTCACCTGCGCATCAGCTGGTCATTGAACATATTTGCCTCAGTTGGTCTGAGTCTATTCTCAAAATGCGGTCGAGGACAAGAGCCTTTGCAGACCTAGTCTAATTGATATAGGAAAAGTGCTATACAAATAAGTTATTATTATTATTATTACAAGACAAAAAAATCCCTCACTCACATGCTTCATTTCCTCAGAACGTTAGTAACTATACATGGTTTGAAGTCTGTGAATTAGCGTTATTTTTGGTGTAGGCTGCTTGTATAAGAGTGTGCCTATAATAGCGGCGGTAAACATTATGAAAATTGATGTTCACAGAAATAGTGATAGAAAATGAATTGAAACTCATAGGTGCAGTCTCTCTCTGATCCAACGTGATGTTTTCGCCACAAGACACTCTGCTAATAATTCAAAGAGGACATGAGTACACAAGTAGTGTTCTTGTCGTTGTTTTGATTGACAGCACAGTGAATACGGTTTAGGAAATAAATAAATTCATCATTAGCAAGAGGTTGCATGGTTTTATTCATGGCTTTATTCATTCATGCAAATTGGAGGAAAGATAATTATCCACACTTCTGCATAAAACCACTAACAATAAAGTGGTTTATAACTTTATGAATTCAATTTAAGAACATTACCCAAAAAGGGTAGAGGGGAGTGATGGTGTAGGAATTTAATTCCAGTGCTTGCTGTCAAATATGCAATACATTCGTTTTTTTTACTGCTGTTCAACAACTATCTCCACTGTACTTATATTTTAGACACACTCCACATGGTGGAAATTAAAGGGAATTTCTGGACTTTCTCAATTATTATTCAAGGATGTAAATTCAGCCATGATGTATTCCTATGGGAAACATCCACTTGTTTTAAAAGGGAAGATTTAACATGAATTAAAAGCCCATATTATCCAGCCTGCATTGGAAAGCAAGAAACACAAATGAAGCATTAAAGGCACAACCTGGGTTTTGTTTTGCATTTAAATGTTTAGGCAGAATATTACTTATAAATGTCTAATGAGCGTAGTACAACTGTCTCACCTTAATAGCATCCAAAATCAAAAGTTAACTAACCCTTCCCCTGCCAAACAGTGGGGTGCAAAGATTTGGGCACTCCTGGTTTAAATGTCTGTTACAATTAATCTCCAAGTGATTGAAAGCAAACCTGAACACTAAATGCTACAAAGTTAAACATGACACCTTTCTGCCAATTTTAAAGCAAGGTTTCTTTTTTATTATAATAAAAAAACGTTTTACTCCAAGGTGATTTACTCGGCTTCAATGAGTCAGGTGAATATAATTCTAGGGTTGAACTATATATTCTGAAGTAAATCCATGCCTTCTAAAGTATCCGTATATATTATTGAAAATCTGTGGAGAAATCTCAAACATGCCGTGCATGCAAGAAGGCCGAAGAATATTTCTGAGCAAGAGGTGTTCTGCCAGGAAGAATTCCAAAAACAAGAATTGAAAGACTCTTACTAGGCTACAGGAAGTGTTTGCAAGCTGTTATAGTTGCCCGAGGAGGAGTTACAAACTACTAGCTGACAGGGTTCCCAAACCTTTGCACAAGGCCTTTTTCCTTGTTTTATTATTTTGAAACTGTAAAAAGTTTAAAGATAAAAATGTATCTTACTTTAAAATGTGATGAAATGTGTCATGTTTAACTTTGTACCATTTAGAGGTTAGGTTTGCTTCTTTTCACTTAGATATCAATTGTAAAAGGCATTTTGACTAGGGGTGCCCACCCCACTGTATAATACCCAAACTAGAAGCTGCCAGAAATGTGGCTGAAAAACCAATTAAGAATTGCACCTTTAAAAAGAAGAAACCAGCATGCCAAGAAACATCAATCAAAAAACTCTACAGATACTATACATTTCTCCCTGAGATTGACTGGGATTTAGAGTTCCCAAAGCTACTGTGAAAATGTACCCTTTAAACCATACATCTATTGTATTCTAGAAACTAGTTGATAGTTTTTGATCATTGATAAGTGATAGATGGCAAAAAAATAATTTTTAAATCAGCATTTATCAAAAAATAATAATGATTAACACAACGCTATAATCTTTAAAATCGTCCCAGATTACCCCCTGCTGGATTGGAGGTCAGAGTCACTGTTAGAGGCAGGAGAAGTGTGGTGGTGGTGGTGGTGGTGGTGGTACTTCATCTAACTCTGTACGTGTATGTGTCTAACAGAGGTCTTTGAGGTCAGTGTGCTGGTTAAGTTGGCTGCTGTAGGAGGACTCCCAGTCCCTTTCGAACACGGCCTGCAGCTGTGACTGGAACGTGCCACCAAGCGATTGGGACGCAGTTTGGTTCACCACCAGCCCCGACCCGGCAGTGGTCACAAAGTAGTCCCCAGACCAGTTAGAGGTACCTTGAGAACACAAGACCAGACCAGTTAGAGGTACCTTGAGAACACAAGACCAGAACAGTTAGAGGTACCTTGAGAACACAAGGAAACAAGATGCCTTAGAGCTGATAGATGGGATCTGTTACACTGGATTTCAATAAAGAATCTGCGTAAAATGAAAAATGAAATGAAAATGTCCTATTTGTGTAAAGTCGACACATAAAATACCATCAACATCTATGCCTAGAGATACAATGGGTGATGCTTCAAATGATATCTGAGCAAACAGGTTTTTATTTCAGATAGGGTTGGGGACAATTGAATTTCAATGCAGTTGATTCAGGAAGTATTACTATTATTTTTTTTAATCAATGATTGCTAAAAGGGCATTCATTTTCAGTGAACTCTCAATAAATTGGAAAAAAGGAAGTTTTTTCAAATATTGGAAGTGTGAACTCAAATCACTTCACAAATTCAAATTGACCTTAACCCTGTTTTTGAGAGAGTGAATCAGTGGTCTAACAATGATTCACAATGCTTCCTAAGGATGACTTAAGGATGACTTTGATCTCACTAATGTTGATATATCTCACTACTGTTGAGTCTAGGAGAGAGGTGTATTACCTATGTAGGCAACCTTGTCTGTCACCATGTACTTGTTGTGGTTAACTCTGGCGAAGGGTATTTCCTTTTGCTTGGGATTGGCTGGCACAACGAAGATTTTCTGGAAAATAGAGAAGCAGAAATGGTACCATAAGCTCTTTTTAAATGTGACATCCTGTGCCCAATGACTTGCCCATATTGTGCCTAAACGTGTCATACTCTCAACCAAGCAACCAACACATACATCTCTGCTTACAACCTAAAGAAGACACTGTTCAACACCCAAACACCTCCATCCTTTCTGGACGTAGCTTATTAACAACATAAACAAAACAATGTCGATGAATCATCAACATGAGGATTATGTCTAAAAACTAACGTACAGTAAAGTGACAAAATAAGAAAGCAACTCTTAAGTCTAGGCCTACTCACCACCTGGATGTCCAGCCTTCTCTTGGGTTCCTGGACCGAGGCCAGGGAGCGCAGGAAGGGCAGCATGATAGGCTGTGTGCTGGCCCAGCAGCTGATCAGCAGACGCACGCGCACACGCTTCTCATATGCCACTCGCCTCAGCTGAGTGTCAATGTCGGCCCAGTACCTGCAGAGGGCGCCAGACCCACAGGGTTAGGGCCCAGAGATGGGGCTTTATCCATTCCATAACAGACAAACGCTCTAGGAGCCTTTTTACAAGACATGCTGGTAGGTAGAGCCATCTGACCAATGAGCTAGAGTAAGACTAATGAGCTAGAATAATACTCTCCATCAGCTTTGCCTCTCCACAACTTCAACTTTACCTCCAGGAACACTTATCATTGAACAATACTACTAGGCAATTGTTTGTCACACATTTTTATCTAATCTATTAATTTTGGCTTTATTAGACTAAACATTCCTGAGTCTGAGGCCTGCAAACTTACTTACTGCAAAAATAAGCTGTTAAGACCCGTTTTAGACATTTTCACCTTTGGTTTACTGCTTTCTGTGTAATGCAGAAAACATATATATATATTCATTATTTCCTGAACTTAAAATGTGTTCTTTACAGTAACATGCAGCTTGACTGAAGTAACAGTGTAAATGACTTTTTTCTTTCTTTCACAGGCTATTATCCCCAAAGGAGTACCTGGGGCTCTGAGGATACCGATTATTTAAAAAAAAATAACTAAAACAATTCCTAAAACGTCTCCGCATATCAAATAAAATAAAAAGCATTCCCACCGCTTCTCTCATTCATTCCTTAAATCAGATGGACTTGTGTGTTTTACCTTTTATCTTTCCATAGTGTCATTTGCTCTCTGAGTTTAGACAGGTATGTTGGAGGTGTACTACATTGAAATGTGCTATGAAGAGCTTTGCATTTTTTTTTACTGATTTATTTGCCCTGCAATCAACTTGTCAGTCAATTGTTGGAATTTGGTATTTTTGCTCTAGGCACAGAGTCACCCATATTCGGCACCCCTAGAGCAATTAGGGGTTAGGTGCCTTGCTCAAGGCCACATGCAAGCTCCCTCCTGAGGCAGGGATCAAACTAGCCAGCCAACTGCTAGCCAGCCTCTCTAACCTCTAGGCTACCTACCAAAGCATTGATCCTTCCCAATGTGAACTGGATCTACTCTGACCAGTGTCAAACATCAAATTCAGCAAACACCGCAACATAAGGTTGAACTAACCCTTATCTTCTTTGCAAGTGGCATAGATTGTTACCAGGGCCGTTACCAAAACGTATAAGAGGAAGTTACTGTAATTTAGCCGCTAACACGCTCGCGACGTTGCAAGCTAAACTCCAAAATGCTAGGTGACAGAGCAATAGACCCAGAATTTTTTTTAAAGGATTTTTAAAATACTTTTATTGACAACAAGAAATGTTTGATGGAAAAAAAGAAAAGAAAAAAGAAACACGTGAAAAAGCATAATCAAAGTTAGCTCTTTGCGCAACAGCATCCTTACACATAAGGACAAACATGGTTTGAGGAAACATCATTAAGGCCCCTTCAAGTGAATTGTCAAAACAAACAGTATACCAACTCTTCAATCCAACATGGTGTTTGGCTTTCATCATGGCATTTTTGTAGAACAGGAAAAAACTGTCAATAATATGACCACGTTGGTGACTTGTAAGAACTTGAACAGGCAAAAACATCCGTAGCTTGGTTGGTAGTTCTCTCAAGGTACCTTGATGGTGTGTGTGTGTGTGTGTGTGTGTGTGTGTGTGTGTCAGTCGCTGTGTTCCTGGCTGTTGCTCAGTTCAGGAATAGGGTTGTTGCTGGTGTCTCTCCTCTCACACACTGGGGAGTCTGGCTCCAGCAGAGAGCCTTTGTCTAGGGGTCTGTTCTTTGGGCTGCGGTCCAAATCATCATCATCATCATCAACATTGTCTTCTTGATGGTTCCTCTGACTGGAGAAGTGTGATGAGGAGCTGGTGGAGGGTTCCTCAGCTGACTGACTCAGAGTCGCGGTCTGGGAGGCCTCTGAGGAGGGAGGGAGATCTTGTTTATTTTATTTTTTTACTGATTTATTGCCATGCAATCAACTTGTCAGTCAATTGTTGGAATTTGGTATTATTGCTCTAGGCACAGAGTCAGCCATATTTGGCGCCCCTGGAGCAATTAGGTGTTAAGTGCCTTGCTCAACGGCACATGCAAGCTCCCTCCTGAGGTGGGCATCGAACCAGCGGCCTTCCGAGTGCTAGCCGGCCTCTCTAACCTCTAGGCTACCGCCGCCCCAATTAATTAATTAATTCATAAATAATTAATTAAGATTAACCAATGCATAACTGTATTCCTCAACATACCCTTTCCAACTGAGGTCATTTGGTTAAATGTCTGCAATTCAATCTCTATATCGGGTATGGCAAAGTCAATCAAGTGTCGGCAGAGGAATTGAGATATTGGATGAGTTCCCTGTAGCCCGCTGCCCACATGAACCCAAGATGATTTTAAAGGTACAACAGCTTTCAGGAAAATAACCCACTGGTGTTTTTTTTTTTTTTTTTTTTTTTACTGTTTCGAACTACAAATACATTTTCTACCCTGTCAAAATGGCCTTCTGGGTGTGGTTGGGTGACTGACCTGTGTGCTGTTGCATACGCGCCAGTCTTCTCTCCAGGGCCAACTGTTTGTTCAGCTCCATACGTCTCTGCTGCTCCTCGGTCAGGGAGGGGAGGGCCGTGGGAGCGGGGGCGGGGGCTGGGGTGGAGTGGATCAGTCTTGGGGGTTCGTCAGCGAAACCACCATCTCCGAACGGGTCTGGGTCGTCATGGATAGGGTCTTCTCTCCGTACTGCTTCCTCCCCCTCCTCACCTGGATGAATTGAGAAAGTCACTCAGCCTGTGAATCACTACGTTTGTTTAGGAACATGACAAGTCAAGGCTCTTCTGTAGTACGGTAATAACATTATCATACCCGTGGTTACTTCAAAAAGACACTTCCATTGTTTTCCACCTAGTGTTTGGTGTATTACTGTAAAGATGCCCTGGATAGTGACATTTGTATCTTACCGTCTTTGCCTATGAAATCGTCATGTGTCAACGGCATGTCCAATCGTATTCGCTTGAGACAAGTCTGATGAAAATAAAGCAAGAATTAAGGTTTCACACATGTTTTTTAAACACACTAAAGCCATTGAGGATCATATGGGGGAGGTTTTCCTTTGTTTTTCTCACCTGCACTTCTTTTTTGCTGCCTAATGTCTCTAGTTTGCCTATGAAGTCATCAAACTGCAGTTTGGGGTACAGTCTGTGAGCCCAATTCTCCATAGTCTGCATCAACACTTTCAGATTCTCAGTCTGGACACGGATGGACGGACATGCGCACAAACACACACACACACACACACACACACACACACACATTTTTGAGCTTACAACAAAATAAATAAAACAAAACATTTGGCCGTCATGGATCATTAATTTGATTCCTTTATGATAAATAACAGCCTATCCCTACAGGACCTGACGACAGTTAAGATTACCTCATGTCCTTTGCCTTTGAAGTGAACATTGTCAAACAGGGTGCGTAGAGCCGGAAGTCCTCTTTCAGAGCACAGCCTGCAGGAAAAATAACACTGACCATTAGGGCTGGGTTCAAAAAATCGATTTCCCGATTCTGAATCGATCTTCATTAAATGAGCGATTATCGATTCATAAATCCCGAGATCGATCTTTCATTTTTTTTTTTTTTTTTTTTGCTTGCAGCTTCAACCCGCAACGAGATCTCGTGGCCAGATCTCGCGCTACAAGAATTTATCATATCTCACGCAACGTGAGGTCTCAACACTAAAATCTAAAAACATGGCGATGGCAGGGACACTCAAGTCACCACCAGGCTTAAAGTCAGATGTCTGGGTGCATTTTGGATTTAAAAAATTTGACGATAGAGATGAGCTGGACAAAAGCAAAGTCATATGTAAATAAAAAGTACATTCATGTAACTGCTTTGGAGTCAATTCATTGATATGTTTAACAATGCTACATGTTATAGGGTTCCTTGAACCATTTATAGCATTAGTTCGGAGAATCTCTTTCATATTCAAGCAAAAAATGTATATTGTAACTAGATCGAATCGGAATCGAATCTAATCGAATCGTGAATCGAATTTAAAGCTGTGAATCGGAATCGAATTGTTTTGGGAAATCAGTGGCGATACCCAGCCCTACTGACCATCATCAAACATGTCTGCAGCAACATATAGCATACCGTTTGATTTCTTCAAAAGAAAGTTCAGAGTTAAACAAAGTAAGCTAAGGGGAACAGTATGCTACACCTTCTATGCTACACAGTTTCAAAACGCAGACATCGTCTACGAGTTAAAGCCATGTTACAAGTTACCCTGTATGGATCAGCTGGACCAAGAGCAATGTCTCCCTCTACACATGCAAACATTGTGTACCTCTGAGAGTCCAGCCTGGGCAGGGGCCAGGCCCTCTTCACTCTCCTTTTAGCAGCAGGTACATCTGCTAACTTGGAAATCTCTCCCTCGTCGTCTTCTGAACATCACCAAAAACATACCAACCAGATTATGAGGCACACAACTCAAACACATCACAGGATTTGAATACTGAAGCCGATGTATTTGTTACGGTACATGTGGGAAAACTAGTAATTTTAATTAATTTTAATTTTGCCATTTAGCAGACGCTTTTATCCAAAGCGACTTACAATTACGAATTACAGGGACATTCCCCCTGGAGTAACTGAGGGCTAAGTGCCTTACCCAAGGGCACACTAGTAGTGGTGTGGTTTCAGGCGGGATTTGAACTCACAACCTTCCGATCACAAGTCCAACTCACTATCCACTAGACCACCACTACCCTACCACTAGTGTTTAGGGTTAGGTGCCATGTCGATTTGGTACATGCTGGCATGTCTAACGCTAACCCTAATCCTATCCCTATCCCTATCCCTATCCCTATCCCTATCCCTATCCCTATCCCTATCCCTATCCCTATCCCTATCCCTATCCCTATCCCTACCCCTAACCCTAACCCTACCCCTAACCCTAACCCTAACCCTAACCTTACCCGTAGCAGCCTAGTACCTAACCCTAACCCTAGTTTTCCCACATGTACCGTGTTCCAACATGTACCGTAACATATTCATCAGGTATTTAGACACAATTTATCGTCAATTGTATCGTCTCTGCAGCCGTTAATACAAGTATTGCACCTCAAGAGGGACAACAGATTTCAATTCAGACAAACACTTGTCTGTCAACATCATGCCATGCAAGACTGCAAAACAGACCTCTCTTTAAATAAGCGTGATGATGTATGATAGAACTGTTGTGATTGTAAGACACAGTCTCTACATGTGAGGTGGAAATGAACCCAAGAAGAGGTCATTGTCTTCACCGTTGGTAAAAGGATTCCCTTCTCCGTCGACTTGTCCGCCCGGGGAGAAAGGGGGTGGAAGAGGAGGGAAAGCCTCATCCTCTATGTTCTCATAGTCCGGGATGTCCAGCAGGCCATTCTCTTCCATCATGGCGCCCTGGGCTCCAGCAAGGAAACATCTAATTACATGACCACTTACAACTCTACCTACAGTATCCTTTAACAGCACGAGTGGAGTGTATGTAAGTATGTGTAGCCTACACTGCACATAGGGCTAAACTATACCATGGTTCATTCAACAAACATGGAGATTAGGCTACTAAAATGATGTCTGGAGAGTCAGTGGCAGCACAAAGTAAGTGAGTTAGCTCATGGCCTCAATGACCATTTTGTCATCACTGTTTAGACAGATTCAGATTGTCTAATGTCAGTAGCACAGTCATCAGCCTCCACCCCTCTGACAGCCAGCTAGTCTGAAATAGTTCAAAGCCAGATGCAATAGAGATCAGTCGACTTGTGGTTGTATGTAACAGATGCGACTACAACTCGTGATCTTAGAATAAGGTTCTATCTCCGTTTAGAATGATAAGGTTCTATCTCCGTTTAGAATGATAAGGTTCTATCTCCGTTTAGAATGATACGGTTCTATCTCCGTTTAGAATGATAAGGTTCTATCTCCGTTTAGAATGATAAGGTTCTATCTCCGTTTAGAATTATAAGGTTCTATCTCCGTTTAGGGCAGTTCAGAGATATTGAGCGTCAAAGTTTTTACATTCCATTATGTTTGGTGAGATGGAACCTTTGTGTTTTATTAATTACTAACTCAAAAACGTCAACATTTTAAAAATAACACCACACAGGCATTAATAAACACATAATGGATCAGATTATGTAAAAAAAAAAAAAAAAGGACAAAAATGGAGATAGAACCTTATAATTCTAACGTCACCCTTACTGTGTCATGATGCTCCATTTAGCACGACACCAGCCGATACCTCGTCTTCTTTGACAGTCAATACTAAACTCTTACTAGTTTGATATGATCTAAGAGTTAGCAGGCTCACAGTGTTCGCTAGTTCACTACTTCAACTTGATGGATTTGAAGTAACTACTAGCATTTATGGTGGCAGGAGGAATCTGATATATACAAACACACAAGCTTCATGCCACTGAGACAACTCAGATGTCCATCATCGTGAGTAAAAGTTGAACTGTGGTGGGAAATAACAATTAGGGTTAATTTACCTTGTTGATGCAGCGTGCTAATGTTGGAACGACACCGAGGACAGACTCATCTGTTCTCTGAGCCGCAGCAGTCACGTGAGACTCAGCCTAACAACTTCCGGTTAATGTAAATGTATTGGAATGAGGATGACTTCAAAATAAGAGCGCCCAAGTTAAAAGCCTTTAAACATGAATGAATGAATGAATGAATGAATGAATGAATGAATGGTCTTTATTGTCATTAATACAGTACAGGTACCATACAACGAAATTTAGGAGGGGGGGCTCCCCTGGTGCTAGGAAAAAAAAACTAAAACAAAACATGGTAAATAGGGATCAAAGAACCCCAAACATAATATGCTAATTATCTTAACAAATAGTTATCAATCATCACCATAGTAATGTTTGGTACAGTATTGTAAAGAGCCATCAACATTTAATTAAGACATCACTTTAGACTCAAACTCACCTGATCCATATTCTAAAAAGGGTTGCAGAGTAAAGTGGTACCAGAGATTACTTTAAATCTTAGAGAAATTAAGTTATGTACAGTCCAGTTTTTGTATATAATTAATAGGCATGGGTAAAGATCAAAATTACTTCAACATTGTATGTACTTTCTGTTTGGTAATTCGTCCTTATATCAGCAAAAGAAACATTTTTAAAAAATACTGTGATCCCATTACTTTTCGTTCATGTTTTAATTAGCGCTTTTATTTTTAAGCCGCGAAAAGCGAAACCGGAAGTCTTGATGGAGCTTATTAGAGCTCATTGAACACATCAGTTCGCTCCTCCCATTTTCCTGGCGGGTTTTTGCAAAGGTCCAATCAAATGCAAGCCCACCTTTTCTATGCATGTTGACACTGTGCGCATACTGCTAACTCCCTGTACTGTGATAGCTGTGCATGATTTGCTTTTTTAATGAGTTTTGGAATGATTGTTCATTGTATTATTTGGTATCTTAATTTCCCAAGTAATGAGACTATAGTATATGGTTCAATTGTTCTGTTGCACAAACTTCTATTGGTTTATTATAATGCACATTGTGCTTCTTCTTTCTGTGATGGCAGGCCTGTAAAAGGAGTCAAACCGTTTCCAAGCAGATTGTAGAATTTTATTGAACTGTAATTAAATATTCATGATACAGCGAGTAATGTACACTTACACTTGAACATAGAATTGAATTCGTTCCATTTCAAAGTGTACTGTCCAAAATTGTCTCCTCAATATGCATATAAAAGGGATGAGTGTGATATAAAAGACAGCTATCGTTGTAGGCTACTATCTAAAAGGCTCAGTAAAGCAAATGAGAATTGTTCATTAAAAATCTCTCTATACAAGTATTTTTTTTCGAAACAAAGCCTTCTTTATTTCACATCAAACACCAATCCTGAATTCATTCATAGTGAAATCTGACATGTACAGTATGAGGCTGTTGTGGCCATTGTGTGGAGGTACACAGGTATCTGTTACAGTGGAAATGACACTTAAATCCTCCTGATGGACCAGTCCTGAATAACACGTTCCAGCATCTTCTGACTATTGATGTTCTGCTGTCGGGAAGTCTTCCATGTGCTACTGTTACTACAGAAAACATTAGTGTTGTGTATGTCAGTTTGTGTTTGTGACACTGTGTGTGTGTGTGTGTGTGTGTGTGTGTGTGTGTGTGTGTGTGTGTATGTGTGCGTCAGTGGAAGGGCTATATTTGCCTGTTTTCTAGAAGCGTCCACGCAGCAAAAACATGAGGAACACTGCGCTGAGGAGGATGCAAAGGGTACACACAGTGGGGACCACGATCTCTGTCACCATCTCCATGTGGCTTGTCAGAGGATCTAGGATAGAAACAGGAAGTAGATACACAATATGAAGCATTATCTTGTCTCGTTAAGTTATACAATCTCTGTTGTTTTTTTAAACCACATTATTCAACCCCCACAATAAATATATTTCAATCCTAGTACCTAAACTTCATCATGCACAGGCCAGGCCTTTGGCATTCCTGCATGTTCCTGATTTTCCTGGGAATTTCTTCTAGCTGGAGGGGCAAACAAAGAAAAATCCTGTTAGATGTTGAAAAATGGAACTGTAGTCAGAATTGTCCTTTGTTTGCCCCGGCTAGTGTTACAGCTGGTTTGGAAACCAACGTCGCTAAAACCCCGGAAGGTTTTGTTGGCTCCCCAAGCTATAGTGCCTAATGCCTTCCTCCCAGCGCTTCTATCCACCTGTGTGCTGCTGTGTTGGTGTGTACTGTGCTACTGACCTGCAGCTAGAAGCTGGTTGCTGGAGGAACAGGTCTCAGTGGCTTTCCTTTTCCAGCTCTCCACCTGAGGAGAACAGTATCAACTGTCAGCACCAAATAATATTTCTGTATGACTAAAATAATACCTTTCTGTATGACTTTCTGTATGATTTACATCACAGCCTACATCATTATTGTTCTACTGCCCCCTTTGTCATTGTCTTTTTAAACTATTTTTGCTTACATATTGTTGTTTTATTACATTGATGTTTTTATCTTTATATCCTATGCACCAACCACACCAAGTCAATTTCCTGTATGGGCGAATATACTTGGCAATAAAAAATATTCTAATTCTGATAATTGTGAGCATTGTCTTCTAATATGTTCATGCATCAAACAAGAAATGTTACACTTCTGATAAACAGATCTTTCGTAAAGATAATACAGTACAATATAGTAATAGCAATAGTATAGTAATAGTAATATCAGTACAGTGTGTGACTCAAACGAAACAAACAAATGCCCTAGCTGTAGTGTTAGCCTGCCTGTTGAGAGGGACATTTACCTCTCTCTGATTGGGGAAGCCATTGGAGCTGATGATGCGTTTGTAGTACTGCACTGAGGCTTTCGGGTAACGTGGTTTATTCTTGCTCCTGAAGTCCACGTAGTACAGACCGAACCTCTCAGAGAAGCCTTCGTCCCACTCAAACTTATCCAGGAGTGACCATGCTGTGTAAGCCTTCACATTCACTCCGTCCTTGATAGCTGCAATTTAGAGAGAGTACCACCAGGAGGTGCTGTGTGAGTTTCATGGCAACCCTCTTAAGGATCTGATTTGACACAATGGCACTAACTAACTAACTAACAACTACATCTCTATGCAAGGCATCTTTTTTTTTCTCCCACTACGACAATGTTATCTTCACCCTTGAGCATCTCGTTGATGTAGTCCTTGAAGTATTGCATTCTCCAGTCATCACACAGGTCTGTACACATCATCTTCTCCGAGACCCCGTTCTCTGTAATGTAGATCATGGGGTTCCCATACTGGGTCTATCAGGGATACAGAACAAGGTCAATGAAGAGCATGCATGTGTTTGTAAAAAAAAAAGGGTCAACCATAGTGAATTAGAATGACTTGATTCTATGATTCCAATCATGGGAATCTCATTCTAGAATTCAATCAAGCTGTCATGTGATTGTTCATCTGCGGTTAAATGGTAAATGGTAAATGGACTGACTTATATAGCGCCTTATTCCAAAGCGCTTTACAACGGCCTCTCATTCACCCATTCACACACACATTCACACACCAATGGCGGCAAGCTACCATGCAAGGCCCGGCCCGCTCACTGGGAGCAATTTGGGGTTCAGTGTCTTGCCCAAGGACACCTCGACATGTGGCCAGCCAGGGCTCGAACCGCCAATCTGCCAACCTTGCGATCATTAGACGCCGACCCTACCTCCTGCGCCACAGCCACCCAGTTCGGTTAGTTCCGAGTCGTGCTGTACCTAACCTTGACAAAGTTGAGCAGGCGGCGGAAGCCCCAGGGGACTGAGTAGAGCCACTCCGAGCCCGGGTCGGGCCACGTCGGGTCCACCAGCTCGGCCAGATCGCGATCGTTGAAGTAACTGTTCCCGCGGACTGACGGGTAGTTCTTCTGGGTGATGTAGCGTGTGGTGAAATGGCTGATGCCCAGGAAGTCACAGGTGCCCTTGTTGTAACTCTTCTCCTGGGGTGAGAAGACAGGCAGTCGGGAGACGCCGAGCCCCTGCTGAGCACTCTTCCTCCCTGGTGCGGAGGACGGAATGAAAATGAAAAACAAATTAATCAAAATCAACAAGACTAGAGTGTTGGATTGAAAGGGAATGTCCGTTCTATGGATTCTAACTGTATGTTGTGTGGAGAAGCCCCAAACCCGTCTTCATAGTGACAAAGTGCTAAAACTTGTCTTTCATATCACATCTCCTGCGCTACCTCTGATGTGACTTGCCTATGTAGTCTTTCATCACTTGGGGGTAGTCTCCGTTATAGAGGGGTGTCGCAAACCAGCCCATGTAAAACTGGACATATCTCTCTGCCGCCTCGATATCTCTTTGGTTGGTGATGTCCACTGGCTCTCCCCAGTCAGCAGCCAAGGAGATCCCAATGA
This sequence comes from Nansenia antarctica, assembly GCF_963989245.1. Taxonomy (NCBI): domain Eukaryota; kingdom Metazoa; phylum Chordata; class Actinopteri; order Argentiniformes; family Microstomatidae; genus Nansenia; species Nansenia antarctica. The sequence continues at coordinate 67,534,591 of NC_137690.1, forward strand.
AGCCTGAAAAAAGACACAAATAATTGAACTGTCCTGTCAGACAGCAGTATCGGAAAGTCCATTTAGTTTCATTGTGTTTCTCTGAGTCGTTTTATTGGCTACCTTTCTGTTTGCTTCGCCACTGAGTGTCATAAGTGTGCCACACTTTAGAATGTGCCTGTTTAGAAAGAGAGAAAGATGGTAGCGTTACCAAGTATTAGATGACATAATGTAAAGGTTGAAAACATAAATCCCGATAGATGAATGGGAAACATGACTGTAAGTTTCAGGGGACACTGGTGGAGGTAGAAATCGGCTGGTTGTCTGACTCGCGTTCAAAATAACTGACTTCCATCTGCTTTGTTGCTAGCGACTGAAGACAAATTTGATTTGGTCTGAAGTTTACCTTGATAATATGGTGGGCGGCCTTGTAGGCCCCAGTGCCTCTCATCTTCAGTCCAGGGGCATGTTCGCCAGTCTCGTAGCCTTCTACAGCAACAGACTAGCAACACGGAGCAGGTTGAATTGAATTTCATGCAACCTAAAGTATAAAGCTTTAGCCAATGTTCTGGTCTATTATATTTTATTCTACCGTAGTTCCATTCTAACATAGAGAAGTCTGTATTGTGGCGGTACTGTGTTAGAGTTGTTGACCTACCCAGGGATTGTTGAAAGTGATCCAGTACTTCACTTTATTTCCAAACCGTTCAAAGCACAAGTTGGCATAGTCGTTAAAGTAGTTCACCATGCTGGCGTTCTGCCATCCACCGTATTTCTCCTCTAAGACCTGGTTGTCATTGGAGAGGAAAGAGAGATATTCTCAAGACATTTAGAAAATCATGTCTTACACTTGTGTGGCTTTGTAGAAAATGGAGGAAATGCCAGTCAGGATGTAGTTGTTTTTAGTTGTTTTCAGTCAGTTCTTTGTTGTTGTCTGCTAATATCGAGTGAAGTCTTTTGCATAACGTAAACATAGGAAAGCTACTGCTAGCAGAATAATAGCGGTTCACCACCAATTTTCACACAAGCACCCACCTGTGGCAGGTCCCAGTGGTACAACGTAACAATGGGGGTGATCTTATTCTCCAGCAGCAAGTTGATGAGGTCTTGGTAGTATTTGATTCCCTTCTCGTTGACATGATCGGCTGAAGAAAATGTGCATCTCCATGAACAACAACATTCACAAACATATATCGTCTGATTCCAGCTCAAGCCTATAGGATATACTAATAATATAATATATGTAATTTAGCTGAGGTTTTTATCCAAAGCGACTTACATTGCAGTGACTGCATACTTTTTGGAGTATATATATATATATATACACTATACTATATGTCCCAGCGGGAAACGAACCCACAACCTAAGCGTTCGCGCCATGCTCTACCAACTGAACCACAGAGCACCACTATAGGACTAGAAAGGACTTTCAATGGAGATTCTGCATTGAGCAAGGTCTTTAGCCTAGGACTAGGCTTTAATCTAGGTCCAGAATGTGAATAAAGACGTACCTTTAATTCCATTGGGCATGATCCTTGGCCAGGAGATGGAGAAACGATAGTGGTTGAACTTCATTTCCCTCATCAAGCTGACGTCATCCTGAAAACACAAAAGATCATTTATTTCGAAGGCTGCTTACGTCTTACAACCCATAAATCTTCCCTAGCCTCAAGTTTTTCTGCGCTATTTAGATGATCAGAGGTTAGTATAATATGATGGTCTCTCGATCTTTCTAGTATTTCACCTTGAATTTGTAATAGCCATCGCAGGAGCTGTCTCCAGTGTCATTGAGGAAGATCTTGCCCTGCTTGTGGGCAAACGCATCCCAGATGCTCATGCCTTTCCCATCTTTATCCCACGCTCCCTCCGTCTGGTAGGCCGAGCTCCCAGCCCCCCAGGAAAATCCTGTAAGTGTGGAATGCATTGAACCATTGGGAAGATCAGAGATGGAGTTCCAATCATCGAATAGAATAGAATAGTCCGCATATAAACCAACAAACACTGTAACTTGAGTTTAATTTGACAGTATTAGGACTTGTTTTGCCACTAATGTACTTACACACTATTGTTGCCTGACTACAGACGTGCCACATACAGTATCTCACACAGAAAGAAAAAAATACCACAGATCTCAGAAACATCTGACTGCTGTCTTTGTCATTTCTTATGCAAACTGTGTTCTTGTGTCTAAAGGGAAAACAGAACATGCAGTTTGGCCTCTCATTGCGTACAGTACCAGTTGGAAAAGTGCCATAGTAGAAGGATCCGCGGTCATTCTTGGTCCAGTCGAAGTCTTGGCTGGCTGACACACACAGCACCAACATAAGCACATGGCAAGGCCTCAGTTTCAGCGTGCAACACGGCAGTAACATGGTGATGTAGTCGCTTGTCTCGCGTTACACCTGCGGAGAGGGAAAAACTGATCTATTTTTTTGTTTTGATCATAGAGATACTGTAAGTAGGTCACAGTTGCCTTTTCCACCTGTGTAGTAATGTAATTACTCTAACAGTAACATTCTATATTATATGTTGCTACACAGTATGTAGTGTAAATGATTTTGTCTTTGCATGGTAATGGAATTTGAATGATTTGTTTAAGTACGCAAGTGTAATAACACAAACTGTTTAACTTGTCCAATGTCCACACTAGCATACCACTTAGATGTCATATGCATGGCCAATACAGTACACTGTTGCATGGCCAATACAGTACACTGCTTTTCATCTGACCATCAAACTCATCATTCTGTAGTCACAACATGCATGACATGTTCTACTCTATATCTCCAAGTAAAGAAACAGCATCAACTTACACAGAGATGTTAGGTATCCAAAGTATCTGAACCAGAACTCAAACTCCAAAACATCTTAAAAAAAAAAAAAAAACGGCTTAAATTAAGTATAAAACAGCCAAGTTTCATTTCAACCAACTGTATGACACGCTGACACAGAACGCTATGAGAGATAGAAAATACGTCAGCTTGTCCAACACTGTCAGTATCAGCGACATCTCAAACTGGATCTCTAGAGGCGCAAACAGTTCACCAAAATCCTCAAGTCTCTGACCTCCAAAAGTGAGTAGAAAGTTTGACAGTAAGATGCCCAAAAATGCCCACTGCTGCAGCCTGTGTGCGTCTATCGATCTCTCTCTCTCTGTTTCTGTCTGTTCCTTCTCCCTCTCTCTTTTCTCCACCACCTTGTCCCCCCGTCCCCTTAGAACCACATGTACGTGCCTACCTGTTACCAGTCCTGCATTTGTCCCCCGCTGGAAACAACTCCAAAATGCAAGAAAGGTCCTCAACCTTCTGGACCTAGTTCATTCTCATAACGCTCGCGACTAGAGGGTTCAGCACCAATGTCACAAAACCACCCAGCGAAGCATCCAGCAGATCGCCTCTATTCAGTGACCCCATGCATGGATCAAACACACAGACCCAAATACCCCCCCCCCATTCAAAGTCAATGGAGTGTGAGGGTAATTTGCTGGGGTAAACAGATCTTTTGGAAATTGAGATTTTGACACTGTAAGCAAAGTTTAGGTTCGTGACGGTGATCGGTTTGGAGGTTGGGCCCAAACAGACATTGAGGCCTGTTCTACATGCATTCAAATGTGGAGTTTTTGATATGTCCAAAGTACCAAAGTACTGACTGTGTATGCATGAAGTTTGTGACAACATTTATTTCTTGATATTATCAGTGGTAATCTGCCAATAACTGACAATCTAAAGGCATATTCATCGAAATCTTATAAAGAATGTGTCGCCTTTTAGATTGACATCATCGTTGAATCCCCTAGTAATATGTTTGTCTTCCCACTACACAATGATCATCTGTAATTCAATCTATATCCGGTTCTCAGATTGATCCCTTATTAAGTGTATGCAGTGTTTAGGGATATGTAGCCTGTACTGTAAGAGTAAAGCAAGCATAATAGCTGTATCGCAGTAACCCGTGCCAGTCAGTTAAGGCTTTCTGTGTTTTATTATTTCAAATATTTCATTCGTATTGCCCCACGATTTAGACATCAAAAGACATGATCATCTTTTTATGGAACAGCTCAGCAGATATCTCAAGAAAATAACACAAGGTGTATAATACTACATTTCCCAGGAAGCTGGACATGGTGGTTGTTTGGATTATTTCCCAGTAAAACAGCATGGAGCTGTCTCCACTAGGCTGCGTATGAGTAGCCGCAGAGCTCCACAGCAGAGGCCTCATTGTCAGTGGGGGCAGCACCTCAGAGGCACCAGCCCATTCAAACACTCCAGTGCTTTAGAGCCTGTAGCTGAACCAAGCATCAATACGCTTATTATCGTGACGGCCAGAGCATTGTCTCTAAAAGCGCTGAATGGTTAGGGGGCAAAACTGTTTGCACTGCACTCCCTGTTCGACATATGTGTGTGTGTGTGTCTGTGTGTGTGTGGAGTGTGTCTGTGTGTGGGGTTGGGTGGGTGGGTGATTGGGTGTATGTACACATTTCTAAGTGTGTGCATTTCTGTTTGTTTGTTTGTACGGTGTGTGTGTGTGTGTGTGTGTGTGTGTGCATACGTGTGTGTGTGTGTGTATGTGTGCGCATGTGTGTGTGTGTGCGTGTGTATGTCCCCGCACGTGTGTGTATGTATTTTGTTTGTGTATTATGTGTATAGCTAAAAAAAACACATTGGTCAGGCCCTGGGCAAGAATACAGCATACAGTGTGGAGCGAGGTGGGCCTGTTGTTTAGCATATGAATGCAGCCAGGGAGCGAGCGAGTGTTGTTAGAAAGACTGTGAGGCTTCTAGTATCTCCTGGGCCACCTGGGCGCCGCTGTATTTAAGGGCCTTTCAACTGCTCTCACAGAGCTGACATGAACATCTTTACTAAAGTCACAGGATTAGCCCAACAAACCAGGTATGTTCAGAGTGCCGTGACCCAGGGCCAGGAGCCAGCTGCGGGGGTTGGTATGGTGGGGAGGGGTGGGGGTGCTGTGAGTGTTGTGGTGACCCACATGGCTACTGTTGAGCCCCCCCCCTCCTCCTGCCTGTGTACTGTACTATGTGCCTCTGTCCTCAAGTCTGTCTGTCTGTCTGTCCACCACGTCCACCACCAGTCTCCCGAATCATTTTATTCTGAATGACGGTTTTAATAAAGGTAATTGGTTGATGGCCTGAAGTCGTGTGTTAGTTGTGTTACTGTAAGAAAAAGTATACAGCAATACTTCATCATTGAGGAACACTACGATGTGTGGTAAGAGAGAATTAAGAGCATAACAGATGTCCCTTGTCTTAAAAATGACAAGGAGATTTAGATGTTGGCTCTTCAGTTGCAGATAACAATTTTTTTCTCACATTGACATTTACCTTTACGTACTATCTGGCAATGAGACTATCACCAACCAAGGCACCGCTCAAGTGTTTTACTAGAACACATCTTTGTGATTTTCATATTCATATCAATGTGTCAAGTGTATCATTTATGTACAGAATATGTGCGTGTGTGTGTTTGTGCGTGCGTGTGTCGGTGTGTGTGAGTAAAGATGTCTCCTTCTGTGTTGACAGCAAGCTGGGGTCTGTGCTCCAACGTGCCTTCTACGGGTCCAGTGGAAGGGTGAGTTGAAACATCATTGGTCACATTTGAATAGAAATGAAAGAAGTGAATTGGTACATTTGCGAAGATTCTTATATTTCCATATAGAATATAGCTGTAACAGAAGACAAAATTGACATGTGACTGGCATTGTATATAGTATTGTGATTGATGTTACCTCACTCACACCCACACCCATACCACGTGACAGTTCACTGAAGAGGATAAAGGAGGGTAACGGTTTCCTCTGCTTGTTTTCAGGTGACTCTTTTTGAACAGAGGAACTTTGCCGGCAGGCGCCTGGACCTGAATACCGACTGCCAGAAAATCAGTGATAAGAACTTCCCAGAGAAATGCAACTCTGTGCAGGTGGAGAGTGGAGCGTAAGTACACCACCTAGTGTCATAAACCATGTCAGCAGCATGATTTGGCGTCGTGGTTCTCATGTTATTTCCACAAAACCTACAAAGTCACTTTCGGCCTGGTTAACCCTATTCTTTCAAACTCTTTTTTTTCCTGGAGTGACAAAATGAAGAACACGGAACACTTTTCTTTGCTTCATTTCCCTGCATTTATCTGTGTATCTGTCTCTCTCCAACCCTATATCCCCCCTTTTTGTGGAAATGTAGTAACCCTATATTGTCTTCTTCTCTGTACTCTGTACTCTATGTATTGTGCCCTATTTCTAATTTCTCTTCGGGGTTCTCTCTTCACCTAAGGAGACCGCGTAAAGACTATTGAGATTCACCCTCTTCCTCTGTCTGTGTTGCAGATGGGTGGGCTACGAACATGACAACTTCCGGGGGCGCCAGTACCTGTGGGACATGTCTGAGAGGGGAGAGTACAACTGTTACGACAAGTGGTGTGGCCAGCTGGACCACATCTCCTCTGTCCGCTCTGTCAAACAGGTCAGACATGGTGGACACACACACACACACACACACACACACACACACACACACACACACACTGTAAGTCAAATACATCACGACGAAGGGTGACAAGGGAAGGTCATAAGGAGAGGACTTCACCTGACAGTTGTTTGTATCTCTGTGTGTGCCGACAGGACAACTCTCCTGCCAAGGCCCACCTGTTTGAGAGAGCCGGCTTCTCTGGTAAGAAGACTGAGCTCCAGGACGACATTCCCAACCTGATGAGTCGCTACAGCCTCAACAGGGCCGCCTCCATCCGGGTCCTCGGAGGAGCGTAAGTGGGCTTCTCTGGTCCTACCTGTTTGGAACCTGTTTTTGTATCTGAACGCATGCTAAAGAGGTGTTCTCTGTCTCTAACCATCCTATGTCCTCTGTGTGTGTGTGTGTGTGTGTGTGTGTGTGTGTGTGTGTGTGTGTGTGTGTGTGTGTGTGCGTGCGTGTGTGTGTGTCCCCACAGCTGGGTGGTGTACCAGGAGCCCAACTTCAGAGGTGCCCACTACGTCCTGGAGAAGCGTGACTACAACAACTCCTCTGACTGGGGTTCTCAGAGCAGCACCGTGGGGTCCATGCGCAGGGTCCGCTTCACCTAAGATGCCCAACCTCCCCCTCCCTGCCCCCCCATCGCCCCCTCTCGTCCTCTGACCAGCTAGAGGACAGGACCTCCTCCACACACACACACATTTTGTCAGCTCAACACACACACAAATGCAACCAGAAACCTATTTTAGTAATAAACTGAAAAAAAGACAAAAGCTTTGTATTGTGTTTTCTGTTTACAGTATCCCGATGGTCATTGTTGTGGTTGATGTACAGATAGGGCATTTAATTCACAGGGAGGGAGCAGTGTTATGAAAAGTTTAGTTTGTCATGATATAGAGTAGCATTAATTCAGGTTCAACATTCAGTTATATCTTTACATATTCCAGAAGAATGCTTGATAATGCTGTAATCTGTATTCTAGGACAACAAAACTCAGAGGTTTATATGGAGTGTCTATAAGAGATGTATGTCTAGAGCAATGGTTCTCAAACCTCTCCTCGGGGACCCCCAGCCGCTCCACATATTTGATCTGTTCCACTACCAGCACACCTGATTCAACTAATCAAGTACAAATCATAATTGCTTTGTACTTGAATCGGGTGTGCTGGTGGTGGAACAGATCAAATATGTGGAGCGGCTGGGGGTCCCCGGGGAGAGGTTTGAGAACCACTGGTCAAGAGGTACAGATTCTAAACAGTGAAAGTGCTTCCCCATGTGGAGAAGAATGGTAACTTCTCAGTCTCAGACCAGTTCGACCTGGCAACTTGTGTCTGGAGGTGAACTACTGCTTGGTACAACTGTCTAGACAAGCATCTCTACAATGCTATTAGGGTTGCACTTGGTTGAAATGGTTATCATGCAATAATAATAATTTGGTATTTCATTCATAATTACATTTACAAGTATAAGCATTTACATGGTCATCATCATCGTTACCACATAATTTATTGGGAAGTACAGTAGTTAGTGAATACTCATGGAAACAGTGTTGTGTGTGTGTGTGTGCGTGTGTGCGTGTATCTGTCTGTCAGGGGAGGCTGATGGAGGACGGGCTCATTGTAATGCATGGAACAGAATGAGGAATGGTATCAAACATGTGTTGATATGATTCCTTTTTCCATTCCATGCATGAGCCCGTCCTCCGATTTCTGCCTCCACCAGCCTCCACCTAGGTTTGTGTCCATTGAGTGCAGTTCTTCCGTGCAATGCTCTAGTCTTATCTCTCACGTTGTGTGCTGTCTCTCCTCTTCGTGTAAGGAGTGTGGTCCTGTTGCCACTTGACATGCACACTGTAACCACCATGGAAAAGGGCAACATTAGTCTGGATGCAACCTTGTTGAACTTTCCTACTTCAGAAAGCCTGAGGAAATCCTTTGCAGAAAAGTAGCTATAAGAGGTGAAAACCTGTTTGAAATTAGTGACACTCCGCAAGCACGTTAAACCAATTAAATACCTTGGGCTTGGGTGGGGCTCAAAAAAAAACTGAATTCAGTTTTTCCTTCGGGTTATTATTTTGTTGAATGTAGCAAGGTAGCATAGGCAACAACTCTCTGCAAAATAGTCCTACACAGTCAGAAAAAGATACATATCACAACAAACAACCATTCTACAGGCAGGTGGTGGGGAGGGTTCTTGGAATGTAACATCCAATGAAATTGTGAGCACATTCTTCCATCCCTCAGTCCAGTTCAACTCAAGCCAGATCTGCTAATCTAAAACTCTCAAGACCTCCAAAGGAGACATCATTTGGAAGTATGGCTATGGTATTAGACTAGTCTGGATGTGACATGGAAGTATGGCTATGTAATAGACTAGTCTGTATGTAACATGGAAGTGAGAGGTAAAGTACACCGCTGCAATAAGGACCTCCTTCTATGTTTGTAGATGAATTTAATGTTTATGGAATATATGTGACGGCAGCTGGCGAAAGGGGGAACAAGTCGGTAACCAATCCAAATGTTCTGACTTTTATCCAGAAAAATTTAAATACATTTCAATGTTGTTGAAAATCAATGACACACCGCTTTCTAGGCATGACCATCTCCCGGGACCTAAAGTGGGAGCAGAACACCGAGGCCCTCACAAAGAAGGCCCAGAAGAGGATGTTCTTCCTCCGGCAGCTGAGGAAACTCAGGCTGCCGAGGTCCATGATGGTCCAGTTCTACACGGCCATCATAGAGTCCATCCTCACCCACTCCATCATCACCTGGTTCCCTGCTGCAACGACCAAGGACAAGGCCAAGTTGCAGCGGGTGCTACGTTCAGCAGAGAGGGTGATCGGCTGTCCCTTGCCCTCCCTCAACTCCCTGCATGACACCAGGGCTCTGAGGAGGGCAAGGAAGATCATGGCAGACCCCTTCCACCCCGGCCACGGCCTCCTCACCCTGCTTCCCTCTGGAAGAAGGTTGCGGCTGCCTAAGGCACTGAAGGCCCGCCACAGGCTCAGCTTCTACCCCTCAGCCGCCAGGCTGATAAATGACTCTGGCTTCCCCCTCCCCCCCGCCCCCAAGTCTGCCCAGGACTGAACTGGACTCACTGTAAAAACTCTGCACTGCACTTTACTTTATACCGCACTATCCAATGCACTTTTGTCTGTCCTGTGTTGTTGTTGTTGTGTTGTCCTGTTTTTTGACATGTGAAAAAAGTATAAACGCACTTGCTGTGGTGACGAAGCAAATTCCTATATGTGTAATGCATAGTGGCAATAAACGTTATCTCAATCTCAATCTCTCAATCTCAATCTAGTCTAGCCAAAATATGGCAATGCAATGGATTCGGTGAGTAATCCTCACTACTACCTAGTGAACAATAAGTCTCTATAAGTCTTTTTTACTGCACATTGAGGGACTCAGAGTTGAGAGTGGGGAGTGCAGCGACTACCACGCAAACTACCTCAAAGGTTTGTAGTATGGGGTGTAATTATCTTCATCTACTCTTTAAAAGACACTGCGTTGGCCGGGAATCGAACCCGGGTCAACTGCTTGGAAGGCAGCTATGCTCACCACTATACCACCAACGCTAGGCTGAAAAAGTAAAAATTCAGCAGTGGCTTTGTGTCAGGAATTTCCAGTGGAAGTGAGAGATAAACTACAACCCGGCAAAAAGCAACTCCTTCTATGTTTGAAAGGTAGATGAACTGTATGCTGAGGCCCACATAGGAAGCGAATATGACACAGATCAGAGACACAGATGATGTGGCAGAACACGGAGAAGGATGATATGTGACACGTTCTAATGCTTTGGTCCTCATATCGGGATCCGATGTAATGATTGGACTTTTCTTTCTAAAAATCTGGTTACATTTCCATGTTGTTGAAAATCAATGACACATCGCTAGTCAACTAACACAGCTTGTTTTGTGAGAATGCTAACAAGGTAAAGTAGTCTTTTGTTAACTAGGTAGCAATGGGCATTACTCACCGAATCCCTCCATACCCTGCTGAGCTAAACCAAAGGCATTACCGGGGAGTAAGCGGTAAGTCGAACCCGGGATTCCAAGGGGATTCCCACGGAATTCAGCGGCTACCACGCAAACTACCTGATGATGTGGCAGAACACAGAGAAGGATGATGTGGTGGAACACAGAGGAGGAGGAACACAGAGAAGGATGATGTGTTGGAACACAGAGGAGGATGATGTGGTGGAACACAGAGGAGGAGGAACACAGAGGAGGATGATGTGGTGGAACACAGAGAAGGATGATGTGGTGGAACACAGAGGAGGATGATGTGGTGGAACACAGAGGAGGATGATGTGGTGGAACACAGAGGAGGATGATGTGGTGGAACACAGAGGAGGATGATGTGGTGGAACACAGAGGAGGATGATGTGGTGGAACACAGAGGAGGAGGATGTGGTGGAACACAGAGGAGGAGGATGTGGTGGAACACAGAGGAGGATGATGTGGTGGAACACAGAGAAGGATGATGTGGTGGAACACAGAGGAGGATGATGTGGAGGCACACAGAGGAGGATGATGTGGTGGAACACAGAGGAGGATGATGTGGTGGAACACAGAGGAGGATGATGTGGAGGCACACAGAGAAGGATGATGTGGTGGAACACAGAGGAGGATGATGTGTTGGAACACAGAGGAGGATGATGTGGTGGAACACAGAGGAGGATGATGTGGTGGAACACAGAGGAGGATGATGTGGTGGAACACAGAGGAGGATGATGTGGTGGAACACAGAGAAGGATGATGTGGTGGAACACAGAGGAGGATGATGTGTTGGAACACAGAGGAGGATGATGTGGTGGAACACAGAGGAGGATGATGTGGTGGAAGAGGAACAGACTGGAGGAGGAGCCTCCTGTCCAACACGCTCTCAAAAAACTTAGCAGAGGATGGTTTCGATCCATCGACCTCTGGGTTATGGGCCCAGCACGCTTCCGCTGCGCCACTCTGCTTCCAACCACCCCAGACGGGACTCGAACCCACAATCCCTGGCTTAGGAGGCCAGTGCCTTATCCATTAGGCCACTGAGGCTTTGGTAAGTATCCTATGACCAGAGGGGGCTGGTGGAGGTCCTCACTCAATTCCATGAATTACATACATGTTTGATACCATTCCTCATTCCGGTCCAAATATTACACACATGTTTGATACCATAGGAAGGAGACAATTTTTAATCTAATCTAAATCTAATCATTAGTGATTAAAAAAACAAAACAACAACAACAACAACAAAAATTATCACAAGTTTCATCATTCTCTTTATCTTCCTCACACGCTCCGTTAGATCTGCACATTGAGGGACTCAAAGCAGAGACTGGGGAAGAGAAAAGGGTTCCATCTCAAACGTCATTCCAAGGGGATTCCCACTCCGGAGTTCAGCAGCTACCTCGCAAACTACCTCAAATTTGTAGTATGGTGTGTATTTATCTTCATCTTCACACTTTAAAAGATGCTGCGTTGGCCGGGAATCGAACCCGGGTCAACTGCTTGGAAGGCAGCTATGCTCACCACTATACCACCAACGCCAGGCTGAAAAGGTAGGAATTCAGCAGTGGCTTTGTGTCAGGAATTTCCAGTGGAAGTGAGAGATAAACTACAACCCGGCAAAAAGGACCTCCTTCTATGTTTGAAAGGTAGATGAACTGAATGTTTATGGAACATATGAACTGTATGCTGAGGCCCACATAGTAAGTGGATATGACACAGATCAGAGACACAGATGATGTGGCAGAACACGGAGAAGGATGATATGTGACACGTTCTAATGCTTTGGTCCTCATATCGGGATCCGATGTAATGATTGGACTTTCAAAAAATCTGGTTACATTTCCGTGTTGTTGAAAATCAATGACACATCGCTAGTCAACTAACACAGCTTGTTTTGTGAGCATGCTAACAAGGTAAAGTAGTGTTTTGTTAACTAGGTAGCAATGGGCATTACTCACCGAATCCCTCCATACCCTGCTGAGCTAAACCAAAGGCATTACCGGGGAATAAGCGGTAAGTCGAACCCGGGATTCCAAGGGGATTCCCACGGAATTCAGCGGCTACCACGCAAACTACCTGATGATGTGGCAGAACACAGAGGAGGATGATGTGGTGGAACACAGAGGAGGATGATGTGGTGGAACACAGAGGAGGATGATGTGGTGGAACACAGAGGAGGATGATGTGGTGGAACACAGAGGAGGATGATGTGGTGGAACACAGAGGAGGATGATGTGTTGGAACACAGAGGAGGATGATGTGGTGGAACACAGAGGAGGATGATGTGGTGGAACACAGAGGAGGATGATGTGGTGGAACACAGAGGAGGATGATGTGGTGGAACACAGAGGAGGATGATGTGGTGGAACACAGAGAAGGATGATGTGGTGGAACACAGAGGAGGATGATGTGGCAGAACACAGAGAAGGATGATGTGGCAGAACACAGAGGAGGATGATGTGTTGGAACACAGAGGAGGATGATGTGGTGGAACACAGAGAAGGATGATGTGTTGGAACACAGAGGAGGATGATGTGTTGGAACACAGAGGAGGATGATGTGTTGGAACACAGAGGAGGATGATGTGGTGGAACACAGAGAAGGATGATGTGGTGGAACACAGAGGAGGATGATGTGGTGGAACACAGAGAAGGATGATGTGGTGGAACACAGAGGAGGATGATGTGGTGGAACACAGAGAAGGATGATGTGGTGGAACACAGAGGAGGATGATGTGGTGGCACACAGAGGAGGATGATGTGGTGGAACACAGAGAAGGATGATGTGGTGGAACACAGAGGAGGATGATGTGTTGGGACACAGAGGAGGATGATGTGGTGGAACACAGAGGAGGAGGATGTGGTGGAACACAGAGGAGGATGATGTGGAGGCACACAGAGAAGGATGATGTGGTGGAACACAGAGGAGGATGATGTGGTGGAACACAGAGGAGGAGGATGTGGTGGAACACAGAGGAGGATGATGTGGTGGAACACAGAGGAGGATGATGTGGTGGAACACAGAGAAGGATGATGTGGTGGAACACAGAGAAGGATGATGTGGTGGAACACAGAGGAGGAGGATGTGGTGGAACACAGAGGAGGATGATGTGGTGGGACACAGAGGAGGATGATGTGGTGGAAGAGGAACAGACTGGAGGAGGAGCCTCCTGTCCAACACGCTCTCAAAAAACTTAGCAGAGGATGGTTTCGATCCATCGACCTCTGGGTTATGGGCCCAGCACGCTTCCGCTGCGCCACTCTGCTTCCAACCACCCCAGACGGGACTCGAACCCACAATCCCTGGCTTAGGAGGCCAGTGCCTTATCCATTAGGCCACTGGGGCTTTGGTAAGTATCCTATGACCAGAGGGGGCTGGTGGAGGTCCTCACTCAATTCCATGAATTACGTGTATACGTCAATACATGTTTGATACCATTCCTCATTCCGAAAATATTACACACATGTTTGATACTATAGGAAGGAGACAATTTTTAATCTAATCTAAATCTAATCATTAGTGATTAAAAAAATGATCACAAGTTTCATCATTCTCTCTATCTTCCTCGCACGCTCTGTTAGATCTGCACATTGAGGGACTCAAAGCAGAGAGTGGGGAAGAGAAAAGGGTTCCATCTCAAACGTCATTCCAAGGGGATTCCCACTCCGGAATTCAGCAGCTGCCTCGCAAACTACCTCAAAGGTTTGTAGTATGGTGTGTATTTATCTTCATCTTCACACTTTAAAAGATGCTGCGTTGGCCGGGAATCGAACCCGGGTCAACTGCTTGGAAGGCAGCTATGCTCACCACTATACCACCAACGCTAGGCTGAAAAAGTAGGAATTCAGCACTGATTTGTGGGTTAGCGTCAGGAATGTCCAGTTGGGGGAGGGGACGTGGCAGGAGTTAAACAGGAGCTCTAGCTTGCTGAAAGAGTGGAACAATAATTATCTACTCTGGTTTTGGGACCAGGGGAGGCTGGTGGAGGTAGAAGTTGATAGCACTGAAAACTAAATAGTTCTCAAGGAAGCCTCTTGCTTGTTTGGTCGAGAGTCACTTTCGGCAGGGCGGAAGTTGTGAAATGTTCTGATCATTATGGTTATATTCTGCTTTTCTCCTGAATAATGTGACATACAGTTGGTTTCATGTCTTTTTAGCGAATCAGTTTGTTGGAATCTCTCAGTTTGAGAATGTAAAATATCAGACAAGATGTATGTGTGCTATTCACAGCTTGTGTATGGGGCGATCAAAGAGTTGAGCTCTGTGCTTCCCTGTTCACATACAGCTGTCACACACGCAATCACACGGCCGCACACGCATCATGCACATACACACGCACACACGCACACAGACACACAGACACAGACAAGGACACACACACACACACAGACACACAGACACACACACACACACACACACGCACACAGAGGGTATCACTTGGGCTCTGGGTGCTAGACCTCAGTTCTGGAAGTGCATGTAAATAAATGGTTTTGCCACTGCGCTCAGACATTCTCACAGCATGTGGAGCCAGCTTAGCCACAAGCTGCTAGCATAACAACCCCTGCTGTGCAGCAAACAGAGAACGGCACTCCTCTGGTTCTATAAGTACTGCCAGGTTCTATAAGGACTAGGTCCCCTGGATTAAAAGCCATTTGCATTCACTAACTATTGTCACATTATTCACTATAATAGACCAAAAACAGTGATGAAACAAAGATCTTATAATGTAAAGATGGAATAAATTCCCAAAGAGTGAAAATTCCCATTTGTCGTTGTGCAACATGCTGGCCGACTCGTGTTCGTTCGGTGGGTTTCCGTGGGAGAGCAAGGACCAGGGGGAATTATGTGGTGTGCCCTGGTGTTCTCACTCCCCCTGCTCTCTCTAATGGCATTTGCTTAAGATTAAGCGATACGATCAACCTAGCACCCAAATACTGAAAGGGTACGAGGCTTGAGTCTCATGCATTCACACACACACTGTCTGTCTTTTTTTTTCCTCTCTGTGTGTATTGATACAGTTACAGTTACACCTCTCACACATCTTAGCCTAACACTCCTCTAAATGCAACCCCAGTGGTCCCAGTCTTGCTCAAGCCAGCCATGCACACTACTGCACACAAATAGGAAACATTCTCACACTGGGAGGGCGTCGCCCCCTTACTGTTAATGACTTGTTGAAGAAGGAAGGGGGGAAAAAAAGGTAAAAGAAAGTAACCCAGAAACTGAATAGCATTCCTGGCCGGGCCTGACATGAGAAGGCTGTTTAGGAGCTGAGTCTGCTGGTCGTCGAGGCGGTGCCAGTAGAGGCCATGTATGTAAACACAGTTTGGTGGGGAGGGGGAACCAAAGTATGATTAATCGCTGGGGCCTGACTGCTAGGGGGACGTGCTTTGGGGGTGCACCACTCGGGAGCTTTCATTCATAACTCACAGCAGGGGTGATGGAATGCTGTGTGTACCGGTGGGCAACGGGTTAACGGTTTCAGCTGTGGCACACTGACTCAGTGGTTGTTTGGACCTCCTCGTCTAGACACACACACACACACACACACACACACACACACAGGCACACGCACATAAGTGCACATATGAACACACACACACACACACACACACACACACAGGCACACGCACATTAGTGCACATATGAACACACACACACACACACACAAACACACACACACACACACACACACACACACACACACATACACACTCACACACATGCAAATATTCACTATTAACCAGCAATTTTCAATTGAGATGATAACAATACAGACAAAGATGTGTTTTTGTGGCGTTTGTCTTTTTGTTGCTTCCTAGAGTGAATGGAGTGAAATAGATAGATAGGTACTGTTGTGAAGGCCCACAGTTTTAGTGCCAGTTTTAGTTTCCCCAAACCAGCCCTATTTTGCCCCAGTTATTTCTTTGTTATTTTCTATACTATTCATATACGTTTGTGAAGTGTATGTATTATTATTGTACTGTTTATGTATATGTTGATGACGTAGTATATCCGGGGTGTGTCTGTGACCCGGATGTTACGTTCGGTGGGGCCTATATAAGAGACGGAAGGGCGGAGTCAGTGAGTGTGTGGTGAGCAGCAGAACGAGAGAGAAGCAGAACGAGAGAAAGCAACGAAGTCAATCGAAGATGGCGGATTCAGCAGCGCGCACACCGTGCAGCAACTGAAGACGCCAGGAAAAGCGATTATTGAGTGTACCACGGTAGCCTGTTTAGTTGTGTTCGACGTTGGACCAAGCGGGACGCCAGCTGGACATTAATCGTCGTCTCCACGAGCGAACACAGACTCCCGCGGAGCTTCGACGCGGACCACTTCATCGACGCACATGCCATTCGACCAGGCCTCAACGCGCACCACGCCACTGGACTATAAGCCTGTTCAGGCCAGAGACTATCAGTGAGTGATTGAGAGTGTGTGTGGCCGGCCGGGAGGGAATGTGTATATATGGGGATGTATACAACCGTTGTGTAATAAATGTGTTGTTTATATGTAATACCGTGTGCTAGTTGTTTGTAGCTCCAATGCTAATGCTAGTTGTTTGTAGCTCCAATGCTAATGCTAGTTGTTTGTAGCTCCAATGCTAATGCTAGTTCCCTTGCTAATGCTAACGACATTAACTGCTAGTCGAACGGTTTGCTGGCGCCCCCTGCCTGTATCCTCCTATACTGCCTATTTAGCTCCATTAGTTAGATAACCAGCCCCTTCCTAAATTATACAGTCCTTTTCAGCTACTCCCTGGTTACAATTGGTCCTTCGAGCCGGATCGGTAGTGTAGTGATAGCATGGCTGAGCGCAGCCAACCAGACCAGACAGTTACCCCCCCTTCTCCGCCCCCGGAGCCAGAGCCACGACCACAGAGAGTCCCGCGGTTGCCTCCGAGGTTACAGGAGTATGAGCTCGAGGTCGAAAGCTCACTGAGTGGTAGCGAGGAGCGCACTCCACGGGATACAGTGGTCGGAGAGGCCGAGGTGTCCGCCGGCGCGCGGGTGGCTAGCACTGAGACAGCCCTCACCGAGCACCAGCCTGAGGATGAGATGGCAGAACCGCAGGGTTTTGCCGTGGAAACGGAAGAACAGGAAGGAGAGGCCCGGTCCGACAGCGCCTGCGGGCGGGAGAGGGAGGGCCTCCGCCTTAACGATCTGCCTCCCAGTACGGCGCGCTCGAGACCTAGCTCCTGCCGCTCAGTGGCTTCCTACCGGTCCAGGGCTTCCGTGGGCAGTTATGCCTCTGGGGCGGATAGCCTGCACTCCAGAGGGAGTAGTGCCGCGCTGTCAGAATATATGCGCCAACAGGCCGAGATGGCGTTAGAGCGGGAGCGCCAACAGGCCGAGATGGCGTTAGAGAGGGAACGCATCCATTTCGAGCGCGAGCGCCTCCAGATGGAGGCGGCGGGGAGACAGCGCCAGGAGGCGCTAGAACGCGAGCGCCTCCAGATGGAGGCGGCGGGGAGACAGCGCCAGGAGGCGCTAGAACGTGAACGCTTCCAGATGGACGGAGCGGAACGCGCGGCGGAACGCGCGGCGGAACGCGCGCCGTTCATCTGGAAACGTGAACGCTTCCAGATGAACGGAGCGGAACGCGAGGCGGAGAGACAGCGCCAGGAGGCGCTAGAACGTGAACGCTTCCAGATGGAGCGCGACCGCCTCCAGGCGGAGAGACAGCGCCAGGAGGCGCTAGAACGTGAACGCATCCAGTACGAGCGCGAGCGTCTCCAGATGGAGGGGGCGGAACGCGCGGCGGAGAGGCAGATGGCGAGAGAGCAACTGCACGCAGAGAAGATGGAGGAAATGATGCAGACCATGCGCGACGTGTGCATCAGCAGAACTCCGTCGGCCTGTAGCTCCAGAGTATCATCCGCACGGCCCTCTCGAGTGCCATCTCCTGAACCCCCCGCCGATGGCTCCATGACCCCCGCCAGGACTGTCCAACTACAGGCCCAGCTGACCACCTGGAAGGAAGAGGACCAGGGACCCGACCGCTACGCGGCCCAGAGGGAGCCAGCGTCGCTGCCCGGGAGGGGAGTCCTCCCCCAAGAGCGTAGCACACCCCTAGGTCCTCCAGTGCACCAAAATGCATGCAGGCCGGACACCCAGACCGTCACTCCAGCACCGATGATCCACTACAGGATGTTCCCCCAGGTGGAGGGACCCAAGTTCCCCTTCTTCAAGGACGAGGACAGGAGCCAGTATGTGGAGCTACGCATCTGCCTAGACACGCTCTTGGACAACTCCTGCTCAGAGTCCTACAAATATGCGATTCTCCTTCAGCATGTGAGGAACCCCAGAGCCCACAACATGGTACTGGCCCATGCCTCCGCACCGACACCTTACACCAGAGCGCTCGCTGACTTGGATGCCCGCTACGGTCGTCCCTGGAACCACGCCCTTGCTGAACTGCAAGCCCTCGAACAGCAGGCCCCCATCAAGGATGACCGGGCGCTGGATGACTTCGCGCTCCGCGTGCACACCTTGGTTGGGATGCTGAAGACGCAGGGCCCAGCTGGCGCCAGCGAGATCAACAGCACCTCCAACGTAGAGCGGCTGCTCCGCAAGATCCCACGCTTCCGGCAGGAGAGGTTCCGGCGACAGCAGCGCGTTCGTAACCCCGAGAAGTTGGGTCTGAGCATGGCTGCCTTCGCGGAGTTCCTACTGGAGGAAGTGCATGACACCAACGTAGACGCCATGGGTTACGCTGAGCCGAAGAAGGAGAGGGAGAAGGGAGACCGCTGGGACGGGCCGAGCTCGAACAGAGGACGCCCAGTAGGAGTGCTGCACACGGAGGAGGAGCCTCGGAGAGAGAGGACCACCCGACCTGAGGGAAAGGATTCCTCTCAACCCCCTCCAAAGGGACGGAGAGGTCCACCGCCATGTCCGTACTGCACCAGCGAGCACTGGCTCAATGAGTGCAGTGACTTCAACAACCTGAGTACCGAGGCCAAGCAGAGGTGGCTCGAGAAGAACCAGAGGTGCTGGAACTGTGGGCGCGACCATCTGGCGAAGAACTGCACCTTGAGGAGGAAGTGCAACCGCTGTGAGGAGGTCCACCTCCACATCCTACACGAGGTCTCCCTCGCCAGGTCCACGGAGGGCAACAGAAGCCCTAGGTCCGGTCGCGCACCGGAAGAGGAAACCCCTGTCTACTACCTAGACTCGCCACAGAGCAGCGGCTCCAAGGTTCTACTGAAGGTGGTGAAGGTCCGACTTCACCACAACAACGCTGTGTACGACACGTACGCCGTTCTAGACGACGGGTCGGAACGGACCATCCTTCTCCAGGGGGAAGTGCGCCAGTTGGGGCTCCAAGGGACTGCAGAGAAGCTGACTCTGCGCACGATACGTCGCGACCTTAAAGAGGTCACCGGGGCGAGAATCAACTTCTCTATCTCCCCGGCGGGGCGGCCGTCGGATAGACATCGGCTTCAGAATGTCTTCACCGCCGACCAGCTAGCGCTCTCCCGCTACGACTACCCCCTGGAGAGGTTACGCGCAAGATATCCCCACCTACGGGGAGTAGACCTACATCCGATAGAAGGAGCGGAGCCAACCCTTCTCATCGGCTCGGACAACGCTGAACTGATCGTGTCGCTCCGTCCTCCGCTGAGAGGACCACGAGGCTGCCCGATGGCTGTTAAGACTGCGCTTGGGTGGGCCCTCCAAGGCGCTACCGAGTGGAGAGAGAGGGACGGGAGAGCTACGTCATCCCTCCATGTCCGAACCGAAGAAGCAAACCAACCAACCGGACCGCCTGGAGTGGGATCTATTGCTGCCAGTGCACCTGGAACAGTTAGTACCACAAATGGTTCACCACAGGATGACCAACCGAAGAAGAAGTCTCTGTGGACAGAGCATAAGTCTCTGGATGGGAAGCCTTACTACTACAACTCCCAGACTAAGGAGTCCCGGTGGTGGCGCTACCGTGCCATGGCGGCAACAGCTGTTGCCGAGGAACACCTGCAGGTGGCCATGCACCCTCACGTGGCCGAGGTCAGCATTGACGCACCCGTCAACTCCGTCGAGTACACGTCAGCCATGAAAGTCTCAGCCAGTATTGTAGACGCCTCCAAGGAGGAAAGGCCGGAGTTGGCGAAGAAGAGAGTAAAGTGGAACCCAAAAGAGGAGGCCAAGCAGGCCTTCAAAGAGCTTCTGGAGGAGGATGGTGGTTCATCCGACGCGTCATGGGAGCAAACCATGAGAATGATCATCAACGACCCACGCTACAGCGCCCTGCCCAAGCTGAGTGAGAAGAAGCAAGCGTTTAAGGCCTACCAGGCTAAGAAGGAGAAGGAACAAGCCAAGCAGCTCAGGAAGAGGAACTGTGAGGCGCTGACGAGCATTCTGGACAACATGGCCAACGTCACCCACTGCACCACCTGGTCCGAGGCCCAGCAGTACCTGCTGGACGACCCCTTCTTCGCTGCGTACGAGGCGCTGCAGAGCATGGACCAGGAAGACGCTCTGATCTGCTTCGAGGAGCACATCCGCGCCCTGGGGAAGGAGGAGAAGCAGAAGATTCTGCTGAGGGAGAGAGACAAGATGTCCGAAGGTGCTGTGGTACTGGGGATGGACCGGTCCCTTCCGCGCGCCGCCTGGCAGACAGGCAGAGTGGTCGACACTATCACCTCCTACTTCACGCTGCTAGAGCAGCCTAGCCAGTGTGCCTTCTTAGTTAACTGAAACCGAGGGTTTCATGGGGCGGCTGTTGTGAAGGCCCACAGTTTTAGTGCCAGTTTTAGTTTCCCCAAACCAGCCCTATTTTGCCCCAGTTATTTCTTTGTTATTTTCTATACTATTCATATACGTTTGTGAAGTGTATGTATTATTATTGTACTGTTTATGTATATGTTGATGACGTAGTATATCCGGGGTGTGTCTGTGACCCGGATGTTACGTTCGGTGGGGCCTATATAAGAGACGGAAGGGCGGAGTCAGTGAGTGTGTGGTGAGCAGCAGAACGAGAGAGAAGCAGAACGAGAGAAAGCAACGAAGTCAATCGAAGATGGCGGATTCAGCAGCGCGCACACCGTGCAGCAACTGAAGACGCCAGGAAAAGCGATTATTGAGTGTACCACGGTAGCCTGTTTAGTTGTGTTCGACGTTGGACCAAGCGGGACGCCAGCTGGACATTAATCGTCGTCTCCACGAGCGAACACAGACTCCCGCGGAGCTTCGACGCGGACCACTTCATCGACGCACATGCCATTCGACCAGGCCTCAACGCGCACCACGCCACTGGACTATAAGCCTGTTCAGGCCAGAGACTATCAGTGAGTGATTGAGAGTGTGTGTGGCCGGCCGGGAGGGAATGTGTATATATGGGGATGTATACAACCGTTGTGTAATAAATGTGTTGTTTATATGTAATACCGTGTGCTAGTTGTTTGTAGCTCCAATGCTAATGCTAGTTGTTTGTAGCTCCAATGCTAATGCTAGTTGTTTGTAGCTCCAATGCTAATGCTAGTTCCCTTGCTAATGCTAACGACATTAACTGCTAGTCGAACGGTTTGCTGGCGCCCCCTGCCTGTATCCTCCTATACTGCCTATTTAGCTCCATTAGTTAGATAACCAGCCCCTTCCTAAATTATACAGTCCTTTTCAGCTACTCCCTGGTTACAGGTACTTTATTCATCCCCGAGCGGAAATTAGGGCGTCACAGCAGCTCAACAACAACAACAAAATAAAGTGACAATAGAATAATAGAATACAAATAGAACACGCATCTGAAACATTGTATAGGACTGTAAGAACAGTCCAGTAAGATTGACCACATCGCCAACAGTTATGATTTCACAAGCTATTCTGATAAGAACATAGCCTACTGACCTAGTCATGACCCCAGGGAATGGGTTTGATGATCAAATAACTGGCCAATCAGTGCTTTAGAACGCACGTAGAATATACCCAAGGTAACTGTATAAAAATGTCTGTACATCCTAAAAACATAACTGTGTGCATATGCTTACCTGTTTCTTAAAAACATAGCTGTGTGTGCATATGTGATTAACGAGCCCCAGACAGGGGGTGTGACCGCAGAGGGACACAGAGGGACAACAACCAGAAGTGAAACTTTGTAGCAAAACCACAGAACACTTGCTTATCACATTGTGACCTTCACCACATGACTGTCTGGTATTAATGTTTACAGTTAGAAATGATCAAATAAGAGGAGGAGGGACAGCCCATCCCCCATAAATGTCAAAGGTATAAAGATTATGTACCAAGATGAAACAGGGCTCTTGTCTGGTGAAGCTTCTGCAGTTAACCTATTGACGGCTAGCTGATACTGGCCTGCGGAGGTGAAACTAGATGGGACCACTTTTCCATGGAATTGAACTAATATTGCTTGCCGATGTGCTTGAATAAATATTCTCTTAATGAACAGTTCAGTAGTGGTGCCTAATATTTGATTGGATCATTTTATCTTAAGAAGTTATATCAAAGACGTCTCGTTGAGATTAAACGAACTTGCTTGTAAGTGACAACTCAATCAAATCAATTCTGGAGAAGTTGATCGCCTTACACAAAACAGCGCCATAAATTAACAACTTCAATGTAATAGACAATAGTTCACCTCCTCTGTGTCCGTCATTTTCACCAGTCATCTAGATCTACCCGCGGGGACGCACAAAAATAAAAGAGGAATGTGAACTTGTGTGTAGGGGCAGGGAAGTATTGTCACGGTCACCAGTGGTAGTGGGTGTGTCACCGGGGCAGAATGGTAGTATCACCTAGGTGTCTACCAAGTACCTGAACACAAGTACCTGAAAAAGCTTAATGTCAAGCCCTGTGTGTTCTGCCTGAAGTACGAGGTATAGAGGGTGAAGAAGAAGAAGGGAGACAGTACTTTCCCCTGGGGGCACCAGTGCTGCTCACCACCCAGTCCGACACACATCCCTGCAGCTGTACAAACTGTGGCCTGTTGGTCAGGTAGTCCGTAACCCAGGAAACAATGGGGGAGTCCACCAGCATCCTCAGCAGCTTATCCACAAGTAGTAAGGGCTGTATGGTGTTAAATGCACTGGCAAAGTCAAATGACTCTCACAATGCTGCCAGCCTTATCTAAATGGTATTATACAACAGTTAGTTCCGACCAAGTCATTTGATTGGACGAGAGGCATTCCATGAGTGCTGATATACAGTATAACAGCACTGGGACTTTTAACTATATGTATCACTCCGCCGCACAGATGTTCTACTAAATGACCGTTAATTAGACTACATGTTTGTGTTCACGTTACTAGGCAACCGCCCATTTGAAGTTCAGTTGCGGAACTATTTTATTTTTATTTTTATGATTAAATAAACAAACAAATCATAATCTGTTGTCGCTTATTACTGTTAACTAATAAATCGCGCTGTAGAACTGTTGTATAAAAGCTGTAGAACTGTTGTATAAAAGCAATATCACACTCGAGGTCGTGCTGTTATACTGAATATCAGCACGGCTGTGAACGTCTTCGGTACTCGGCCTGTGGCCTCGTACCTACGACCGAATCACAGCCGTGCTGATATTCAGTATAACACACTCCCTCTCGTGTGATATTGCTTAAGTGAGCTCTGTGTAGTGATGAGATGAGCCTGTCAGTATATACTAGTGTGTAATGATAGTGCACACACACACACACACACGCACACACACACACACACACAGACACACACACACACACACACACACACACACACACACACACACAGGCCAATTGCGACTGTTTCTGTCTCTCAGTTTCTGTCCCCCTTCTCTCAATCTCTCTATTTCAATTTCATTGTCTTTTTCCTCAATCTCTCTGCGGACGGTTGGTATATCTGGTATGTAAACAAGATACTTTTGACAGTATAGCATGCCATTCGGATGCTGGTAACATGCTAACGCGTCAGGGCCTTTGGTTCCTCCTTTGGTTCCCTTTATCTCCCAAATCTCTTCTCTAAAGGTCAAACACAGAGGAGTTGGCAGGAGATCAGGTCTTTTATGTTGTTGTTTCGTTTGGTCTTCCTGGTAAGAAATGGAGTCATAACTTCCCATCTTCACAGCAACGCAGGTCGTCGACCTTACCCCCATGCAGCCATGTCAACATTCCCCATTCAAACACTCTGCTAAACCCAGAGAGTAACAGAGATATCAGCTGCCACTCTACAGTAACTCCCTCCCTCCCTCCCTCCCTCCCCTGGCCCACAACAAAGCCCTGGGCAGCCTGGGAGAAAAATGTAGCGACGACATGACATGTAACCAGCAACTGGGGTCTTAATGCAAAACACACACACACACAGACAGACACACACACAGACACACACACACACACACACACACACACACACACACATACACACACATATATATTTAAAGCTACATGTCAAAGGCCAGGACATGTGTGTGTAGCGTGTCATGTTTAGTGTTAAGCCCCTGGGAGAATACACTACCAGTTCTTCTCATGTCTGTAGGAAGGGGCATAGAGACCGGAGTGGTTTAGGAGGGCTTTAGACTACTAGGGGATGCCTGCTGTCAAGCCCAGTGTTGGTGGTATAGCCAGTGGTGAGCAGAGCTGCCTTCCAACCAGTTGACATGGCTTTGATTCCTGGACATTGCACTACACTGTACTGTAGCTTTCACCATCGCATGGGGTTTGGTTTTTAGAAGTTCACCTTTCTATTGTTGGGAATTTGTATTCAAATAACTAGAAGTGATAAATCATGTACTATGTGCTCATTTAAATAATATGTGACTGAGGTCAGTTGAGAACAATAGGAAGGTCTCGCAATAAGCCAAAAGAGAGTTTCTGTTTTTGAGCGACATGAAGAAAAGCTCCTGACTAAAAGAAAGTTGTATGATTCAAACCGCCTGTAAATTACTTATTTTTACCTATGTGCTAACAACCATTTTACACCTGCTGTTATGATATTCTATTTTCCTGTACTGATTTTATACTTTCATAACTAATGATTAATGATAAGTCCATTCTTCTATACTGTATTTTAACTTGTTAATCGAATCCCAAGTCATGGGACTCAGAAACAGGAACTGAGTTTCGTGCCTGTTGTGTGACAGGAGACAGCAGACAACGTGAACAGGAACACCTGCGCCTGACCACATCGCCAACAGTTATGATTTCACAAGCTATTCTGATAAAGAACATAGCCTACTGACCTAGTCATGACCCCAGGGAATGGGTTTGATGATCAAATAACTGGCCAATCAGTGCTTTAGAACGCACGCAGAATATACCCAAAGCAACTGTATAAAAATGTCTGTACATCCTAAAAACATAACTGTGTGCATATGCTTACCTGTTTCTTAAATACATAGCTGTGTGTGCATATGTGATTAACGAGCCCCAGACAGGGGGTGTGACCACAGAGGGACAACAACCAGAAGTGAAACTTTGTAGCAAAACCACAGAACACTTGCTTATCACATTGTGACCTTCACCACATGACTGTCTGGTATTAATGTTTACAGTTAGAAATGATCAAATAAGAGCAACTATAATAGCAATAATAACACTATCTCTCTCACTAAGAGAGATAAGCCCCCAAATACAGAATTCAGTCGAATTCTAAAAATAGCGCTATTTACCATGAAGTGACGTCTAAAACATGGGTCTCCACACGTCCCTCGGTTTTTTATTAACTTGCCAAAAGGTTAAAAAACGACACAAAAAGATGCAGCCTACTAAAAAAATATCCCACCCACCCCCTCCAACACAAAAACAATGATATTAGCTGTCAATCAAATTGCTACTGTCTATCTACTACTGTATCTGAGGGGAAGTTAGCTACTGAGCTAAAGCAGAGTTCGTTGTTAGCAAGGCAGTGTAGCTTAATAGGGTGATTTAGGATGAGCTTGAGCAAAGAAAGTGGCCCTGCCAAGGACAAGCAGAAAACATACTATTTCCATGAGGAATGGGCGAGTTTTTTTCCACGAATGTGAAGGACACGTGTGTGTGCCTCACCTGCGGTAGTAGCGTTTCTGTCGGGAAAAGATGCAACGTTGAGCGCCAGTCCACTCAAGTCCACTCAAGTCCA
This sequence comes from Nansenia antarctica, assembly GCF_963989245.1. Lineage (NCBI taxonomy): Eukaryota > Metazoa > Chordata > Actinopteri > Argentiniformes > Microstomatidae > Nansenia > Nansenia antarctica. The sequence continues at coordinate 67,561,088 of NC_137690.1, forward strand.
CTGCAACTTTGCACGGGACTTTCCTGCAGGTAGAAGGCTACGAACTGAAAAGATTGAAAGCAACGCTAAAAAGAGGGTAAGTGAGATTTCAGAGCAGATAGCTGAACTGTTCAGTGTCAATCCTGTAGAGATGGAGATGGAGGTTATAGGCCTAAATCTCCAGAATAATGTCCAGCAGCTACAATCGCAACAACATTCCCAAGAAAAGACCCAGAAAAATATAAGAATATTCACCAAGCAGCCCTGAAAGTATTTTCTACATACCTTTGCAAATAAGCTTTTTCTGATATGAATGTAATGAAAGTGGATACACTCCAGCATACACAACTCTTGTAGACTCCATGCAGTGACAGTCATCTCACTAAGTGTAGGAATGAGTGATGCACTTATTACACACATGCACAATATATTTTTAAAGAGACAAAGACAAAAGAAGAACAAAATACTAATGTTTTCTGACTGAAAAGACTAGAAAAGGGGAATGCATTTATTACACACATGTGGACCATAAGCTTTGGATATGTGAATGGATATGTGAATGGAGGTGATATTCTCCAAGATGGCGGCGCGAGGTTAACACGCGAGGCTGGCGGAGCTCCTACCATCGGTGCTTTCTAGGGTTTTTAAGTACATTTGTATGTACTTTTTTTATTTCAGTATTTATAGGGAACTGTTGTGTAAATAGTACCTACAGCAGGCACGACTTACTAGAAGTTGGTACGCAAAACGAGAAGACAGTCAAACTGCGACACTTCAAATGAATGTGCAATAACACTATGTGCTTGATTGATTGATTGATTGATTGAAAACTTTATTAGAAGATTTGCAGAAGTAGGTACATGAAAGTACATATTACATACAAGGTCAACTAACAGGATAAAAACCCAAGAAAGCCACTGGCTTATTTCAATTGGGGTCCTTGATTCTCAATTCATCGTTTGATTCTCAATTCATCGTGCAATATGACAACCCTAGTCGTCTATCTGTACAGTATAGTATAGTGGATAGTGTACATAGCCTTTATTTATGTAAACCAGCTCCTTCCCTTCTTGATTTTTTTTTTCCCCTTTTTTTTTTTTCTTTCCTAGCACCAGGGGAGCCACCCCTCCTAAATTTCGTTGTTTGGTACCTGTACTATAGCAATGACAATAAAGACCATTCATTCATTCATTCATATATGAATACAGAAAATATGTTTAAGGAGCCAAAAAAGTATCTAGGAGCAAAGAAAGTGACTAAGTAAAAAAAAAAAAAAAAGGAATGTTTTCTATAACTTTGATGTGAATGCACTAATTCTACACATGTGGACCATAACATTATGATGTGCTTTTGATATGTGAATGGAGGGTTGGAGACCCCTGCTGTAAGTTTCTGCTCTGTTTCACTGTTTTTATCTGTCTACTGCATGCACAGAATCTAGACAGACTTATCATGCTACATTGCAATCACTTTGTAACAGATACTTTGTAACAGACTAATTCAATGTGTGTACTGTTCTAAAATGTGCTGCGTTGGCCGGGAATCGAACCCGGGTCAACTGCTTGGAAGGCAGCTATGCTCACCACTATACCACCAACGCTAGGCTGAAGAACTAGAATTTGACACTTCCCAGAGGCAGTGGAGGTACGTACATGTTCCAGAGGGGGAGGGGAGACTGCCTTTGCAGAGCCTCACTCACTGAACTCTCATTCACAGAGTCGAACGTTCCTGACTTGCAGACCTGGAAAGACTCTGGGTCGAGGAGAGCAGTATACCATGAATGAATGAGTGAGTGAATAGGAGTCCTGTAGACCCCACATCATCTGCATCTTGGTACCAGGCACTACCTCACTCAAACATAAAGCACATACCTGTAGGTTCGTTCTCTCTCTCTCTCTCTCTCTCTCTCTCTCTCTCTCTCTGTTTCACTGTCTCCATCAGTTTTTATCTGTCTCTGTCTACTGCATATGCACGCATGCACAGAATCTACACAGATTTATTATGCCACATTGCAATCACTTGCAGACAATCTCAATGAGTTCTGCTTGTGTATGCACTGTTCTAAAATGTGCTGCGTTGGCCGGGAATCGAACCCGGGTCAACTGCTTGGAAGGCAGCTATGCTCACCACTATACCACCAACGCTAGGCTGAAAAACTTGAATTTGACACTTCCCAGAGGC
>NC_137690.1:67568247-67585747 GCF_963989245.1 Nansenia antarctica
ACTCCCTCAACCTTTTCCACCATTAGGGAAACCCCCCCCCCCTCCATACACACCCACCACCTCTTGTGCCATTAGACATATAATGGATATTTGGATTAATAGTTAATTTCCAGGAAACCCCTGTGTCCTGTCAAAGAGTGCTTCCCATCAATTACAGAGAATCTCCCTTTACAAAATGGAGGGGAGAACAGTGATAAATGACACACAGAGCAAGCCAGTTCGCCTCGCCCCAGAGTGAGGGTCGGACCCGCAAAGAGAGAAAGAAAAATAAATACAGGCACCAGAAAGAGTGTATGGAAAGTCATTAGGTTGAAAGCTGAGTGCCATTTCAAAGGGTGGAGAGACGAGAGAGCATTAGTGCTGAACTGTGAGTGAAGGGAGAAGAGCGGACCTTGCTTGAACCTTCCCTCTGATTCAAATGACTGTGTGTGTGTGTGTGTGCGTGTGTGTGTGTGTGTGTGTGTGTGTGTGTGTGTGTGTGTGTGTGTGTGTGTGCGTGCCTGTGTCCGTCTCTGCGTGTGTGTATTGAAGACCAAACATTTTCCAATAAGTTGACTTTGGTAAAGGAAGAGACTTGAGTCCAAGGTGCTATCAAATTATTTTGTTTTTGTTTTACAGAACTCTGACTACAAGCAGTCACATATCAAAATGCAAAGGCCAGTCTCATTCAGATGCACACAAGTACATCGCTGACTTAGCGTCCCGCACATACAAACAAGTATTGTACACACAATACTTTCCATGTAGACCATGGATCACCAATAGGCGGCCCGCGGGCCTCATCCGGCCCGTGAGAATTTTTGGAGAAATGGCAAAAGGAAAAGATATTAATAATAATGAATCATAATAATAATTTGATAGAGAAATTATAATTCTAAGGAAAAAAACGTTTTCTTCCTCCACCTGGCATTTCTTTGCACACTATTCCAGACATAATTCATACCGTAATTTCAGCAATCAAAGAAGAAATGTTCCCTCTTAATTCCACCCCGTATTTCCTATATAGTCCAGCCCCCTTCCTTGGAGCACAAAATAATATTAATACGTCAGTTGTAGTGAATCGAAAAGTGAGACATATAAGCCAAATAAGTACGTTCATAAAATGGCTACAAAGAAACGTAAAGTTGATACCGAAAATAGACTGTTTAATGCAGATTGCACTGATACATTTTGCTTCATTCTACCTGAACATGACAATGCTTAGCCAACTTGCTTAATCAGTTTGCAAACAGTAGCGGTCAGCAAGGTTGCTAACATCAAACGCCATTTTGAAGGAAAACACAGCAGCGTCAATGAAAGATTCCCACCAGAATCAGGTACCAGAAAGCAGAAAATAGCTAGCTTGAACTCTGCTTATGACCACTCTGTTATAGCTATTCATAAAACAACGACTGCTCAACAAAATGCAACCGTATTATACATGTATATATATATTTATATTGTTTTTAAAGTCCGGCCCCCACAGTGTATGCTTAGAAAAATTCTGGCCCTTGGACAAATGTAATTGGTGATGGAGACAGACAATACTTCAGACGATACTTTTCTATGTAGATAAATAATTACCCCCTTTTTTGGTAGAGAATATCCAGTGTATTAAAGGCCCATTAACGGCCAAGTTCCGACCTTCAACGTTTAGTCCACAATTTCAATGTTTTTATTTATTTATTACAAACCATCATATAATGACCAAATTGACTATATTTGGTCAATTCTAAAATAAAGTGATAGGGTCAAAAAAAGGACTATGTACTTCTATTGTAGATTTGATGAATTCCCAATTCAACTGAAGCTAGAAATGTAAGACATGTTGACTTTGGTAAAGGAGGAGACAGTATCTGTGCAGTTCAAGGTTCAAAGTTCAAGGTTTCTTTATTGTCCCCTAGGGGAAATTCGTTTTGCAGCAGGTTCACACAGACAGAATACAAAAACCTCACCTCAACCTCAACACAATAATCAATACAATAAATCACTGAGCTAATACAGAGAAATGGAAAGTAATATCAGTACAAAATAGTGGAAGTGTGCAAAAAGTGCAGGGGGAGTGCAAGAATGCAGCCAAAGTGCTATTTGCCATTTAGCATGTTAATAGCACTAGGGATGCTAAGGAAACATTTCATCTTTTAGTCCTCCTAGCACAAGTTAAAGTATGTTTACTGCAGAGCATTCTGGGTACAATCAGTCACATTAAGATGCAACGGCTAGTGCAAAGTATTCTCAAGATTATACTTGAAATTATACAGAAATTAAAGGGCTACAATACAATAGCAATCACACAAAAAAATGTCTCACTCCTGAGGGTTCTGGTACACCCTCTGGTCTGCATCTGGCCACAAGTTCTCATCAACGTCACATCACATTCATTGTATATATTCTGCTAAGATTTTCTAGACATTTCAATATGATTACTGCAAAAATGCACCAAATAATTCTGTTTTGAATGTATTCTTCACCGTTTTGAACACAGTGTGTTAACATTTGAACAAATGTGTTGCAAATACATAGTGCTTTTCAGGTGGTGGAGTTTGAATGAGAGAAGAGTTCATGGATTTTGGAGAACGCGGTCATTGATGCATTTTGTGTGAAAGCAATGTAAAATGAGTCACAGTTTGGTCCACATGGACTTCTGTTTCGCTGACTGAGTTTTGACAATGTGACTTCAGTTTTGAAAACTGTAATGGAGTTCTCCCTGGAAAATGTCCTATGATGTCACATTGTACCTGTAACTCCTTTGTTTCACAGGTTGTGTTTGGTTGGGTCTATTTGAGGTTGGGTCTATTTGACCCTAAGCCTAACCCTAAGAGGAGCTTCATGTTCAGCTTCTCAACGCTTGCATATCTTCAGCTTCTGAGTCATGAATGAATGGACTTTATTGTCATTGCTACAGTACAGGTACCAAAGAACGAAATTTAGGAGGGGTGGCTCCCCTGGTGTTAGGAAAGGGAAAAAAAACACTTTAAAAAAAAAATCACAAGAAGGGAAGGAGCTGGTTTACATAAATAAAGGCTATGTACACTATCCACTGTACTATACTGTACAGATAGACGACTAGGGTTGTCATATTGCACAATAGTATTGTTTCACATTTATTTAAAGTGTCATATCTGGTATCCTGGCTGCAGTGGAGGCTGGCTGAGGTCAAAGAAATCAGAGGATGTGATGTCTACCTCCACCAGCCTCCCCTGTCAGGGGGATGGAAACACTGCTTTAAGTTCAGCTCAAGTGAAGCATTCAAGCAGGCCATAAAGAAAAACAAAAGGATCTGTGTAGGTCCAGGTCTCCTCCCGGCCTAGGCCTTTAACATCATTACAGTTTCATGATTAGGTGGAATCTTTCCTGCCAAGAAACTTAACAACATAATTGATGATGAGTCCCATCTTTGATTTTTTTGTTAACAAATTATTTCTAATAAGAGTCCTAATAAGTGTCTGTGGGGCAGCTTTATTCTGCTTCAGTGTGTGACCAAGGCTTTGACTTGTTGCTGTATGTTCAGCTCTGGGCCAGGGTGGTAGACAGCACACAGGGTGATGGGAAACATGTCTTTCAATAGTTCCGCTTAAACCAAGCGTATGTGATTGTAGAACATAAAACCCAAGCTGCCGAGTCCACCCTGTTCCATGCACGTTACCACATAGAAGATAATTGATTCTACCTCAGAAGCAGAGGAAAAGGGAGAAGAATCACCCAGAATCCAAACATCTAGGCCTACTAAACGTGCTGCTGCCTGGCTAGACATGGCTAACCCTTGGTGGTCCTATCCAACTCAAAAGAGATTCCTGTGGTTCTAAGATTGTAAGAGCGCTGGCGTTTTTCCAGTGGTCTGGGCCCACGTTATCTCCAACCCTCCGGACAACATGTTTTCATAAGGGGGGCTCCTTGTCTGGCCAGGACAGCAGTGTGTGTGTGTTTGTGTGTGTGTGTGTGTGTGTGTGTGTGTGTGTGTGTGTGTGTGTGTGTGAAAATACACCCCTGCCGCCGTCGTGGGCAGTGCTGTCTGCCATGTCTCTAAGATAAAGAGAGAGGAGCAGTGGAGCTGATGACATGTTATTCCTGGGACACGACTGGCGCCATGACGATCTCTGTCCCAGGCTCCTCTCTGCTCTGCTCCGCACTCTGGACTGTGGAAGCCCCCAGGCCTGGAAGTGGACAGACAAACAGAGCGATGGGCAGCCAGGAGAAAGGAGAGATAGACAGAGGCAGACAGAAGGAAGGACTGGCGGGTGGGGGTGGGGGTGGTGAGGGGGGAGGTTATTCTAGATGGTCTGGTGCCGGACACTCTGTCTCTCCCACCAACCAAGCATGCACAACTGGTCTGCATACACTATCAGCAAGAGGACCATTAAAACGGGAGCCGTGCCGATTTTAGACTGACGCCGAGGTTATCAGTGGCCCAGAGATAGAATGGCCAAGGGCTCTGGTGGGCTTCCTCCAGCCGGGGAGAGTGTAGAGGAGGCTTGGACTGCAGAGAAACAACACTAAATACACTGTGTCAAGCATGCAGGGGGGTTATACAACAATTGTGAAGTTGTGAGGAGAGGCTCGTTTTATGAATAGCACTCTTTAAAAAAAGGGAAATAATGTTCTTTGTTCTGTGTGTGTGTGGGTGTATATATTCTGATATACAAAATCCTGTTTCTCATCACCAAAAAACAACAAGCCAAATTCCAGTAAGAAGTCTAATTACCTTTGCAGCCCTCAAGTTACTAATTATTGCTTTGGCAACATGGAGATGAGGGTGCCATCATCTACAAACTACCAATTAGAATGGAATCCAGCAGATGGTTTGCATTTTATATCAAATTAGGATACATTTTAAATTCCTTAAAATAGACTGGAGAAGAGGAGAAGAGGGTGAAACAGAGTTGTTTTCTCTGAAGCAGGAGAATGACCCAGGAGAGGACAAGGACCTACTGGACAACTTCACAATGGGTTTGAAACCAACATTGTCCAGCACCTCCATAAACTGGAGAATTGAGCAACTGTGACTCCAACGGCAGAAGGATGAAACTCGAGAAACGCTTTGAAATTGATACCACTGTGTAAAATAAATACAAATATTACTGTCACGCATTAAGAGTTCCCTCGAGTGCACAAAAAAAAACATGATTTAGGATAATAAACACAAACAGATGTTTTTGCAAAACATCTCCTCAAATATGTTGCACAGTTTAATTTGGAATCATTTAATTGGATCTGTAATTATTAAACAATTCTTGCATGTTATGAAGTTTATTGTGATTTATAAAAGGAAACCGACGTGGGACATGCGTATGCACTGTGTTTATACGAATATTTTTCGTATGTACGCAACCTTTTCACATCAATCCTATGCACAGTTTTATAAATGAATGCCCCAGGTCCCTACTGGGATCAGTACTGGCCTGTTCCGCTGAGACTGTATCCCGTGCTGAGGGGTGTACACAGAAATGCATTTTTTGCTCTAGGCACAGGGTCAGCCATAGTTAGCGCCCCTGGAGCAATTAGCGGTTAAGGCCTTGCTCAAGGGCACAACGACATGATGCCAGCAACCCTCCAGTCACCCGCTCACATGCAGCTCCCTCCTGAGGCAGGGATCCAACCAGCGACCTACCAATTTCTAGCCAGCCTCTAAACCTCTAGGCTACCTGCCACCGCACCTGCCATCCCCGATTCTGAAGAGTGGTGTGGTGAAAGAAAGCTCTAGGCCCTGGGCTGCTCCTGTGTTGTTGGTCAAGAGTCTACCTGAGCCACTTCGTCAGTGAGAAGGTTTACTGGTTACTACCGGTTGTTCATCCTGGCCTTCTATGAAGTTGCTGTGCTCACTCAGTGCTTTGTTAAAGAGCACAGCAGCCACTGTAAAGAATATCCCAGTCAACAGCACACCAGAATGCCAACAGGCCTTCTATGGGTTGAGGGAAGTCTTGTTGAGAACTCCGATTTTGGCCTTGATACAGGTTGTGTGCTGGGAAGCATCAGGGATGCCACCGGCAGCGAGTGCCAGGCTTTCCAACGGCTCTCCCCATGATTAATTAATTTAATTAATTTTGCCATTTAGCAGACGCTTTTATCCAAAGCGACTTACAATTACGAATTACAGGGACAGTCCCCCTGGAGTAACTGAGGGCTAAGTGCCTTACTCAAGGGCACACTAGTAGTGGTGTGGTTTCAGGCGGGATTTGAACTCACAACCTTCCGATCGGAAGTCCAACACACTATCCACTGGAGTCGACTAGCACTACCCCCCGTGAGGAGAGAGTGTTCTGGGAGGAGTACCATGAGGCCATCGGGCAACCTAGTGGCGAAGGAATGCTGTCAACCCTATAGAGACATTTCTACTGGACTGGGATGAACCGGTACATTACATTGTGGACCGTCAGTTGCCCCCAATGCCTGCACAACAAAGCAGACCCTGCGATGAGAGCCACCCCTTTAACGTTTTAGGAACAGACTACCTCTCCCCTTGTAGACAAACCGATCAATACCCTTGTCTTAGTCAGAACCGTCTTGTTGTTCTCCAAGTACGCCATAGTCGTTCCCATCAAAGACCAGTCAGCAGCTACAATAGCCAGAGCTTGTATAGAGGCCTGATACACACCTTTCTTTGCCCAGAATGAATCCTGTCAGACTGTGGCACATCTTTCGTGTTTGGAAGGCATGCCAGACAGACTCCCCCTCCCCTCAGAGTCATACACTGGAAGATTGGGTACACCAAAACGCCTTGACTGAAGCGACCAACAACTGGATCCAGTAACAATAAGACCAGCATTAGTCCTACCTCTACATTTCTGGTGCCGAGCCAGAGGCAAAATCAGCCCAAGAGTAGCCCAACTTCGACTAGCCCACACAACGTATGTAATACAGTGGGCACCACAGGCCTCACCTGTACCATCCATAGGAATATCTATGATAGGCCATGCCCAACTGATGTGTTTCAGGAACTACCAGTGACCCACGACAGCCCAGCTGACCAAAATCATGCCCCTGAAGAAAGAACCACACCTGCTTTGTGGTACCCAATGACTCTACTACACAGCCCAAGACTGCCAACCACCACAAACCTTTTGTTTGTCGTAGTTTATCGTAGTCAAGCCATAGAGCGATGCAATGAGAACAACTGAAGGCAGGAGCAGGGGTTTGAATTGTTCACTCCGTTGTTGCCTGATGGTAGCTATAGCTAGCCACATGTTAACCTGAGTGGTAGCCCAGCAAACACAGTCACGTTGTTGCTAAGTAGTGACAACCTACTCCTTTTGGTAACCTTGCCAGAAAGTAGTCATTACGTACCATTTATGGGTCGCGAAAACATAAGTGTGCAGCCTTTTGCCTACCTGGAGACGACCGATGTGCAACCATGTCAGGGGACGTACCCAGTAGAATGTGGCAATGATTATTTATGTTATTGCCTACCATGGAACAACAAGAACTACTTTTTACGTTGCCACAGCCGACTATTACCGTAAGATAACTTATTTAACGTATGCTCTAACCAAATATAAACTATAACAAGCTGAAGTATCACAAAACCTTTGTCTGCCATTGAGTCATATTAGTATGCATCAATCACCCATGCTGTAATAATAGGAAAAGTTGACAATCTATAGCTTACATTGTATAGGACCTCTATAGGTTACTTATGTCTTTGTGGGACCAATAGCATTGCGTAAGATAACAGGCTACATAACATTGGTGTTGGTAAATGTTTGCTTGTAGCCCTAACAAATGACTGTGACTGTGGTGGATGACAGAGTTTGGAATGGAAATCGAGACTAGACTGGACTTTAATTTAGGTAGACAGTGTCCGGGCTTTGAAGGTCTATCTGGACGAGACTGAAATAACATTGAAAGAGGCTGAACTAGACTTTTCTATAACAGACATTTTCAAACCTGAGCATTCTGTTAGCCTGCGTTTTGCCTCACTCTCTTCTTCAATGGCCTCTCATTCACACATTCACACACCAATGGCTCCAATACCATGCAAGGCGCCGGCCTGCTCATTGGGAGCAATTTGGAGTTCAATATCTTGTCCGAGGACACCTCGACACATGGCCAGCCGGGATTCGGAACTGCCGTCAATCATTCTTTTTTTGCAATCATTAGGTGCCGACTCTACCTCCTGAGCCAAAGCCGCCCAATCTCATTCTATTACACATTGTCATGCTGTTGTCTTGGCACCCGGATGGCACCAACCTTTATGCCAACACTAAAAGAAGTAGGGGGCGCTTAGGCTCTCTCTCTCACCCATCTTTCCTGTCATAATCTATACTGTACTGTCAATAAAAATGAAAAATATGAGTGGGACTGCCCCACTCAGAAAAAATAACAAAAAAATAAAATAAATAGAAGTAGTAATTAAGTTACGTTGGCACCAACCTCGCCACCGCCTACCTTCAAGTAAATCTGGTTATAGGCCTAATGACAGATTGAGGGTTTCATAATGACAGATTTAATGTTTAATCGTAATAGTTATTGACAGATGAATATTCATCTGAACATTAATGTCTTCATATTTAGTGGCAGGTTTCAACGATACTTTGGGAATCTGACGCCCGCAGCCCACAGCAAATGAATACCAATTGTTACGTTGAGTGTGTTGCTTGCAAACCCTGAAAATATGTGACACAGTCTGATCATTTGGTCCTCATGTCGGGATCTGACTTTTCTTTCGAAAAAAATGTGAATACATTTCCGCGTTGTTGAAAATCAGTGACACATCGCTAGTCAACTAACACAGCTTATTTTGTGGGCCTGCTAACAATGTAAAGTAGTGTTATAGTTAACCAGTCCCTCCAGAGAAACGCAATTCTGCGATCGCATAATTCAATGCATAATCAGCTAAATGGCGCATGATTATGCAAGGTCACATAATGCAAGAAATGGCGCCTATTCACTGCAATACAATAAACTTCTGCATCCCAGAATGCATTCCGCACCAGCCGGCTGCGGGGATTTTAAATCCTCCATTTTAAACCTCCATTGGCTAAAAGCTGTAATTTTGGCTCTACAAGTGTTAACATGTCATTTTATGAGGTTTTAATGTTTTCAGGCGTGAAAGTAACCATATATATTCCCAAAATGTGTCCAGTTTATCAAAATAACCTGTTTATATTTTGCATTTTTTGCAGCTTTTCGCAATATTCACAAATTCCCCCATTTTCAAAGCATAAAATCATCAAAACTCCCTGCATATTCCATTGCATAATCAAGGATTTTTGTCTGCATAATCAAGGAAAAAAACTTTTCTGGAGGGACTGGTTAACTCGGTAGCAATGGGGATTACTCACCCAATCAATTTTGGCTTGACTACTGAGTTTGTGTTGTGATTCTCAACGTTGAAACATAGTTCCGTGTTTCAAAAGAAAAGTCCGAACATTTTGATTGGTTGCCAACATGCGGGCCAAATCAGACTGTGTCACATACCTAACATGCTAACAACCGTTAGGCTTCAGGCTACTTTGACCCGGTTGCTATGCAAGTGTCCCTGTGTTTTCCACAATGTTGACTCAAATTCCGGGATTTTCAACTAAGTACCCAGATCTGAACAAATGACCATCTCAAGCTATTACACGTTGTCATGCTGTTGTGGTGAAGTTGGTGCCAACATAACCTCGGTTTACCGTGGGGCACGTGCCCAGGGCCCAAGAGCCAATAAGGGCCCTTGGACTTTGGAAGTTTGTTTTTTTTGCCACGGCAGTAACTTGCGAGGCATCGCAAGGAATCGCCAGCGATTTGACTCAAGTCAACTCAGTCTCAGCAGAACGTCCAGATGTTATGCTATCTGCTATTTCTCTAGATTTATTCAACTTTTAGGTCTGTCATGAAAATGGAGTCCGAATATGAGTGCAGCGCTGTGTTTTTATGTTTCTGTCTAGTGTGTGTGTGCGCGTTTTTTCTCTGCAACGTTCCAAACGTTCTAAAACTGACCCGTTGCATTGCATCGTGACTCCTAGATGTGAACTGGGCTAGGGCCCGTAGCGAATTTGGGTCCAGGGCCTGTGCTCATGATGATACGTCCATGAACGTAACCTAATTTAAGTAAATCTGGTTATAATGGCTAATACGAACATAGGCTACCTTGATATCCTGCAAGTTATCAGCCAATACAAATCAGGCAGTTCAGCAAAAATAAGAAATATATATATAAATGTGATTGGTATTTGACCATTTATTTCTGCAAAACATGCAGTAGTCTATCTGTTGATACTAGCTAGCTATCTTATTCCATTCCGAGCATGCTAAATATGTGTGATTGACAGCTGTCAATAAATCTAAATGTTGGTAGCTTGACAAACATTTATTTAGTGATTCTGAGTCCCCTGTACCCGTCAGTATGGCCTATCATGTTTGATCTCTTTACCAGTGTATTAGTACAAACCAACATTCCAACATAGCAGGAGTAGGTTGACTATTCATATTACGCATAGTGGAGATTGTGGGTTATTATGGTGATTATAGTCTTGGAGCAGCTATAGCTCTGACTAGCGATCAGACCTGTTCTCCTCAGCTGCAATGTATTGTTGGTAGCCTATATGATTTTGATAAATAGAAGTGTATCATTTGTTTGTACAGCATATATAAACATTTGCATAGAGACAGTTTAGATAACATATCATCAATCTATGTTGTTAGATCTGTAGAAATATATCATTCAATCTTCTCCCTGTGCAGAATACTCTTTTAGGACATAACATAACACTGTTTTTGCAAGACTCACACTGTCTTCAGAGCACGCATGTAATTGTCTAGAAGTGTTTTACATGTAAGCAATGATCTTAGGTGGCCTACATGTTCCATCTGGTGTAAGCTATAAAGTTTATATGACGAGAGTCAGAGTTTGGGAAGAGAAAGGTGGATGGTGCGTGCGCCTTTAAGAGTTAAGAAACTTGAGACTGTGTTTGCGCAACAATCAGTGCGGCTCCGAGCCGCCAATGTGTCTAGACTACCACATGACGGGAGTCAACCAATGGCTCCGGAGCTTTCCTCAGGGGCCCCGTGTGTGTACGACCGAGTGTGTATCCCAAAAAGAATAGCAGAGAGACGGAGAGTGAAGTAATTCAAGCTTTCCTCTAAACCCACTTCTCATCACGGAATCGGAGCTGCTGCTGCCTACGTCTGCGCCCGTGGATCTGTCCGCTTTGGATTGGAAGCTCTTAGTTTTTATTTCGGGATTGGAAACGGATTATTTCATTTAGTGGGAAAGCTGAATGGGACACAGATTATTTGGAATTATTTACGGATGAAGCAACTTCATCGATGTGCCTTGAGAGGATTTTAAGGCAAAGGACTTAAAGAGTGCTCAAAGTCCAAGAAAAACACAAACTTCTGCGTTTCAACTTCTGCTGCCATTTCGCATTATGTGTTACAGTTGTTGGGGGATCATTATGGTATGGGAAATTGCGGGTTGGAACTTCTGAGTCCTGAGGAATTGGGTTGCATGGGCTATTCTCTGAGTTAAGACAAACGTTTTTAATTGAGTCGTAGGCTACATGATAAACCTACCGCAGGTAACTGTCTGTCATAATGAATGTAAGCCTATGTTACTTTTAGCTGTGCAACTGTGTCACTATTTTCGTTGTTTCATGCAACACATAAGTGTGCAACAATACTACATTCTAATGCTGCGGGTTGGTCATAAATCTACCATCCCCGGCCGCGCAACTAGTGCGCGCCGCTTACAGAACCTGGATGTTGCAGCGCGGAGACCGTAAATCCATGTGGAACCCCGACAGACCTGGACGGGAACACTGCGACGCATCCAACACTGTCTAGGTGGTCGTATGTTCAGGTCGAAACGCTCAGGTCTTGTACGGCGACTCTGGAGAAGCCGTTTGATCATCCCAGATAAAGACGGCGCAGATGGAGGAAGCCAACGAAGAAGCGAGGGGGGTCCCCGGGACGGTTCGAGTCGCAGTAAAAACCCAGGAAAGATTCCTAAAACTGAGCTCCGAGGGTCAGGGGGGTCGGTGACCCGAGCGGTGCCATCTCTGGAAACCTACGGTGAAGTGTTCCACCTCCCGGGGAGCGCAGACCAGGGGGACCAGGGTTCGGAACATGATCGGGATGCCATGTGTGTCCCCGGGGAGCACCGAGGCTCTCGGTCGGAATACGAGAGTGACAGCGGGACGGTCACCTGCTGTTTGTTTAGAGAACGAGACCCGCCCAGACCCAGGAGTAGTAAAGACCAAGGAGGTGCATCATGTGAGTCCAATCGAAGACATGCGGGGCGACAGACTCAGAACTCAGAACTCGAGCAAGAACTCAAGAACGTTACTTTTGCGCTTTTGAAAAAACTAAAGGAAAAACCGCTGGATGCCTTACTGGAGGCGGTGGAGTCGAGAGGGGGGATGCCCAGTAAGTGCGTCCTGGTGCCGCCAGCGGAGCTGCGCTTGGGTGGGCACCCGGTGTCCCCTCCGTGTCTCCTCTGTAAGCTGTACCGCTGGTCCGACCTGCAGCACCCGGCCCGGCTCAAAGCGCTGTGCCACTGTCTGAGCTTCGGGGGGGAGCTGGACGGCGCGACGGTGTGCTGCAACCCCTATCACTACAGTCGCTTGTGTGGGCCAGGTAAGAACACCCGGAGTGGGTAGCCTATTATCTACCTCCCGAGTTTTCCTCCACAGACACCCACCTCGAAATTGTCATAGGTATCGAACTGACTAACACTTGACTCAAAGCCAACTCGGGAAGCCATTCACAAATTATGTTTCCTGTCGGTATGTATGATAGGTTTACGCACAGGTGCGTCGACGTAACAACTTTTAATCTTCAGATATAATCAATAAACGCAGGGTTTGTATTGCACAAACTCTAGTAGATGGTCAGGCCCAACAGGCAGACCCAACGATAAAGAGGTTGTAAGTGATATATTTGCCCAAATAATTCATCTCTGAAGTAACAATGGGTAAAACACTCATTAGAAAGCCCATGAGGTACAAGTCAAGTGCATGGATCATCTGACTGAGAGGATCAAGAAATGGGAGATTAAAACACGTTCGTTTGGGAATCAGGACACTGTAATTGACAGATTGAGTGTTTGGTCTTAGTGTTCATTGACAGATCGAGTTGAGTGTTCACACCTGAACACTGATGTTTAGTGGCAGGTTTCAGCGATAGGCCTACTTCGGGAATTTGACGCCCACAGCCCACAGCAAATGAATACCAATTGTTACGTTGGAGTGTGTTGCTTGCAAACCCTCAAAATCAATATGGCCATGTAGCCTTAAGGTTCACGATTATACAGTCGCACGCACACACACACACACACACACACACACACACACACACACACACACACACACACACACACACCCACACACACACACACACACACACACACACACACACACACACACAAGAACATTACACTTCTTTATTTATTTATTTTGGCCATGTAGCCTAAGGTTCACGATTATACAGTCGCACACACACACACACACACACGCGCGCGCACACACACACACACGCACGCACACACAACGTTACACTTCTTTCTTTATTTATTTATTTTGCTTAACACAAAACATGTTTCGTTTTTCAATACGTTTGAGGGGGGGGGGGCAACACTTTTCTTCATATCTATTCGAATACGGCTCTCAAGTTGCTATTTGAAAGGCTCTCTTTTCGTTCCTTAGGAGGTGCTATTTAGGTGAAGGAGTGGCGGTAATATACAGTTTGCATACTGGTGGCGCCAGACAGGCGCGCTGGGTATCTCACTGACTGAGTACTCCGGCAATCACTGCCTGGCCTCTTAAAGAACCCGCTGCCTTTAGAGCCACTGTGTGTACCCGAGGGGCTTTCCCTGGGACAGAATAACTTCATTTACTTTGTCTTTATGGAGGTCATTATTATGCCAGTGTGCAATATATATATATAGAGGATATAATTATGTATCATAGTGTACTTTTGTACGTTTGTCAACTACAGCTGCATTCGATGTAGTGGAAAGGGAGGAATACTATTTAAATCAAATTAAAATCAAGTAGACTTGGAAGTTGAAGTTGTCCAATATCATGGAATTAGTTGCAGTTGTTAAAGATCTATAGCTTAATGCATGTGACGCAACACAGTTTTGATTATGTTTGATTGGTTGTTGTAATAAGAATATTGTGTGAATGAGCTCATTCAGCCAATCATTTCTCTCACAATACAATGTTGCTATATTAGGATGTCCCTGACACCTTTATTCGTGACTTAAAAACGTTACTGCAACAGGATGGGATGCCCTTGTCAAAAAGGAATGCAATACTATTTCAGATATCACTCTAATAAACATTGTTTTGTATTTCAGAGTCCCCTCCACCCCCATATTCTCGGCTCACTCCCTCAGATGGACACACGCCACTGGGTGAGTACAACAGCCATCCCCTACCTCACACACAGAGGTCCCACACGTGGAGCTTTTTGGTCTAATAAGGTCTGTTTAGGGAGTTTACTATGGTTCTCCACTTCACTTATTAGCCATTATTAAATTTCTTACTGAATGCCAGAATTGATTACATTACCGCCTTTGTTGTCATGAAGTGTGAATGAATATGTGACAGCAGCTGGTGAAACCGGGAACAAGTCAGCAACCGATCAAATTGTTCTGACTTTTATTCGGAAAAATGTAAATAAATGTCAGTGTTGTTGAAAATCAATGACACACTCGCTAGTCAAGCCAAAACATTGCAATGCAATGGATTCGGTGAGTAATCCCCACTGCTACCTAGTTAACTATAACACTACTTTACATTGTTAACAGGCTCACAAAACAAGCTGTGTTAGTTGACTAGCGAGTGTGTCATTGATTTTCAACAACGTTGACATTTATTTTAATTTTCCGTAATAAAAGTCTGAACATTTTTTGATCGGCTGCCGACTTGTTCCCGGTTTCACCAGCAGCTGTCAAATGTGTTACTTTCAACGCAACATACGGTATTCATTCACTCGTCCATGACCACAAAGAAGCTAGTGGGTTGTGTTCTTCGCTGGGTTGTGTTCTGGTTGTACTTCTCCTTGCCTCCTTGCATCTTTCTTGAGGGAACCTGACATCGAAATAGATGTGCACGCCGCTGTGTGAAATGGATAAACGGACATTCTCATACCCGAAGTGACGCTCTGATTTCACTGTCTTTCTTTCCACTGTCTTTCTGTAGATCTGTCAGATTCCACACTGTCTTACACTGAAGCTGTGGTGCCTCTCTCCCCCCACTTCACGCCAAGAGACATCACAGGTGAGCCTCATCTCACTGTCAATCTTCTATCCTCCTCCTGAGGCAGTTGGGCCCAGCGCGTTATATGCCTGTGGGATAATAACGACTCAATTCAGTGGGAGTGAATTGACTGAATGAAAGTATTTGGCATTATTTGATTTTTAGCAAATCGCACGACTGCGAGGCGTGGCGCAGATTGGGAAATGTGTGGTGTGCAAGCACAGAGGGGAGGGGCGGTGGGGGGGGGGGGGTTGTGCTGTGGGACTTCATGGATGTGAGGTCAAGCCAATGAGGCGGGAGGTTTTCCTGATCGTTGTATTGGGTAAACGAAGGCCAAGTTTGACGCGTTGGTCCACCAGACCTTCTGAGAATATTGGGTGGAAGTGTCTGGGAATGAGATTACTGTCAAACAAAGAGTGGACCAACCGGAGCCTCTACTTTTCCGTAAAGTCAAAGAAGAGATCATTCAAGTATTCAGTAGTGGTCGTTTGTTTACGATGAGCTCTGAAATATCATTTGTTAGCCATGGAAGCTCAATGCTTGGCTAGAAAGGGTTAACAGTAGACTTGAGTATGGCAGCCCAAATGCACACACACACACACACACACACACACACACACGTACACTCCCCTAGCCCAAGGTATATTGGCTCCCCATGTCTGCATGTTTGCATAAATGGGCAAACTCTGCAGTTAATGACGTTATTATGTTGTGCTTCTCTCCCCTCTGTTGAAAGGCTATTAAGACAACCAAAGACTCCGACACATAAAGCTTCTATTGTGAAAGTCTCAAAGGGGGGGTCTCTGACAATCTAGAATGCCACAGCAATGTAGCTACAGTATGCTCTCTCTCTCTCTTTCTCTCTTTTTCTCCCTCTTTCTATTTTTCATTATATTTCTGTCCTTCGGTTTCTCTCTCTATTTCTCTCTGTCTCTGTCTCTCTCTCTCTCTCTCTCTCCCTGCTCTTGTTCCTCCTCTGCAAAAAAAGTATTTTGCTTGGATGTAACTGCAACAAGATCCCTTTACGCGCTCCCTCTCTTCCCTCTCTGCCCATCCCCCCCTCCTCTCTTCTCCCCCTCCCTCTCTTCTCTCCAATCCCTCCATTCCTTTCAGTAATTGAGCAGTGGAAGAGGGTTGGCATTTTTTTGGGGAGGGGGGAGAGCGAAGCGGAGCTCTGGTGAGGGGTTTTAGGGGGTTGGAGACTGGGGGGTGCCGGGGTGGGGGGGGGCGGGGGACAGGAAACAGTTCCCTCTAGCTGAAATCCGACCCTTGTTTGTTTATGCTGGGGGGTCCTTGTAGTGTTGAGAGAGAGTGCAGACTCACTCCATCAAACCCTCGGCGCTGCTCGTGGGGGGTGGAGGGGTGGGGGGGGGACAGTGGTGTTGAAAGGTGAACAGGCCGCTGTGTCGACTGCTTTAGCCTTGATTGTTTATATGAGTCTTGAATAAGCCTGAAACCCCCAACAACAGTTGCTAAGTTAGGTTGTGGTGCAGTGACCCAGAACGTATACATTCTACAACTGCTCACCCCAACGCTTTGCTTCTTGGTCTTCATGTTGGGTTGGGTTATGAATCATGATGAATCCTAAAATGGGACATCTTCATCTATTATTGATAGGGTTGCTAAATTCCCGTAGGCTTGGGAAATGTTCCTGAACATTTCCAAAGTTTCACCATGTTGCTGTTTCTGACGTTTCTGACATGTCGGTCATCTTTGGTTGTCATTGGGGGGGGGGGGGGGGGGGGGGGGGGTTTGGTGCCTTTCCTCATTCTGTTCAATGTATTACAACGAGCCCGGCCTCTGATTCCTACCTCCACCGGCCTCTGATTTCTACCTCCTGGTTGGTTGTAACATGGTGTCTATGTGACACAACGTTACTAGCCCAGAGATGACTGTCCCATTGGCTAGATGAGGTACGATGGAAATAGAGAGATCCGTTTAGCGGAGGTTGTGTGTGTGGCCCCCCCCTCTGTAGCCCTGTACCCCGATACTAGACCAGTGGAGCTGGCGGAGCGGCACAGCTAGACGGCTGCCTTGGACTTCAATGACAATGAAAGCCAAACCAGTACGCTGAAGGTCACAATTTACATGAAGTTGTTGCCCCTATACCTGTGTAGTTACTCTGTAATGACTCTTAGTAACAACACTGTTGATAACATATTGGTGAGTAGAATCAGAACACGTGTTCTCACGGCTGAACATGTTGTTTTTGCGAGAGTGTGTGTGTGTGTGTGTGTGTGTGTTTGTGTTTGTGTGTGCGTGTATTTGTGTGCTTGTGGAACACTAGACTACGAATGTTGTTCTGGAGGGATCTTTATAGCAAATTCTCAGTTATGTTC
>NC_137690.1:67600747-67605747 GCF_963989245.1 Nansenia antarctica
ACACACAACCTGCATCAATTTTGGATTGAAGAAAAACAAAACAAAAACAAAACTTTCCTCCACTTTGTATAACATATTCTATCCTACATATTTTTCATGTATGGTTCCCACATCTTATCGAAGTCTTTCCGCTTGCCTTTAATAATGTAGGTTAGTCTTTCCAGACCAATACATTCCAAGAGAGACCTCCTGTACTTATTGTAGGATCCTTTTCCAACCTGCCAGAAAACTAGAGTGACTTTTCATCCATCGTTCTTTGTGGAAAATCCTTTTTTTAAAAGGGAGAAAGGGTGGAATGGAGACTCCTCTCTGTCACACACTTTTTGTTTTGTGGCCTACCGGTGCAAAGGCATCATTTCTGCCCCATCGTTGAGAGAAAATAGATAGAAAAGCATCTTCTTTTTTTCCTTTTTTTTTTTACCCCTGGGGCTTTATACACGACAGGGCTGAACCAAACCATAACTGGGCTGGCTCGGATATTTTCGGTTCACGTGGTTCCTTTAAGGTGCACTGTTTCACCAATTATGGTGGACGTCTAACCAGACTGGCTCCCTCGTCTCACAAAGCCAGATGTTTCTTCACAGAACTATAGGTTCCCTGAGATGTCTGGAACGTTTCAGTTGCTTGCGGAGAACGAGGCTAACCCGGCCCAGCATAGCTCACCTTGGCTCAGCTAGCTTCTGCCCAGTATAGTTTCTCGTCCTGGTTTTCCAGTCGTCGCTCTGTTGAATGGGTTTTGATACACAATCTCATGGTTTCTGTGAGAACGTGAGAGACAGAGAGACAGAGAGAGACACAGAGAGAGAGACAGACAGAGAGAGAGAGAGAGAGGGAGAGAGAGAGAGAAAGAAAGAGAGAAAGACTGTGTGAGAGAGAGAGAGAGGGAGAGACAGAGACACAGAGAGAGCGAGACAGAGAGAGAGAGAGAGAGAGAGAGAGAGAGACAGAGAGAGAGAGACAGACAGAGAGAGAGAGAGAAAGAGTGTGTGAGAGAGACAGAGAGAGAGAGAGAGAGAGGGAGAGACAGAGACACAGAGAGAGCGAGACAGAGAGAGGGAGAGACTCAGAGAGAGAGACAGAGAGAGAGAGAGGGGTTGTTGGGGTAGGTGTTACAACATGCCCTCCAGTGCTATACATCCACTAACCTCTTAATGTAGGTCGCCATGAAACACTGTTCAGGAATGTACTAATGGTAAACTAACCCTAACCCTAACCCTAACCCTAGTAATACTAATGGTAAACTAACCCTAACCCTAATAATACTAATGGTTACTAACAATTCTCACTGCAGGACAACGGGTGGATCTGAAGGATTTACCTTGTCCCTTTCCTTATCTCCTTCTGCTCACCGATCCAAAATGAATCCAAGCAACATCCATGGCATATCCATGGCATTTCGTGGCACTGCCATAAAAGAAACACGTGTTGGGTGACTTGTTGGGTGAAGTCCCAAATGCATGCTCCATTCTACCTGTGTGGTCTTCTGTGAGGATGTGTTGTGTCTTTTGTCCTTACAGCCCCCTCTTGACATTGTCTATGTCAACGCTGCCATTTCTGACAGCAGTGTGATGGTAATGGTAGTCGCTTTTGGTGGTGTTCACTACCATCTTGTGGCTGTGATAATAATCGACTGTACTGTATGATCTCATTCAAATGATGTCTTGGTGGATTCCAGCTTCGTCTACCAATGAAAAGACCATAAGACTACACACACACACACACACACACGCGCACACACACACACACACACACACACACACACACACTCACACACACACAGTGGTGTAGTCTCACACTCACACACACACACACACACACACACACACACACACACAAAACACACACACTAAAAGTCTCCCCCTCATGCACCCCCACACACACAAACAAAAGCATGTTTCTAAAGGTTCAGAGTTTGTTTATATACCACTATCCCTGGAATCACCTTTTGATGAATCCTTCAAAGCCATGGACTTGGAGCAAGTCTTTATTTAGTGATCTGAAATAGCATTCATACGCTATTACCCATACACACGCACACTGAGATAATAGGCTGTACACATTCTCACTTTATTTCACTTGAGAAACATCAGCAATCAAACCTCTCACCCAAATGGATCCAGAGATGAGGAGAGGAGGGGTATAATGTGCTTTGCCCATTTCATTGCAAAACAAATCTCCCACAGCAGAGTAAACTCTCATTTCAAAACCAAATGGTACTTCAGATCCCATCTTGCAGTAATAGGTTTTTGGGGGTTTTGTTTATTTTCAAACACATTAAGGACGAATTGAAAATATACTTAAAGGTTTATCGAATTTGATGACAATACAAACAATAAAAGTGTTTTCATTCTCTCACACATTTTGGACAATTGTACAATTGTACAAACAACTATAAAGGTAGCCGTGGGACATATTTTGCATATTGTGTGTGTGTGTGTGGGGGGGGGGGGGGGTGAATAGGGCTTGGGGAAATTAAAACATCATCATCATCATCATCAAGCAAAGATAGACTCAATGGACAGTGACCAAATGTTTGATCTTCTATACATATGAATATGTTAGCTTAGATCATATGTGCAGGTGAGAGACTGCATTATAAAAAATGCAATGTATGTCTGTCTGTCTGTCTGTGTCTATCTATGTCTGTCGATTTCTGTGGTATATCAAAAATAATTGTCTTACTAAGCAAGGGTTTTTAAATCCTCAACCCTGACAAATGGATGGATTTCGGGAGGTACGTGGGGAAAGCTGCAGTATCAAATCAATGCCTCTGGGAGGCGCTAGATAACCTTCCTTTTTGACACTTCAGTGCATTATGCAAGTCCAGAGGTGATAGGTAGCCTTCACATGCTGAGAGAGAATATCAAGCCATGCATTCCTCTAGAAAACTTCCTATGTAACTTCATAAAGAAAATCTGGATGATGGCTTATCACAAAACAGTTGACTTGAGAATTAATGATATGGTTGTTCATTGGTTGTTTTTGGTACCTGTACTGTAGCAATGACAATAAAGTCCATTCATTCATTCATTCATTAGTATTTGAACAATTCAATACGTTTATCATACAAGAGCTATGATAACTTGCTGTTTAGGTATTTTTTACAACTATGTGTAGAACGTACTGTTTACTACTGCATCTCTCATGTTTTCTAATCAGATTGCAAAGATATTGTCGAATTTATCATGGTATTTTTTATTTTTTTTATTTTAGACATTTAGTAGATGTCTTTTCCAAAGCGACTTACAACAAGTAGCAACAAGATCAACTACCCTTATATCATTCCAAATGTTCCTCTATATGAAGTAGGCAAGATACTGACAAAAACCTCCCTGCAATGGATGGTTTTGTTGCAAACCTGAATAAAGGTAAACACATCACTACAAAACGAGAAGTATACAAATTCGGGCTCTCGAGACATTCAAAGCACTCTGACTGTTCTGGTTAGTTCTTCACTGTTTTGATAGACGAGAGAAAAGGAATTATATTTGAAGGTGAAGTGTCCAATTAAGCGTTTTCATGAGATGAAGTCTATGCTTTTAGCAGTCTGTTTTTCAATGACTGAATTTGAGCTGAGCATTCCTCCTCCTCGAGATGCAAGAAGAGCTTTTGTATAGTTTCGAAAGTGTACTTACACTCCGTGGGATATTGTATGATAATAATAATAATAATAATAATCTTTATTTGTATAGCATCCTGCAAACATTGTCGCTCAAAGTGCTTTAATCATTATATAATAATACTTTTATTATTTAGTCATTTAAAGGCAATATTAAAAGATGGGCTTTTAGTCTTGACTTGAACATAATTTGCTGAGGTTGCATCCCTAATGTAAACTGGCAGTGCATTCCACAATTTAGGTGCATAAAATGAGAATGCAGCCTCACCAAATCTCTTCTTTTGTAGATGTGGTACACAGAGAAAGCCAGCATCAGAAGACCTGAGAGGCGAGAGCTCTATTGGGCTGATATGCTAGCAAAAGATCTTTCAGATATTCTGGTGCTGTGCCAATGCCAGTTTTATAAAGGAGCATAAGGATCTTGAAATCCATTCTGAACTTATGTTGACAGCGTATATCATATAATGCAGTAGGGAAGTCTTCGATGCCTTCGAGAACAACTGCTTCCTCCATCCAAACCGCCACATACATTACTGGTTTTGAGCGGTCTGTTGCATCCTCAACATCCTCGACAACCTTGACGATAGCCATCTCCACCCCTCTGCTGTGGGTCTCCATTGCATCAGTTCTCAGGCAGCATTTTGTCTTAGCAAATATTTCCTTGGTGTACTGAAAACCAAGCAAATTATTAGACTGTAGAGAAATATAATTCCATTTATAAGACTTGAAATTAGATGGCATTTCACATGAGGTAAATCAGCTATGTGGATATTTTGTAGGGTACCCCCTTGTTACTCAACCAAAAAATGTTGATTTATCGAATAGTGAACTATGACATCATCCCCCTTTCCTGCCTTTTCTGCCCACTGCCCCCCCAAAGTTAAGCAACGTTCCCATATCTAAACAACAGGAAGTTCACGAGTATTGACCGACGGTCAATGAACATGAGTCATGACTGACCTCCTGCAGTATAGTACTGGGCGCAAAGTCATACCATACCATACCATACCATATATGGAGTCTAGGACTGGGATATGAGTAAGAAGTCTCTAATCTATAGCTCTCCCTCCTCTCTCTGAGCCTAATAGTGTTCCCTCTGACTAATGTGAACTTAAGCTCCCCCACGACACACATACTTTAGTAGGCTGCAATAGAACAGTCACCACACAGACTTTGTTTACACTGTGCTGTATGTTCAGGCCTGAATCATCAAAGCCCAGAAGAGCACAAACATGAACTCATTGGCATATCAGTCACTGGTCACTGAGGTACGGTATTACAGAGTACTATGGTTGCCTATAAATTAGCTAGAGTTGAAGTCGGATGTTTACATACACCTTAGCCAAATAGCAGTACATTGAAACGTATTCTTTTATTTTAC
>NC_137690.1:67613247-67615747 GCF_963989245.1 Nansenia antarctica
GAGTCTGGAGTCTGTGAGCAGAGGGAGTCTGGTCTGTGAGCAGAGGGAGTCTGGTGGTCTGTGAGCAGAAGGAGTCTGGTCTGTGAACAGAGGGAGTCTGGTCTGTGAACAGAGGGAGTCTGGAGTCTGTGAGCAGAGGGAGTCTGGTCTGTGAGCAGAGGGAGTCTGGTCTGGAGCAGAGGGAGTCTGGTCTGTCTGTGAGCAGAGGGAGTCTGGTCTGGAGCAGAGGGAGTCTGGTCTGTCTGTGAGCAGAGGGAGTCTGGTCTGTCTGTGAGCAGAGGGAGTCTGGAGTCTGTGAGCAGAGGGCGTCTGGTCTGTGAGCAGAGGGAGTCTGGTCTGGAGCGGGTGGTCGACTGAGGAAGACTTTTTAAAGCAGACTTCAGACGGACACCTTACAACGGCGGATGGCTCTCAATTTTGGCCAGAACTGTTATATGATAGTGAAATCGCGCCAACAGACAAGCCTCCAACGAGACATGAAAAAAATAATCCGGATGTTTTCTTTTCCAGCTATTTAGGAATAGGAAGCATACAGTCATGTACCGTGATTCGTGAATGAGGAAGGAATATTATGGAGAGAGAGAGAGAGAGAACTCATCTCTGTGGGACTAGCTTTCCTCGCGCGGAGTGTTACTGAATCTGCCAGTGTGCACGGTGGTAGTGCAGTAGTGCTGCAGCTTGAGCTTCAGTCGGACTAAAAAACTGCAACAATACAACTTTGTATCCGTGTGTGTCGCCAGCGCGTTTCTGTTGAATAATCGGTCGTTTTCAAAGACAAGTCCCTCTTTATTTTCTCCATCGGATTGTTTAAGAGGATTTTATTTTTCTTCTATATTTTATTTTTGCAAACCTAAGGACTTTTCCCTTTCCGTACTGGGGACCGAACTTCGGCATTATAATACTGAACTCTAAAGATGTCAATTTTGCCTTTTACTCCCCCTATTGTGAAAAGGCTTTTGGGCTGGAAAAAGGGGGAGCAGAACGGACAAGAGGAGAAATGGTGTGAAAAGGCAGTCAAGAGTTTGGTGAAGAAGTTAAAGAAAACGGGCCAGCTGGAGGAACTAGAGAAAGCCATCACCACCCAGAACATCAACACCAAATGTATCACCATCCCCAGGTAGCTGCGCTTGTCTGTCTGTCTATCATAATAAACATATCATAATATCATAATAAACAAATGTATCACCATACCCCAGGTAGCTGCGCTGTCTGTCTATCATAATAAACCTATATTAACCATAATAAATCTTCATAATAAACACGCGATGTTTATAAACAAGCAGTCACAACATAGGACTGGATGACATCCTCAGAGGCATTAGTTACTGTAGCAAGCAAGAGATGTGTAAATATTATGATAAACATTCATGTCTTTTCATATCGTCAATCCCGTCTGCCGATGACAGTTATCACCCGCTGTCATTCTCCTCAATCAGTTCAGCTTCTGACGGGTAACTGACTTCTCTCTGCTGGGAATATAATGCTGGCTGGAATATAATATATTGATATTATATTATCATCCTTCGTGTAAAAGGCATTCAGATACAGACTATATACCGGTGTTTATTGTCCTGCTTCGTGTAACGGCATGAATACAGAGTTACAGGGCTACAGCTGACGCAGCACCTAACGAATCCAAACTAATATCCACACACACATACTGTGACAGACACATCTATCTAGTGCACATTCACAACACAAATGGAGTCGAACTTGTTATATAACTTGGCCTTAATCTGGGCCATTTTCGAGTATGGGGGGGGGGGGGGGGGGTGTGCGTAGGCGAGACAGTCAGTGTGTGATCGGATTTTTTTTTTTGATATTTTTTTTTTTTATCATGGTGGTGTGCGATGCCTTCTCTGCTCTGCTCTCAACCCATCTGAACAGTTGAGATATTCCATAAATCAAAATGGCACTGATTAATAATAACTAAAAGGCATTTGTGCCTTAATGTGTCATGTTGGGTGTCTCATTCCTTTCCTGAAAGGCTGCATGATGCATTCGCTTCAGAGTGAGAGTGCAGTCCTGTATGGATGGTGGTGTTTGATACATGTTTACAACTGGAACTTCATAATATTAGGTTATAACACAGCAATACAGTTGTGTTATTATTGCAGCTACCCCTAATGTTTAGCCTAGTGGTCTTCACTGTTGCTGCTCTGCTCTGGTGTGGTGTGCTGAACTAACAGAGTCAGGGCAGGGTGTCTGCTTAGCTGAGACTGTCACCCAGACACAACACAAGTGACAGTGACAGAAGCTTCTGGTTAAGTGAAGGCAGTCTGCACCGTTGGGGATGTTCTTGTACAGGCCAAGTTCACGTTTTGTGGTGTTTGGTGTTGTGATAGTGGCTAAAAACCTGCTTCCAGCAATGAACTGTGGACATTTGTGGGATAAAAACCAAACCAGTCCTTCATGAACAGGAAGGAAGTCGCTGCCATATTCTTGTTTGACAAGTGTGCATTTCTCTGTCAATGTAATCCCCACCAGTTTCCCCTCTTAA
>NC_137690.1:67620747-67628247 GCF_963989245.1 Nansenia antarctica
CTAGACTAACCATTTTACATTTACATTTTTGGCATTTAGCAGACGCCTTATTCCAAAGCAACTTACAATCGATACATTTGACTTAAGCAAGTGAATCATCAATTCACCAGTTGGAGCAGGAAGAGTAATCTAACTCAGGCCAGGGGCCTTGCTCGAGTTTTGCAGTACTATTGCCACCGTTCTATTACAATATGATTAGCCTATTGTATTGTTGATTCGTTGATTGTTGTCGACTGTTGTTGATCGAGGAGCAAGATCCCAAAGCGTTTCACGATATCAATGACGGCTGTATGAGATGTAGGCCTATGTGACCAATAACATCTGATTTGATTTGATTTGATTTGATATTCCAGTAGATCAAAATGAAATCGACATTTATTTATCACGTGTGCAGGGTACAGCGGTAAACATACAGTGAAATGCTTAGTTCGAGCTACCTCTCCACAGTGCAGTTGATACAAGGATAGAAATCTAATAAAAGGTAGAATATAATAACAATACAATAGGCTACACCATATACTACTATCAAGTAATAACATCTGCTCCTGCTGACTGGCTGAATGTCATAGTGGGGCCCCCTAATGCACAGTCCTGGCGTATGATGTCACCCATGGACTTAAGTCCAACTCTCTCTCTCTCTCTCTCCCTCCCTCCCCCTCCCCTCTTTCTTTGCTCAAGGAGGGTCTGATGGCTTTACCAGACAGGGTGACGTGTGTTTTTTTTTCCTTCTATGCGTGGGCTTCTCTACTGAAAGAATGCTCTGAAAGATCATCAAACCAGATTTAGGACATGTGCTATTGAAGAGTGATTAGGCTATATCAAGGAGTATGCCTATTTAGTGTCATTCATGGTGTTTCTCAATGCTTATATACTGATATTTAACTTCATCGCAACGATTGGTTACACATTGTCAACAGGGTACTGTACAGCAGGGGAGGCTGGTGGAGGTAGAAATCGGAGGACGGGGGTTCATTGAAATTCATGGGAGGAAGAATGGTACCATTCCTCACTCCAATGCGTGTTTGATACCATTCCTAATTCTCTTCCTTGCATTACAATGAGCCCATACTCTGATTTCTACCTCCACCAGCCTCCCCTGCCGTGCGGTCTCAACAGGTTCTGAAAGCCGTGTCAGTGTAGTCCCGTGTGTGAACCCACCAGAACCTCGTCTGACACAGACTGTCGGTGTAGCGGGTCCATGTTTCGCCTGTTGGCTGTGGCCAGATCGGACTCGCATGGGCGGCTGGCCACACGCTTTTATGACGGGACAAAAAGGCTCATTCCACCCCCTTGTTGATGGGGGGGGGGGGGGGGGGGGCAGAGGGACAGACGGAGAGGGCAGGGGGGCTTTAGGGGACCGCAGACACTCTGAGCTAATGAGACAGTCTGTCATTCTTCTACCCCCTTTTGTCCACCATGGTCCTCCTCTCCCTTTCCCTCTCTCTCTCTCTCTCTCTCTCTCTCTCTCTCTCTCTCTCTCTCTCTCTCGCCCTTCCCCCTCCCTCTCTTTCTTTCTTTTTTCGACTCCTTCACTTATTTCTGTATTGAAAAATGTGTGTATTGTAGATTTTACCATAGAGACCTTCTTGTTTTATGCACAGATCTGACTGAGGAAAAAGCTTTTTTAGCTTCATGTTGTAGTAGGCCACTGTTTATGCTAGGCTTTATTGGATCAGACTTAATGTGTACAGATGGAAAATTGTCCTAAAGATTCGATGTAGACATCTGGACCACCGGCGCAGGTCATTTAGGGGTTAGGCCTAATGCATGAGGATGAATGCCTAAACATGTAACACATGTGTGAAACCAGTTTAAATCAGCTCAGATTTTAACTTTCCACAGGACAAAGTGAGTTTTAGAGGTCCACGGCAAGAGGCACACAATGGGGTGTGTGTTATCAGTGTTGCTCTGTCATGGCCAGTTTAGAGAGAGAGAGAGTGTGTGTGTGTGTGTGTGTGTGTGTGTGTGTGTGTGTGTGTGTGTGTGTGTGTGTGTTTTCTGCCCCTTCAGATTAGCACAGCTAAGTCTGAGTCCGCCTTATCATTCAGCCTCATACCCACACCCTGACCCGACCAGATCTGGGACCCCGTTTTTACACATACACACACACACATTCGCGCACACGCACAGACATGACAGCAGGCGTGAAGGGGGAGGCATGGGGATTTAGGGGCTCCTGTCCCCCCAGGGTTTGGGGTGGGTGTTTGGGTGGGTGGGGGGGGGGGTGGGGGGGAAGGGACGGGGGGGTGTTGTTGGGGGGTTGAGGGGGTCATGGTCACTCAGCCTTGGTGCAATGCTAACCTAATCTCCCCCACGGCAAAATCAATAGGCCTAGTTGTTCTCCTCATTCCCTTTTCACATCAGTGGTGTCCTGACGCTCCCCGCTGACAGGGCTGCGGCACAGTGAGTCTGGGTCTAGACGCTCCCGTGTAGGAATGGGACCGGGCCTGAATAATTCAACTCTCGAAAGGCTTGTCTGGGAAGTCTAGAGGGCGGTTTGGGTCGGTACTGTTGCCTTTCCAAAATGTGTCTTGGTGTACAGTAGGGGTATGAGTTGTTGTTCACGCAGTTAAGTATAGTCAATGTTATGTTGGTTTGTTTGAGCAGACTCAAACTATTGGCTCCGGTGGTTTCTGGATGATACTAGCCTTTTATATTCTTTCTGTGTGTGTGTGTGTGTGTGTGTGTGTGTGTTGGACTTCATCAGTCTGTCTGTCTCTCATTCTGTCTGTTTGTCCTGACCTGCCTTTGCCCCTCTGCCCAGTGCCCATCTACCTTTCTGTCTATAATCCATCCACATCCATCTCTACCAACCCCTCCATTACTACCCATCTCTACCAACCCCTCCATTACTACCCATCTCTACCAACCCCCCCCTCCATTACTACCCATCTCTACCAACCCCCCCCTCCATTACTACCCATCTCTACCAACCCCCCCCTCCATTACTACCCATCTCTACCAACCCCCCCCTCCATTACTACCCATCTCTACCAACCCCCCCCTCCATTACTACCCATCTCTACCAACCCCCCCCCCCCATCTCTAACCATCTGTCTTCCTTTGACATCTTACTTGTCCAGGATTTTTGATGAACCAGCTGTCATTGATAATACATCTCTAACTGGATAATGCAAACTACTGAAATGTCCTATGAGAGATGCGGTCGGCGCAGTGAATCCAGCCAATGTCGTTAATGGATGCTGTCATCTTGATTCATGGAGACATCTGATTGGTCCCTCCACCAAGGCTCCGAAACCAGGGGCCGTCCATTACCAAAGTAAAAGCCTGTTACGGTGTTTTTCAGACCTGCATCTGCCGTACTCACCGATGCACGAGCCTTTGATGTGCATAGTTATGCTCCGGAATGTGCCTTTAATTTGATCAAAAAAATAATTAATATGCTTCTGATGTGACTTGTGGGTCCTGAAAAGAAAATTGTCCCCAGGGAGAAGACTACAGATAATAGTAATAATAATAACACAATAACAACAAACCAAAAACAGTCCTATAAAAATTGGACCAGACGGAATCCAAAGTTTAACATGGGTTTCAATGGGGAAACAGGCTTTTTGGCACCAGCTGCAGTGAGTGCCCTGTATGGCCACATGGTATCGCCGACTTCAAAACTGCTCAACAGGATTGTAAGTCTACCAGACTGAGTTATTTTCTGACACCACCTAGGCTACAGTATCAGGACAGCTAGTCAACACAGGACACCAGAGAGGACACCCTTTCAGGGTGGGGCTGTTCCCCTGTGTCTCCCAATCCCCCCCCCCCCCCCCTCTCTCTCCCTCGGTGTGGGGACAGACAGGACAGACATACTGACACTGATGGCCTGGATTCCTGGAGGGCTTGGCCCTGCTGAACGAACCCTCTTGGCCTTCTCTATTCCCTTCAGAGCATGCACACACACACACACACACACACACACACACACACACACACACACAGACACGCACACACACACACACACACGCGCATACACACATACACACACACGCATACACATACACACACACGCATACACATACACACACACGCATACACATACACACACACGCATACACATACACACACACACACACACACACACAACTTCCTTTCATGCCAGAGCATTCAGGGCATTCCAGGTCAAAGTCATTCCCCCGGAGCCCAGCTAACCTCAGTATTTGCGTGCTGCTCCAGTATAGCCTAGTCATAAAGCAGAACATATTTGAAGAGTCTTTCTGCGTCAGGCTTGTCCTCACCGAACAACATGGATCCACCTCCTAGGCGAGGTGACCGGGGTTGGCCCACGGTCAGCCAAGGCTGGGCTGGGTGGGTCAGGCTCCATGTTATGAAAGGCTGAGGTGTTATTTTTGGTGGGGGGGGAGGGGGGGGGGGGCGGTGTAGTGGCACTCATGTGTCAGTGATCTCTGTAATATATGGCATTTAGCTGACGCTTTAATCCACTTACATTGCGTCGAGTGCGTACTTTTTTCTGTATATATGGTCCAGCGGGAATCGAACCCACCCACAACCTAAGCGTTGTTAGCGCCACGCTGAGCCACAGAGGACCACTCTGTATTGAATGTGTTCAACCCCGGGATTCAGTCTCACATTGTATCTGTCAGGACTCGTCAACACTTGTCCACATTGTTGTTGGTATTTTCTGTCATACCTGGACTGCGAAAAATGTGTTCTTACAGGATGTCGGCCTAAGAACAGCAAGTCGTCTCTGGAACATCTCTTTGTTTGTTCCGAGTCCTTTTGTTGAATGTCCAGACCAAGACGCCACTTCCGGGGGTGCAGCCCAGAGTGAGTCAGTTTGGCTCTCTTATCCTCCCCATCCCGTCTTAATAACTTCACTAGCTTCCTCTCCTTGTTTTCTGTTCCTCACACACACACCTCTCTTACGTGGCCAGACTCTCTCCCCAGTGGTCGTGAAGGAAAGGAGGGAACGGGAGAGAGAGTAAACAGTCTGGTCGTATTTGGGGATAGGATGTGTCGTCTGCTGAACATCCACCCCCCACCTCTGCTCCATCCAAACTCCCACAGCCCCGGCACAAACACCCCCTCAATAGCCTGGACTTATGACACACATCAGCCCAGTCTGCCCATGTGATACACGCACACACACACACACACACACACACCGCACAACACACCCAACCCAACAGCCCTCCATTAACTTTAATTCTTTACGATGGCCCGCAGGGACTCTCTGATGTGCAAAGCCCCAGGAAATGGCCTCTTGTTTACAGAATGAGGCCAGTTCCTCTTTTTCAGCCAATCCAGGCTCATTAAAATGGTTTGAAAAGGGACCTTACACTCAGCTGTGCTCTGTGTGAAGTGACTTTTATTGGATGGAAGATTGAAAGGGTTGTCCAATAGAATTAACACTCTGTGTTA
Organism: Nansenia antarctica; assembly: GCF_963989245.1. NCBI lineage: Eukaryota > Metazoa > Chordata > Actinopteri > Argentiniformes > Microstomatidae > Nansenia > Nansenia antarctica. Next base: position 67,626,142 of record NC_137690.1, read on the forward strand.
CACAATCTGATAACATAATTAACACTTCATGTTACATCACCTCATAAGTTCTTATTAGGCTGGTTCTATGTTGACGATTTGCTGCTGATACGCGTGCGTGCACACACACACACGCACGCACACACACACACACACACACACACACACACACACACACACACACACACACTGCTTCTCACATCACCCCTCCTTCCCTTGTTCTCAAATGCCAAGATGATAAAAGCTGCTATGAAAAATTAAACGCTGTCCTTTACCCTGTCATCATGGCATCGTGGTTGGCTGAGACTGAGTAGCGTTGTTTAGCTGATCAACAACGTTACAGAGCGAAGTGACAGTGGGGTCACAGTGGGGTCACCCCCCGTTGGCCAACCACAGTCCTTGTCCTTCCTCTGAGGCTTTCCACGGGGCTTCTGTTCACCGACAATTGTCATTCATGTTTTTTTTTTTTTTTTGTCCATCTGAGCAGATGTTGCGGGTGGATTATGTCGAAAATAACTTTCTCTAATAATAATTAGTCAGCGGGCTGGGTAACCATTCAGTAGTTGTGGTTCACAAAAAGCTCTTATTTGGGGATTTGTGGGCGCCCTGAGCCCTGTAAACATGTCACAAATAAAGGCGGATAAAAGACAGACGGATTGACTGTGACGGATTTTCTTCAACCTCGTCCGTCATGTTGACAGATTAAGCTTTACTTTAGCGCAACCACTGACTACAGGCATGAACCACTGACTACAGACATGAACCACTGACTACAGGCATGAACCACTGACTACAGACGTGAACCACTGACTACAGGCATGAACCACTGACTACAGGCATGAACCACTGACTACAGGCATGAACCACTGACTACAGACATGAACCACTGACTACAGTAACAGACATGAACCACTGACTACAGTAACAGACATGAACCACTGACTACAGACATGAACCACTGACTACAGACATGAACCACTGACTACAGTAACAGACATGAACCACTGACTACAGACGTGAACCACTGACTACAGGCATGAACCACTGACTACAGGCGTGAACCACTGACTACAGACGTGAACCACTGACTACAGACATGAACCACTGACTACAGACATGAACCACTGACTACAGACATGAACCACTGACTACAGACATGAACCACTGACTACAGACGTGAACCACTGACTACAGACGTGAACCACTGACTACAGGCATGAACCACTGACTACAGGCATGAACCACTGACTACAGGCATGAACCACTGACTACATACATGAACCACTGACTACAGACATGAACCACTGACTACAGTAACAGACATGAACCACTGACTACAGACATGAACCACTGACTACAGACATGAACCACTGACTACAGGCATGAACCACTGACTACAGACATGAACCACTGACTACAGACATGAACCACTGACTACAGACGTGAACCACTGACTACAGACGTGAACCACTGACTACAGACATGAACCACTGACTACAGACGTGAACCACTGACTACAGACGTGAACCACTGACTACAGACATGAACCACTGACTACAGACATGAACCACTGACTACAGACGTGAACCACTGACTACAGACGTGAACCACTGACTACAGACATGAACCACTGACTACAGACATGAACCACTGACTACAGACGTGAACCACTGACTACAGACGTGAACCACTGACTACAGACATGAACCACTGACTACAGACATGAACCACTGACTACAGACATGAACCACTGACTACAGACATGAACCACTGACTACAGACATGAACCACTGACTACAGACGTGAACCCCTGACTACAGACGTGAACCCCACTGACTACAGACATGAACCACTGACTACAGACATGAACCACTGACTACAGACATGAACCACTGACTACAGGCATGAACCACTGACTACAGACGTGAACCCCTGACTACAGACGTGAACCCCACTGACTACAGACATGAACCACTGACTACAGACATGAACCACTGACTACAGGCATGAACCACTGACTACAGACATGAACCACTGACTACAGACATGAACCACTGACTACAGGCATGAACCACTGACTACAGGCATGAACCACTGACTACAGGCGTGAACCACTGACTACAGACA
>NC_137690.1:67635747-67640970 GCF_963989245.1 Nansenia antarctica
ATAAAACACTTGGCACTCTTAGGTGGTGAGTGTTCCGGAATTGAAAGCCTTTCAAGACTTTCCTCCCACCTTCAGTCCTCCACGGTGCAGTCAGATGGAGGCAGATCACACAGTTGTGTTTTCTTCACTCAGCTGAGAAGCGCCCCGCAGTGCAGCCTAGCAGCAACATTGGCAGATCGATTGAGTTGCTAGCTGTTGTCTGTGTGTGTGTCTGCGTCTGTGTCTGTGTCTGTGTGTGTGTGTGTGTGTGTGTCTGTGTCTGTGTCTGTGTCTGTCTGTGTGTGTGTGTGTGTCTGTGTCTGTGTCTGTGTCTGTGTCTGTGCCTGTGCCTGTGTCTGTGTGTGTCTGTGTCTGTGTCTGTATGTGTGTGTGTCTGTGTGTCAGTGTCTGTGTCTGTGTCTATGTCTGTGCCTGTGCCTGTGTCTGTGTCTGTGTGTGTGTGTGTGTGTGTCTGTGTCTGTGTCTGTATGTGTGTGTGTCTGTGTGTCAGTGTCTGTGTCTGTGTCTAGCAGCAACATTGGCAGATCACACAGTTGTGTTTTCTTCACTCAGCTGAGAAGCGCCCCGCAGTGCAGCCTAGCAGCAACATTGGCAGATCGATTGAGTTGCTAGCTGTTGTCTGTGTGTGTGTCTGCGTCTGTGTCTGTGTCTGTGTGTGTGTGTGTGTGTGTGTGTGTATCTGTGTCTGTGTCTGTGTCTGTCAGTGTCTGTGTCTGTGTCTAGCAGCAACATTGGCAGATCGATTGAGTTGCAGGCTGTTGCGAAAAAGATAACAACAATAATGATAACCCTTTCGTACCAGAATACTGAATACTTACACTGCACCCTGCTCACTTCTCTCTCCTCAGTTCTTCTGTTCAGGCAGGCCGGTAGTCACCTAGAGCCACCTTATGTTCCTCTTTATGTTCTGTTTATGTTCTGTTTATGTTGTCCCTTTGGGGTGTTCCTCCGTTTTTTGTTTTTTTAATCTCTTTTGACAACATTTGTTTGCGCTTTTCTTTTCACCCATTTTATCCCTCATCTGTGATGTAAAGCATCCTGTGCATTCGTGTTGATTTTATTTTATTTTATTTTATTTTATTTTATTAATTCATGCTTGCAGTGGAGCCAAGGCCCCACTGAAAAACTGCAGAACTTACATAGATATGACACACAATATTAGCAGCACAACAATTACACAACAAAAATATTTCAAGGCGGCAAAGCAAGGGCAGGTAGCAGTCATGGTAGCCATGCTGTATTATGTGTGAGTCTAGATATTGTCATTGTACAGTCTAACTGCAGTATGCAGGGTTGAGTTTTTCAGCCTGCTGGTTTTGGCCTTTGGTTCAGCCAGCTTGTGCTGGTTCCTCAGTGTCCTGGCAGTGCAGCTGCCTCGTGTTGGAGGTAGCAGGTCATGCAGAGGGTGTATGCTCGTCATGCATGTTGCAGTTGTGAAGGGCGCTATAGAAATAAAGTTTTACTTACTTACTTACTTACTTACTTACTTTCTCCTTGTCCCTCCCTTTTCTTTCTCCCCCACTCCCCTCTCTCGGCTCAGTCAAAACAAGCTTTATTAGCAGGGGTGCACATAACTGGTGCGCCAGTGCGCATGCGTCGCCAAAATGCATGCTGCGCGGCAGATCAGCTGCATGAAGGCGCTCTTGCGCACCTACAGCTGGAAGCGCTGGGAGAGGAATTTACTTCCTCAAAATCCGACTGCTGACTGCTGACTGCTGCATCACTGAGGCACCCGACGAGCCGTCAAAATGTCCAAGAAGCAAGCCCCACTAAGTAACTATTTGCCGGCGCTTCCCCTCACGAAAACATTCGGAAAGTATCGTAACTCGTACTTTCATTCCGCGTAACGCGTATCGCACGGTTATCACGGTTATCACGGTTATCACGGTTATCACGCCGCACGTGAAAATTCAGTCCCGAACGACTCGTCGCTAAAAGGAAAAACAACACCAAGGGACTTCACGTTTCTTTACTCTGAAGCTTTCAAACGTTCAGACGTTTGTTTTACAGCTTCATTATCGCACCTAGACCCCTGTCCCAGGGAATATGGTTGGGAATTCTATTAGAAAAAGAAAAAAAAAAAGACTTTGTTGCACAATCAAAATAATGAGCTATTTAAAGTGATAGCCTACAACATCCTCTACCATGGTTGAAATTGAGGACAGTGATAACTTACAGCAGTCAAGAGAGCAGTGATGATGATGAATAAGCTTGTAGCATAAATAAATACTTAGGCTGTAACTTTTTGTTGAAAAGTTGATTTCAGTGTTTACAGAACAGAGCAGTGCTTAAAGAGATGTCAGTTGATTTCATTGTGTTTAAAGAACAGACATTCAGTTAGTGCTTAAAGAGATGTCAGTTGATTTCATTGTGTTTAAAGGAGTCTGACTGACTTTCATGCTTAAAGAGCAGTCATTTGATTTTGCATTTGTTTCTTTTGTTTTGCACACAATCATTTGTTCGTTCATCTTTATTTATGAATAAATGTCGTTTTGCTAATATAAGTTATCCATGTATCCCTTTTTCATCCATCCTGTGGGACGGGTCGTGACTCGCAAGCTCGGGGAGCACCAAGCAGCATCCCTAGGTGCTCCTCTGAGCACTGGCCCCAAAAAGTTATGTGCACCCCTGTTTATTAGTTCAAAAGGAGCAGTACAGTACAACAAAATAACACCTCCCCCACCCCTCCCTCTCTCTCCCTCTCTCTCTCTCAGACCTGCAGCCAGTGACGTACTGTGAACCAGCGTTCTGGTGTTCTATCTCCTACTACGAGCTGAACCAGCGGGTGGGGGAGACCTTCCACGCCTCCCAGCCCTCCCTCACGGTCGACGGCTTCACCGACCCCTCCAACTCTGAACGCTTCTGCCTGGGCCTGTTGTCCAACGTCAACCGCAACGCTGCCGTGGAGCTCACACGCAGACACATCGGTACGTGTGTGTGTGTGTGTGTGTGTGTGTGTCTATGTGTCTGTGCGTGTGCGTGTGTGTGTGTGTGTGTGTGCGTGTGTGCGTGTGTGTGTGCGTGTGTGTGTGTGTGTGTATGTGTATGTGTATGTGTATGTGTATGTGTATGTGTATGTGTATGTGAATGTGTATGTGTATGTGTGTGTGTGTGTATGTGTGTATGTGGTTATATGGTTGTGTCTCCTGACACTGAGGTGTCTCTCTGTGGTCTTCTCTCCAGGCAGGGGCGTGCGTCTCTACTACATCGGAGGAGAGGTGTTTGCAGAGTGCCTCAGTGACAGCGCCATCTTTGTCCAGAGTCCCAACTGTAACCAGCGCTACGGCTGGCACCCTGCCACTGTCTGCAAGATCCCTCCAGGTGAGAGAGAGAGAGAGAGAGGTGTGGAGAGAGAGAGAGAGAGGTGTGGAGAGAGAGAGAGAGAGGTGTGGAGAGAGAGAGGTGTGGAGAAAAGGTGTAGGAGTGGGAGGTAGAGAGAGATCTTCACACTTGCTTTGGCAATGTAAACGTCTGTTTCCCATGCCAATAAAACCCTTTAAAGTGAGAGAGAGAGAGATGCACTCCTCACATACCTGTACTTTCACTACCTATACACACGTGCACAGACATACTGTACTTACACAAAACCATTCCAATCCAACACCTCACAATGTTTACCAGGCATACATGTTTGCACCTGCAGAGAAAGTGTGTGTGTGTGTGTGTGTATGTCTAGTAAACATTGTCCGGGGTCATTGGATTGGAATGGTTTTGTCACGGTTGTCTGCTGGTTCCCCGGTTCGAAACGATTGCGTGACGGTCGCCCCGGCGGTTATCTGGAGGCTGAATCTAAGGGTTGTGTGTGAATCGTTGTGTGTGTGTGTGAATCTAAGTGTAAATCTATGTGACATTCGCCAGGCTGCAACCTGAAGATCTTCAACAACCAGGAGTTTGCGGCCCTGCTGGCCCAGTCGGTGAACCAGGGCTTCGAGGCCGTCTACCAGCTGACCCGCATGTGTACCATCCGGATGAGTTTCGTCAAAGGCTGGGGAGCAGAGTACAGGTAAAGACCCCGCCCCCCCCCCCCCCCCCCCCCCCCCGTGTGGTGCTGCAGCTACACACACACACACATATGCATGGTGTACAGCCTGCATACTGTACAGCCCTAGATGTCATCCCCACCAGAGAGGAGCCATATGTACCTCTACCCTCCACGATGAGACTGGGCAAGGCTGCTCTGTTTACACACACACACACACACACACACACACACACACACATATATATACACACACACACACACACATATATATTTGTTTATTTTTTTATTTAACCTTTATTTAACCAGGCAAACATGTAAGAACAAATTATTATTTGCAAATGCAGCCTGACCAAAAAGCAATGGCTCTTTGGGGGGGGGGAGGGGGGGATGGGAAGCTAGAAATAAAACAAGGTTAAGTAATACAATAAACAATAAAACAATAAAACACTGGCAAATACAGATGCATTAAAATACTAACAGTCAGAGAGAGGAGAGAGAGACGGAGGAGGTAGGGGTGAGGAAGAGCGGAGGTGAGGGATAGCGGGGGTAGTGGAGCAGGGGTACTTAAAATGAGGCAGTGATGGGTTATGGGATGGGTGAGAGACGGTGATCAACAGGTGCATTGATCGACTATGGTTCGCTGCAGGATTTGTTTGAAAGCAGTGAGTGAGGTGAGGGCCGTGAGTTTGAGGGTGTTTTGTAAGGTGTTCCAGTCGTGTGCTGCAACGAACCGGAAAGCGCTGCGCCGACAACGGTACGGGCTTTGGGGATGGTGAGTCGGACAAGATCACTGGATCTTAGAACGATGACGGGGCGGTGAGAGAGGTGCAGAAGGGATGAGAGGTAGAAAGGTATATATAGGTATAAAGAGGTATAAAGGTATAATATATACACATACACACACACATATATATACACACACACACACACACACACACATATATACACACATATATACACACATCCACAGACACACACACACATATATACACACACACACACACACATATACACACATACTCATACACACACACATATATATACACACACACACACACGCACACACACACACACACACACACGTGCTGGGTCAAAGAGAGCCGAGTGTACCCCTCCCTACTTCCCACTTTCCCTCCCTCTGTTCCAGGCAATAATGTGACTCATCTGATTGTGGGGCTGGAAAAGGAGAAGGAGAGGAGAGGAAGAAGGGGGGAGCAGAGGGAGAGCCCTAATAGGAGTTA
>NC_137690.1:67641170-67653670 GCF_963989245.1 Nansenia antarctica
AGGAGTTAGTGCTAGGTCGTAGGTTTGCACCAGGGAGAGTACCTCACACACACACACACACACACACACACACACACACACACACACACACACACGAGATAGAATAGCTGGATTCTCTGACTAGTAAGACCAGTCCAGACACAGCTTTGGCATGAAAAGACACTTAATAACAATAATCCGGTTACAGCAGTGTCCAACCCTATTACTCTCCACCCACATCTCTCTGTTTATCAGCCTTTTGTTTCTCTCTCTCTCTCTCTTTCTTTCTTTCTTTCTTTCTTTCTTTCTTTCTCTCTCTCTCTCTCTGTCTCTCTCTCTCTCTCTCTCTCTCTCTCTCTTTCTTTCTTTCTCTCTCTCTCTCTTTACATACCTCTTCCATTCCATTCCTCGTCCTCCTCTTGCCTCATCATCCCCCTCATTGAAACTCAATGGGGCCTACCAGGGTCGTCTAAACACTGAACCAGGAGTACACTGTAGACACCTTGACCCTGGACAGGTTTACAAAAACAACCCCCCCCCCCCCCCCCCCCCCGGTCTCTCCCTGTCAAAACGTGTGTGTACAGCAGTTCTTTCACTAGACACTTGAGAGACCCTTTCAAGTACTCGTTTTGTCCACTTGGACTTGGAGACTAATAAGCTTTCGTCACCTCTCCTCTCCTCTCCTCTCCTCTCCTCTCCTCTCCTCTCCTCTCTCCTCTCCTCTCCCCTCTCCTCTCCTCTCCTCTCCTCTCCCCTCTCCTCCCCTCTCCTCTCCTCACCTCTCCTCTCCTCACCTCTCCTCACCTCTCCTCTCCTCTCCTCTCCTCTCCTCTCCTCTCCCCTCTCCTCTCCTCCCCTCTCCTCTCCTCTCCTCTCCTCTCCTCCCCTCTCCTCTCCTCTCCTCTCCTCACCTCTCCTCTCCTCACCTCTCCTCTCCTCTCCTCTCCTCTCCTCTCCTCTCCTCTCCTCTCCTCTCCTCTCCTCACCTCTCCTCTCCTCTCCTCTCCTCTCCTCTCCTCTCCTCTCCTCTCCTCTCCTCTCCCCCTCTCCTCTCCTCTCCTCTCCTCTCCTCTCCTCTCCCCTCTCCTCTCCTCACCTCTCCTCTCCTCTCCTCACCTCTCCTCTCCTCTCCCCTCTCCTCACCTCTCCTCTCCTCTCCCCTCTCCTCTCCTCACCTCTCCTCTCCTCTCCTCTCCCCTCTCCTCTCCTCTCCTCTCCTCTCCTCTCCTCTCCTCTCCTCTCCTCTCCTCTCCTCTCCTCTCCTCTCCTCTCCTCTCCTCTCCTCTCCCGTCTTCTCTTCACCTTCCACTTCTCCTTTCCGCTCCGTTACTTTTTCCTTCATGCGTTTGAGAACCCCACAGACTTCACAGAAGGAAACTTGGGCCGCCATTCCCACACCTGGCTGTCACTAAGTTGTAGTGTGAGGCCAGAATGAGTGACAACAACAAATAAATACAATGGACCTATCGCTAAGCCACGCCCCCTTTGAAAACTCAGACAAACAAACAACGCTTCACGACGGTGACTGACCGACCGACCGTGACTGAATGACATTCAAGGACTTACAATGGCGGGAGTTGGCAAATTTCTGATTTCTGATTTACCACAGCAAGTAATAGACATGTTTTTTTAAAGATGACAAGAAGATTTAGTCAAGAAGCTTTTCACCATCAGATATTAGCGAGTTTGTTTGTCCGAGTTTTCTGCCTGTAGTGACTTTTGCTGTGATATGATTGGACAATTTCTATTTTGGGGCGTGGCTTAGAGATAGGTCCATTGTAATTGAAGGACAATGAAAAACAAAAAAGGCATCGGATCGAAGAGGAATGTTAAGACATTTTTTTTTTAACTGGTAAATACTGTACGACTACAGTTTTTCAGATAATCTGCGAGGCTTTGTGCCCTTGACTGAAATTAGGCTGGATGAAGTTTAGAGGAAGATCTTGTATACATTACTAAATTGACGTTTATTACAAACCTGTACTGTTAGCTTGTTAAGGCTAGCCAGCGAGCAAATGCACCTAAACAAACAACAAGTCAGTTGAACTATGAACTTTAACTCTCAATTGACTATTTGTCAGTTATCACTGGTTGGTGTGGTTGATTTCATACCGCCCAAATCATGTCACCGAATCATGATGCCAAATATGACAGAATGATGTTTGATTCGGCCTTTCTTATGAATGGATGAGAGTGGCTGAACTCATTGTGCATAATCCTAGACTAAAGATGTTTACTTTGAAAGTGTGATTTAGTCCAGGGACTAGGCTTAAGCCTTGCCTGTGAAAGCCGGCCCCAAATGTGGCACTTCAAAAAGCGCACACTCCTTCTCCCTTCAACCCCCTTGGTTATTCAGACAGCACTGTATTTATAGACCATTGTTAGCCATTGAGAAAGTGGGCAGCCTGTGTGGTTTCCCCCAAAAAGAGAGAGCTCAGCTCCGTGCGGGAGAGAGACAAGTTGTGTAAGCGGGAAGGAATGCAGCAGAGACTGTGTGTGTGTGTGTGTGTGTGTGTGTGTGTGTTTGGCAGCTGGAGTGTGTGAGTGTGGGCTGCTGTAGGCCTGCCTCCTGTCCCAGGGTGGGACAACGTGTGCTGGCCCCGCTCCCCTAGACTCAGCCCTGGCCTAGACTCAACCCTGGCCTAGATTCAGCCCTGGTCTAGACTCAACCCTGGTCTAGACTCAGCCCTGGCCTAGACTCAACCCTGGCTTAGACTCAACCCTGGCCTAGACTCAGCCCTGGCCTAGACTCAACCCTGGTCTACTCAACCCTGGCCTAGACTCAGCCTAGACTCAACCCTGGTCTAGACTCAGCCCTGGCCTAGACTCAACCCTGGTCTAGACTCAACCCTGGCCTAGACTCAACCCTGGCCTAGACTCAACCCTGGCCTAGACTCAACCCTGGTCTAGACTCAGCCTAGACTCAACCCTGGCCTAGACTCAACCCTGGTCTAGACTCAGCCTAGACTCAACCCTGGCCTAGACTCAACCCTGGCCTAGACTCAACCCTGGCCTAGACTCAACCCCAGCCCTGGCCTGCCACTCCAGTCTACCTGCTCGGTAGGGCCTCACTGGGAGCTTTGAGTTTACAGTCTACAGTGATTACTGGTATTTGGTGTAGTATTGTCATACCTCCATCCCCTTGAAATTGAGCTTATTGTCCAAATTAAATTGTAAAAAAATAACAGAAGAAAAACTTGTAGTACCCACTAGTATCATCATCCACTAGTTCACTATTGTGAAAGGTATTCAAAACTGGCACGGAAACATCTACACACTAAATGTGTCGACACTTCCAAGGAAATACTTTCTTTTTGTTGTTGCAGTGAATTGACCTCTCCTCTTCTCCCCTCCTTGTCCCTCCAGGCGACAGACAGTGACCAGCACCCCCTGCTGGATAGAGCTGCACCTCAACGGCCCCCTACAGTGGCTGGACAAGGTGCTCACGCAAATGGGTTCCCCCAGCATCCGCTGTTCGAGCGTGTCGTAGAGAAACCCTTCCCCTCTACAACATCTCCATCGGGGGGGGGGGGGGACTCTACAACCACCCTACAAGCTATCCTGTCACCCCACCAGTGAATGAATCCACAGACCACGAACCCACAGACAGTCACCAAAAAACTGATGCACAGGGGCTCAGCAAGCATTAACAGAAGTGTCTTTCAGCCAAGAGAGTCAAGTCCACCCTCCCCATCTGATACCCATCTTACTACCCCCTCCTCACCAAGTATTGGTAGCACTTTTTTATATATATGTATATATACATATATATGTACATACATATACATATATATATATATATATATATACATGTTTGTGGCGAAAAGGGGACAAGTGCATTAAAACAGTACAGTGTTAGTATTGTCTCCAAGTGTCCATATCAATTGTCCATTTTGTCTTTTTGAACATGTGTTAATTAATTAATAATCTATTGGCATCTATTGTCGTGCCAAAGCCGCTGTAGCATGTGAGCAGTATGAATTCTTGTTTTTGGATGTTCATGAGATTCCTCCCGTTTCTCTGTCGTCAGTTCTCCTCGTCTACCTGTACATAATGTTGATGCAGACGTGCGAAGTCATTAATTAGTAGGATAGAAAGTGCGAGGGATTTTACTTTTTGTATAATATACAAAAGGACATGAAGTTGAACACATTGCTTTGGCATTTGTGTCTTATGTAGAGGCATTTCTTTTGAGTCGTATTTGGAGTCTTTTCTTTTTTTTTTACTCAATTGTATCAAATCCCCCATCGGTGACCAGTTGGAATTGTGTAGATTATTCTAAATGAAAGCTCCTTTTGACACTTCTTACACGCTTTAAGGCATCTGTGTTCTCCTGCTCGACATATGAATTTGTCATGTGATGATGACACGGCTCTTATCCTCTTTGTTTACTGTGGTTTTGTACGACGTTGTTGTCCGTGTGAGGAGCCCTGTGACACACTGGGATGCGGAGAGTTGACAAAGCGAAGGATCAGTCAAGCTTCGGTCGTGACGTACCAAACTTTCCCTCTCCACTTGTTTGCGTTCTTGTTGTCTCTCGGTGGTGAAACTGTTGCAGCTGTTGTGTAAGCTACGAGTTCATTAGCTGAACAGACCGTGTCAGGCCTCGGCTGGACAACATTAGCCAGTCATGGGAGTTGGGTAAAGGAAGCACATGCTGATCTGGAGCTAGGCTAATGAAACAGTGCCTTAGCACACAGTCCAGGGGAGGATGGTGGAGCCAGAAAACAGAGGACAGCCTCTAGGTAATGCATGCAATGCAATGGAGGCCGATGGAAGTAGAAATCAGAGCAAAGGCTCATTGTAGTGCATGGAACGGAATAGGGAATGGTATCAAATACGTGATGGACACCGTTCCTCATTCCATTCCGTGCATTGCAATGAGCCAGTCCTCCGATTTTCTACCTCCACCAGCCTCTACTTGATGTAGTCTCTCATCTGAGACGTTATGCCAGTAGCCTGGGCGGGTTCCTATTGTTCTGGAAGTTTTCCCGTCAGTCCGTTACTGTACTAATCAGGCCTTTTGGCAGCGGTCCAAATCCAATGTTCATTCTCCCGCCCCTCTGCGACGCGATTGGGGCGGAGGATTTGAACTGGTGGCCAGATGTCCTCTCCCTGTCAGACGTTTAACTGGAACTTCTTTACCCATCACTTCTGAGTCAACGGAGAAGAGACGACAGGCCCACTTTAAACGAAATAGTTGTATGTGATGTTGATGAATTGTGACTGTAGAAGGCCTTATGAAGGGTTAATGACGGCCTTATCAAGCCTTAATGAGTTATCCTTCATTGAAAGTGGGACCAAAACGACATACATACGTATAATGACGTACAGTATAGATGAGAGGTGCAGCACTGCTTGTCTCTTGGACACTGTAATATACTGTACATAGAATACTGTACTGACAGATTTCCACATACACATTATTAACTGACCCCAAGTGTCAAACTGCACATTTTTAGAACCTCTTTTGGTATGAACAGTGTTGTCTACTAGACAAGGGTTGGAAAAGGTCTTCATTTCTTTGAAATACTTTAGACGTGATTTCACTTGCTCCGTGTAACAGAGCCAGTGGAATAGTCCCGAAAGTGCTAAACTATGGCCGACCTGCACGCTGTCAAGCAAAGTATTTGAAAGAAAACAAATTATGGTTTTCCACCCAGGTCTGGGTTGTTCATTACCTTCTCATTGACATAGGAGTCACTCAGGACCACCTCAAAGTTTCAATCTTAACAATCGACGTGAATATTATGTACATAAATCTATTGGAAAAAAAAGACGATTGCATGCTTCTTTTTTGACACTCTCTTTGTACTGTAGATTCTATTTTGCTACCGAGTATTTTTGTAGGAAGAGGATGATGTGTCGCTTTATGCTCTGCTACCAGTGTTGTGCATCTCAATTGACACAAATGCTGCCAGCAGGTCTTGGGATGTCCTTGTGTAATATACCAGATTGACGTAATTTGGTGATAAGCAGTTTTTTTTTTTTTAAGGGAAATGTTTGTCAAGGTTGGGCTATGTACTGTAGGCGAACCAAATACCCTCTTTTAAATACCCTGTTCTGTAAAGCTGTGTGTGTGTGTGTGTGTCTGTGTGTGTGTGTGTGTGTGTGTCTGTGTGTGTGTGTGTGTGTGTGTGTCTGTGTCTTTTGGGGGGGGGTCTCAGTGCTTCTATTGCGTCCTATCCCATATGTGCAAGCACTTAGTTACATAGCGTTGACCAAGCACAAGCTTCTGACCTACAGTATGCTAGCCCAACAGTGCTGACCTTATACACGACAGGAGGGGTGAGGACTATATCTCTGTGTTTCACTGCTGTGCCAATGTTCAATTTGTTTTTCAACCCTTAATTGAATTTATGAATTGAAAATTGCCCATTGATATACATAGGATTCTTTCATTGAGTGAATTTAAGTTCAAATCGTTCTCTATATGTACATTGTCTTACTGTAGATAAGCGTATCTACCGATATGAGAGGGACTTGCTCTCTATAAAGCTATTACCAAGTGTCCATGTCAACCAAACTCAAAAGAAAGTGCAAATCCCATTGTAAATACATTTTGCCTGTAGGAAATGTTCTATGAGCAAATTGTGTGTTATTTTGTATCCGCTTCTCACGTTATAGTGCTTGTTGTGTTCTCTCTTTAGCATACTGTAATCTGTGCATATTAGTTGTTTGTGATTTTGTGCTTCGAATCTTTTAGATTATTTTTTTGTATAAAGATATATCCTTTATTATTTCTCTTGAAAATGTTGAAATGTTTGTCAAAGTAATGAATTGTATTTTTGTTTGTTATTGTTGGTCTTTTAAAGGTCCAGTATGTAGATTTGAGCTTGTAATAGTGCTAAACGGCTGGAATGAGATCACATGATGAAGAACGTTCAGTGAAGAGTGCTGTATGTAGTCCAAACAAAGTGTTTTCTAAAAATCCGGTGTCTGGGAGGACACTGGCCTTTACGTGCCTATTTCACGTTCGGTTTGTTTACAAGGATGTGCACATGTTTGGGGCTATTAGAAAACATACAGTAGCATATGCACGTTTTTTCAAATGTTCAATGTGGCCAGCGGGGGCAGCATCACGCAGAACTAAACGCTGGACCTTTAATAAAGAAATATATCAAATAATTTCTGATATACCATTTTTTTAATATAACAATAAAATATGTTCTTAGGAAAGCTGCTGCTTTTTAAGTAGTTACTTTGACTGACACACACATCACAGTGTGTGTCAGACACTATCGCTGAGAGTGGATTCGTGGTGGGTCTGTTTGGGGGATAGCCTAGCCCTCTAGCCTAACCCCTAGTCACTGAATGAGTCACCTGGTGGTACTCCAGACGGAAACCAGGCCCGATAATTACAGGCTTGCTGCCTGACGTGCGCTGTTTCACTCTCTGTTTCCCCCGTTGCTAGGTTCCAGCTCATGTAAACCATAGCCACATCTGTGCTCAGGGAAGCACGTCCCACAAAGCCCCGGGCCGAGATGTAAAGACGGGCTTTGTTCAAGAGGAGGCGGCCCCCAACCAGCCATCCCACACGGCCCAGACCACTGCAGCTCACTGACAGGGTGTGTGTGGGTGCAGGCCTGCAGGGAGGCTCCCTCCCTTGGCCAGACATTGAGATTTAGGGAGGAGCTTCAGGACTTGGTGCCAAGTACAGATTCCACAGGTGTAAGTGGATTAGGGCAGAGTTATGAATCACTCATTGAAGTTTCTCCATTTTTTTGAATGTTGAATGTTGTTCATTCAACTTTAGCAAACTGGGGTAAAAAAAAAAAAGAAAGTCATTCATATCGGTGGAATTCATTGAGATCATCCCAAATAGCCCAACAACAGATCTGGGACAACCTCCAACGATAATAAAGTGAAGCAGAATCAGAGTACCGTATGTTCCTGCTGTTGGAGGAATGTCTTGGTGTTCCATTGTGCTGCCACTGTGCAAATGTTCTTTCAGGTATTTCACTACAAAAACAAACAGATACGTGAGCTCTGAGATAAGGCCCCAACCGATTGGTCCCGGATTCATAAGGATATGCAAGCGTTCATTCCAACCCAGCGTCAACACACTTGTTCCAAGTCAAACAATCATCTACTTGTGGTCTTCAGTGTGGCCCATGATTCGTTGAATTAGGTGTGTGGGAAACTGGGATGGAATGAATGTGGGCAACCCATTAGTTGTCTTAGACTGGAATTGGGGACCCCTCTGTACTGTGCTTCTACTCACTACTGCTTAGACCTCTACTTTCCTTAGTTCTTCACTGTGTTCCTTAATTCAATAATAATTTAAATGATTAACAACACTGTGGTTTGGAAGGAACCCAACATGAATCTTTGAACCAAGTATGTGTGTAGGACTCAGGGTCTTGTGGTGGTGAGACAGCTGTTTGGTGAGTATGAGTTGGTCGGTACATTATATAAGGTTTATGAGGTGAAATCTGGTTCACTCTGTGAACAGTTTGATATTTCTGACAACATGATTGCTGGATTTCAAGTTGGCCACATATTTCATCATCAGAATACTAAGGAATGTTTTTGAGTAAAAAAAGCTATGTGGAAAAGTTACACAACACAACACAACACAACACAACACAACACATCCCACATTCCCTGACTGAATTGTGCTTTCAGGGTCACTGGTGATGTCCTAGTATTCATGGTATTCACCATTTCACAAGAGTTTAACCCACTACTCCCACTCAAGAGGTCACTGGGAATGTTGTTGATTGGCATTGACTTGTTTATGACTTGTGGCCTGGGGTGGTCCAGTGGTCTAGCACCGCGGTCTACAGTGCATGGGTTCGAATCCGGCCCATGCCCTGCTGACATGCCCTGTCTCCCTTCTTCTCCTTACTTTCCTGTCTGTCTTCACTTCATCTGTCCAATAAAATGAAAAATATGAGTGGCACTGCCCCACAAAAAAGAGAATTAAAAAATAAAAAACTGTTTATGACTTTTACAATAAATACTGGTATACTGTCATCTTGTGTTATTGTGTTTGTTTGCTTTTGACATTATTTACATTACATTAACACTATCGTGCGAGATTTAAAAATAACACAGCAGAGACAAGCAAACACTAAATGCAACGCCATCAGGGTTAAATACGACTACACATTAAAGTACATTTTTACCAGTTTTGAGTTAAATTAACTCTGAAAAGTGTGATTATATTACTCTGAAGTGTGATTAAACCAGTGTTAAATATTCTTACACATTTTAGAATTTAGAATTTAGGCTACTCTGAAAGTTTGACCATAGAGTAAATGTAATACTATTTTCGAGTGGGACCAAATGTTATCTGAAATGGAATTAAATTCAACTCTGTCACATGTCATTTTGGGGATTTTCCAGGACGTCATCTCAACGACTTTTTAATTACCTGAATACAACCGGCTGTTTTAGGTCACCAAAAAGTCGTTGGTCCTGGAAAAGACGTCATAAGAATCCCCAAAATGACATCTGACCTAGTCCTGGACGTCTTTGAAAGACATCATCATGACGTCTTTATAATGTCGTTGTGCTTGCTGGGTATAGTTTTATAGTTGATCAAAACATGTAAAAAAATTAAAAATAAATACAAATTTGCTCTAAAAACTCAAAACAGGTTAAACATGAAGCAGTCTTAATGTTAAACACTCAACCACCTTGCTCCAACATCAACAAAGAGATTTCAGATGTTTCCATTATTTACCCCTCATCTATCCAGTCAATATACATCTGTCAAATGTACATCTGTCAAGGACACTAACCTGATGAGCCATAGAAGATGATTTAGTTGCCTTATGATGCCATAGCTCTGCATTTAAACATTGAGTTACACCATATGTTGTTACAATACGTGGTTTTATTGCATTTACTGTCCATAGTGGTGTCCATATCATAATGAAATCCCACACACCCTTAAAGACGCACAGCTCAGCCAGTGACATCACTGTGGTACCTCTGCGTACAGTAGACTAGGCCAACATGCAGGATGGGTCAACTTCACATCGAATAGAAAGGAAGCAGTAACACACATGCTCACAGAAATAGGCAAATAGTTCAGATATCTCCTTCTGTTAAACTACATTTCGGTAGATGTTTTGTTGTTTAGGATATCTAGTGATATCTCTCATGACGTTGGAAGAGGATTAGTAAACAGAACGACCTGCAGAGGAGGAGAACAAATCAGATTTGTGAATTGTTGTCAAACAGCACCCTCTGCTGGGCATTCTTCTCCTGCTGCCAAAGGCATAGGAGTTGTTCAGAAATAGGTTGTGCTACCGCACAGAGTGTCAACTTAATTCATGATGATCAGATAATTATGCATGTCAAGGTAATGTTCCAACAAACTACGAGAATTTCACTTGACAGCAGAGCCTACTGTAGGTGTCAGTGTAGCAGGAGGACAATAATATTATTATATAATATATATATTAATAATATATCCTGTAGATGATTTTTCTCAACAGCTCATTCTAGTATTGAATGTGATAGCCTAACTAAATGATGTATGAACATCAGCAGTGATGTATGAACATCATTTAGTTAGGCTATCACATTCAATACTATAGTTAGGCTATCACATTCAATACTATAATGAGCTGTTGAGAAAAATCATCTACTGTCGGGTCTCCTTATGAAGATTGAATAAATGAGGTACGTTATATTCTTCAATTACTTATTTTCTTTATTATGTCTCCTTCATATCTTGATTATTGGTGGATAATTTCAAAGGGTCATACATTGAGCAGTCATTTAGCAGATGCTCTTATCCAGAGCGACTTACAGTAAGTACATTTGCCTACTTAAGTTAATGAAATAACTTTCTTTTAAGAATAAGAAGCAGATGCCAGAAGCAGTCACAGTGCTAGAAGAAAATAATCTTCTTATTTTTTCCATATAATCCAAGAGAAACAGAGACCATTTAAGGGAGAGTTGCTTGGTTTGTGCATTGCCACTCAATTAGTATTAGGCTATATTAGTAGAACACTCGCACACACACAAACGCACGCACACACACACACACACACACACACACACACACACACACACAAAAGTGTGCTTATCACGCTTATTAATTTATCAATCACATAAACCTTCTGCCCCGTTCCTCTTCACTAAGTGTATGACATCAATACAGACCCGCTTATTGGGATTAGTTGTTCAGGAATTATTACACAAATCATTAGAGTTCATTATAACAAATGTAGTATTGTTGCATGACGACGGACTGCAACCTCCCTCCCATTATTTTCTAGCAAGACAGTGAAAGGATGGCATGGTGGTCTGTTAGAGGAATGATGATGGGGGAGGTGGGGGGGGGGGGGAAGGTCACTGTGATGACAGTGACAACATTTGTTGGTACACAAATCAATCCTCCTAAAGGTCAGCCTTTGATTCACACCCCATTTTTTCTCCCACCCTCTTTCACCCGTCCTTATTTTTCCTCTCCCCTTCCCTCCTCTCGCTATTTATCTCTTCCATATATCGTGAGATAGATTGTTGTGAGTTGTGAGTTTCCACAAGCGGTCCAAAGCCACTTTTCTCGGTCTTGGAATAGCTCCCTGCCAGGTAGGAGAAAGCGCAGATTGTGGACGTTATCAGCATTCAGCAGAAGTCACCGCCGACCTGATTGCGTTGCCATGGACGGCTGCTTTACAGCTGTCTCTGGACAGAAGTGGGCGCCCGGCCCTTGCACGCCAACAAAGACAGGCCACCCGCTTCCCCGACTGGCGCCCTCATCCTGCAACGCCATCCGTCCACGCCACCGCCATGTTGCTAAGCCAACACTTGTCCTCTCTCTGTCACCCGTGCCCGCCCCGGCGAGGCCGCCTGTCACCACTACGGCCGCTTCTTCTTCCTCAACAACATTTCAGGAGCACCTGGCCGGCGCTTCTGTTCCACAGAGAACTCTGCCGTTGAAACATGTTAAAGTATGCAGAAATTAGGAGACATGGGCTGTCAGATTTGGCCGGGGTACCCGCCATAGCTTTTTGTAAATTGCACTCCTCCCAGCGACACCTCTGAAGTCATCTGGTAAGGTCATATCGCTGAGTGTACCTTTAATACGCACAACCCAGGCAGAAAGAGAGAGAGAGAGGGGGCAATAGAAGGAGAGGGAGAGAGAATGAAAGAAAGAAAGAAAAAGAGGGAAAACATTTTGGAGAATGTCTTGTGAGAGACGCAGTCATGCAGTAACCCAAAACCCCTGAAAGGGGGGGGGGTGGGGTGGGGGGGGTGAAAGAACAATATGGAGGTGTGAGAGAATTAGACAGGAACGAAGGAGGAAAAGAAAGAAAAACAGAGAGAGGGGAGAGCGAGGGAAACATATTTATTGCCATCCACGAGGCTGTCAGTGTTTCTGATTAATGGTAGGCCGCAGCCCTGCCTGGTGAGAGAAAGCTGGTGTTGTTGGAGTGTAGAGAGAACCCAGGCGCTGACCCACGACTAATAACATTCGACTGGAACAAGCCGGCCGACCTGAAAGATGCCGGTGGTGGTGTGTAGCCTACTGCTGTTGTTTGGACTTGGCGGTGGAT
>NC_137690.1:67658670-67691170 GCF_963989245.1 Nansenia antarctica
TTGTTGATCTAACGGAACATGTCCTGGAGGAGGGTCCCCTCCCCAGGCACATCCGTATTCATCCTGACAACACTTGAATAGAATCCCCATGACCAGGGTAATCCAAGTGCCTTCCCACTACATCAGTCATCAGCAAAACTGAGGACAGAATGAGAAAAGGATGAGGAAGAATATCTTTCAAGTAATACCGTACAAAAAGTGATGGCGACGACCAAGACGCCGCCTCACATATCTCCTCCACTCCCACTCCCCTGAGAATGGCCACTGATGTGGCCATGCCCCTGGTGGAATGAGCCCGAATGCCAGTCGGCACGGGCTGCCCCTTCGATTCGTATGCGAGGCTAATAGCCTCGCAAATCCAATGGGACAGCCTCTGCTTCGAGAGTGGTGCCCCGGCTTTCTGTCCGCCGTAGCAGATCAGAAGCTGGGGAGAAGATCTCAGTCCTGCCGTGCGCTTCACCTATTGTGCCAACGCGCGCACCGGACATAGACAATGTAAACGCCTCTCCCTCTCTCCGTCGTGAGGAGGAGGAAAAAAGGCGCTCAGAGCACAGCTCTGAACCCTAAACCCACGATTAACCTTAGGGATAAAAGCCGGGTTAGGGCGTAACACAGCTTTTGTTTTGTCATCAGATATGATCAAACAATCTGCCCGTGTCGAGAGAGCACATAAATCACTCACTCGCTTAGCCGTAGTCAAGGCGAGGAGCTGATTCGTCTTGAGAGACAATAAACGCAACGACACAGTGTCAATGGGTTCGAATGGGGCACGCACAGCGCCTCTAGCACAATCGACAGGTCCCATTTTGGCATTAGAGTCCTATGAGGGCGTCTAAGCCTACACACTCCAGTCAAAAAACGCTTAACCAGCGAATGACTGAACAGTGTCGTTGTCGCAAAACCCTCATGACAAGCTGAGATGGCAGCCGCGTAAACTTTAATAGTTCTCGCCGCCAATCCCTTGTCAAACAGCGACTGTAAGAAGCACAAGAACGTTTCGACCCGACAGCAGACTGGGTCAACGTCCTGTCCCTCACACTGTGTAAACACTCGCCAGCGCGCCGCATATCCCCCTGCAGTGGATTGCGCGCGCGCACTCTGAATGGTCTGAATGACCGCGTCTGTCAGACCCCTGCGTTCTAACAAATCCCTCTCAGTAACCAGGCCATGAGGGGGCCCCCCATCATAGGCGGCCCCCTCACCAAGCCTCTGGCTTGAGAGAGTGCATCTTGTCGATGAGGTATGGGCCATGGGCCCTCTACCAACATCTCCATCAGTTCCGGAAACCACGGGGCTCCGGGACGGTCCGGGGCTACAAGAATTAACTCTAACCTCTCTGACCTCACTCGTGCCAACAGTGGGAGGATAGATGTCAGGGGTGGGAACGCGTATAACAGGACCCTCGGCCATGGGTGGTGTGCGAATGTATCGACTCCCAATGGCGGGTTGTCCTGTTCGCGCAGGAAGAACCAAAGGCGACACTGCGCATTCGTCCGTGACGCAAACAGAACCACTTCTGCTTGCCCGAACCGTGCCCAAATCAGCGACACAATGGAGGGTGCTAACCTCCAGTCGTCGTCCCTCGGGCCTCCCCGTGATAACAGATCTGCTCCTTCGTTGAGCAGACCTGGAATGTGGAGAGCTTTCAGCGAACTCAGGCGACTCCGCGCGCGATGACGCGCGGGTCTCTCCAGTAGCTCAGGTCGGTTTTAACCGATCTCTGTATTACAATCAACTTGCGACGGCGTTCTCACTGGAACCCGTCGCAGTCGTGCGAACCGCCTCTGCAGTCTGCGCATGTGTAACAGGCCTAAGGGGACCACTACATGGGCTGCAGACCTCAGTCCTAGTAAGGACATCCTTGACAGAGCGGTGATTGTATTTGTCACTCGACACACCCAGGGAGCTGACGTCAGTGTCGCTCTCCGTGGTGCCGATAAACTGGCCCTCATCTCGGCAGTATCCAACTGAATGCCTAGATAGGAAAACTGTTGAGCCGGCCACGGAGCACTCTCTGTCCAGTTTACAGCTAACCCCAGCTGAGTGAGGCGCTGCACCAGTGAGGTTGCGTCCCGAATGGCTCGATTTGGGCATTGGGCCAAGACCAGTAGGTCGTCGAGATCCGCATATTATGCGTATCTCGTTACGCCTCAGTGGTTCGAGTGCTGTCTGCACGCATTTGGAGAAAAAACGAGGAGCAAGCGCATACCCGAAGGGCAGGCGCGTGTACTCGTAAACCTTCCCTTGGAAAACAAACGTAGGAATTTCCTGTGCCACTCTGTGATTGGCACACGAAATACGCGACCCTCAGGTATCTACGAAAGGGGCGTTTCGCCACTCTCTCGTTGAGGACCCTGAAATCTAGTATGGGTCTCATGTCTCCCGAATTCTTTGGGACAAGGAAATACGGGGAGTACCATCTCATGTCCCACTGGTCCCTCGGAACCAATGTCACTGCGCCCTTTGTTAGGAGATTCGTAATCTCCTCCCGGAGCGCACGTGTCTTTATCGGGCAGGACAAAAAACAGTCTCTCTCACGCCCCTGAAGGGCGGAGGAGGCTGAATGAACTGTAGTGCATATCCCCTCCTCAATGTCCTGTCAAGCCAGCCCGACAGAATACCTGTCCCTTCTAGTCATTCTGCATAAAGCAACGACAGCGGCTGGGCCGTCTGTTGTGGTGCAGTCGACAGAAAAAGCTTGAATTTCTGTATGACCCCAGCCGCCGCTGCCCACCGAGGAGATGGCACAGCCCAAGGTGGGGTCATTTCGAAAAGGGATGGGCTGCCGTCTGTAAAGTGTTTGTTATGTGTAACAATGCTCTTTATTGACGCAGGTTTATTATGCCTGATAATCAAAGAACCGGCCGCACGCTCATGAGCTGGGCCGGGTCTTGATAGACATGGAGGGGTTTTTGATGTAAATAACGCCTCGTGTCGTGATAGGGGTAAGTCCGCTAGGCAGAGAGCTGGCCACACGCCGGTAAGCTGGGCTAGTCTCCGCTTCGTTTCTAACTGGTAGCGATTCGACCACACTCTGACAAGGCAGGTGGGTCTCCGCTCCGGTAGATACCATGGAAAATCCTCCTTAGGGATTTACCGTCTGACTTACCGTCTGTAAAGAGTGTTTGTTATGTGTAACAATGCTCTTTATTGACGCAGGTTTATTATGCCTGATAATCAAAGAACCGGCCGCACGCTCATGAGCTGGGCCAGGTCTTGAATAGACATGGAGGGGTTTTTGATGTAAATACCGCCTCGTGTCGTGATAGGGGTAAGTCTGCTAGGCAGAGAGCTGGCCACACGCCGGTAAGCTGGGCTAGTCTCCGCTTCGTTTCTAACCGGTAGCGATTCGACCACACTCTGACAAGGCAGGTGGGTCTCCGCTCCGGTAGATACCATGGAAAATCCTCCTTAGGGATTTACCGTCTGACTTACCGTCTGTAAAGAGTGTTTGTTATGTGAAACAATGCTCTTTATTGACGCAGGTTTATTATGCCTGATAATCAAAGAACCGGCCGCACGCTCATGAGCTGGGCCAGGTCTTGAATAGACATGGAGGGGTTTTTGATGTAAATACCGCCTCGTGTCGTGATAGGGGTAAGTCTGCTAGGCAGAGAGCTGGCCACACGCCGGTAAGCTGGGCTAGTCTCCGCTTCGTTTCTAACCGGTAGCGATTCGACCACACTCTGACAAGGCAGGTGGGTCTCCGCTCCGGTAGATACCATGGAAAATCCTCCTTAGGGATTTACCGTCTGACTTACCGTCTGTAAAGAGTGTTTGTTATGTGAAACAATGCTCTTTATTGACGCAGGTTTATTATGCCTGATAATCAAAGAACCGGCCGCACGCTCATGAGCTGGGCCAGGTCTTGAATAGACATGGAGGGGTTTTTGATGTAAATACCGCCTCGTGTCGTGATAGGGGTAAGTCTGCTAGGCAGAGAGCTGGCCACACGCCGGTAAGCTGGGCTAGTCTCCGCTTCGTTTCTAACCGGTAGCGATTCGACCACACTCTGACAAGGCAGGTGGGTCTCCGCTCTGGTAGATACCATGGAAAATCCTCCTTAGGGATTTACCGTCTGACTTACCGTCTGTAAAGAGTGTTTGTTATGTGTAACAATGCTCTTTATTGACGCAGGTTTATTATGCCTGATAATCAAAGAACCGGCCGCACGCTCATGAGCTGGGCCAGGTCTTGATAGACATGGAGGGGTTTTTGATGTAATAACGCCTCGTGTCGTCGCGGCACTGAGTTTGCTCAGAAACTCCGCCTCCGCTGCAGACAGACCGTTGGGTCGGTCTGTGGTGATCTTCGCAATGGCGGCGTTAAACACGGCGATGTTATTCGCCGCCGCCTGCGCACCGAGCTCATCAGAGCTTTCTGATTCTGACACCGGCACCGACCACTCAGCTGGGTGAGGGCGGCGTGGTGTCAGGGCCGGCTGAGCGGGCGGGACCATCCCTACTTGGGGAGGTGCCTGCCCAGAACGCCGCTCTGGGGCCTGTCCGGACGCATCATCGGCAGAGCTATTCGAGTCGGATAGCATCCCCGAGATAGCGCCCGCCAGGGGAAAAAAGCTCTCCTTGATCCAGGCCATCCCCTTTCGCCTTTCCGCGACGGAAAGGAGGTGGAAGGGGAGGCAGCTGGGGGAGGCGACCAACGCCGCCTCGGCATGTTCGGGGCCGAGGCAGACGTGGCAGAAGTCGTGCTTGTCCTCCGCTGCTAGGAAATCGCAGCGGCAGGTGTCCCGGAGGAACTTCTTCGTGGTCGGCGGCGGACGATCCATCGCTGAAGGGAAAAGTCTCCTCCGCTGAAAAGTGTCCTCCGCTGCTCGGAAGTCGCAGCGGCAGGCGTCCCGGAGGAACTTCTCCATAGGCGGCGGACGATCCATATCTTGAAGGGAAAAGTCTGGCGGGTTCTCCAGTCTTAGTAGTCGTCCTTCTCAGTCTTCAGATATAAACCCGTGCTGAACTTTTTGGGAGAATGAGGTAGCGAAGTACACCCCTTTATATAGCACCCCAGGCGGGCGCAGGCATTGAAAAATTCAGTCATTGGCTACTTTAGGTAGCGGGTAAACCAATAGGAGCAGAGCTCCCCTATGGGGCGGAGCTCCACGATATAGAACTGAGCCATCAACATTTTCTTTCTTAGAGAATTATTTACACAATGAATATATTATTATTTACACAATTAATATATTATTTACATAATGAATATATTATTTTATCCACTGGTAAACAAATATGCATTTATTTACACAATGAATATATTATTTACACAATGAATATATTATTTATATATTATTTTATACATTGGTAAAAAAATTAAAAAATAACGTTGGACACCCTATACTGTAGGTGTCGATATCATCAATAGAGCCTACGCAGTGCATTTCCCCTTCTGCTTACAAAGTAGCCTTTGATTTCCTGTCATGACCATAATGTGCAGTCAAATGTGCAGTCAAAATGATGAGCTACATCGACTGAAATTATTTAGGCCTAGTTCTAATTACTAACAGACGGGGATCTTTATTTGCACTAAGGGCGACCGAGCAGGGGAAATGCTGTGTGAACAAGAATAATTAAGAAGTTGGGCGCAGTGTTGCTTAAATAATCAACACTTTTATGTTCATTTGCATTGCTTTAATTAATTAGCCTACATTCGTGCTTTTCCAGCAGCAGTGTATATAACCTGAGCCTTGAGGTTGTGAAAGCGTGCGTGTTTACAATTTCTTTCATAAAATTTGCTTTAAATTATTTGTTTTGATCTCCTATACGTTGGGTTGGTTTTCTACTGCCACCCCGGTGGCTCAGCAGGTTGCCAGTGGTAACAGTGGTAACTCATCTAATGAATCAGACCATGGCCTCTCCTTGTTCCTGCCTGTGTGATTTGCATACTGTAATGGATGATGAGTCTGGAACATGGATAGAGAAAGGCCTCCAACAGGGAGGAGTACATTAGAATGTCAGACTCTGTTTGGTCCTTTCTGCTGTTTAGTCTTGATTTATGCTGTATGAGATAATGGGTACCTTTTGTACCTGAATTGCTGCACATGGAACACATTTAATGATTAGATACATTTTGGGTTAGCCTAACATTTGCCATTGCAAATACTAATAGTGAATTGTTAATTTGTGGCATTCTAAAGGTTACAAGTTAGGTTATAACATAATGTGACACGATCTGGTGAAAGGGGGAACAAGTCGGCAGCCGATTTAATGTTCAGCCTTTTATTTATTAATAAAATTAATGACACATCGCTAGTCAACTAACACAGCTTGTTTTGTGAGCCTGCTAACAATGTAAAGTAGTGTTATAGTTCACTAGGTAGCAGCGGGGATTACTCACCGAATCCATTGTGTTGCAATATTTTGGCTTGACTAGCGAGTTTGTGTTGTGATTCTCAACAACAGACTGTGTCACACATTTGCAATGTAATAAGTAGGCCTATTCAATCTTGTGACTTCATAGTGAAATGTGTGTCCTCACCCCAGAGCAGGCCCAATCTATTCCAACCTATTATGTGGCCCTAAGCAATACATGTTGGGGCCCCCACCTCACAACCCTGACTAGAGCAATAGAGAGAGAACTGAGAAGGAAACTTGGAAATAAATAATAAACAAATAGTAAGAAATAGAAAATAAGGTTATAGTTTATAACCAGCTTGGTTATAAACTGATTATAAACTGATTACATGGTTATCAACTGAACCCCGTTACACAAGTGAGGCTACAGGGGTCAGTGTCAGATGAGGCTGCTTTTCATTGAGACACTTGGCTAGGCTCTACCCACAGACAGGTCCTATCTGACCATATCAGGCAAAATGATTGGAGGCCCTGGAGTCCAGCGCAACGACTCCTACCTACGTTCAACCCCCTATTCTCTTGATGGTGATCTGATTGGTGTTACAACCTGTCAGTCATTTCATTTTGAACGTCTACAGCACACCTGCATTTGACTTCTCAATAAGTCTCAATTATTGCCATTGAACACAGCAACTTTACTAGACTTAGTTGTTGAGCGGCGCCCCATGAGTCTGAACACGGGATTCTCTCTGTTAATATAGAGTGCATGCATGCAGATACTGTACCTCTATCTCTTACCTCAACCTGGTCCAAACATTTCAAAAACATGAAAACTCATAATTTCTTGAACAGCTTGTGTTTCTGATTCAGCAAAAAAAAGAAGAGACTTTTCTTTCTTTTTTTCTTTGTGCTGATGGGTTCCATGCATGACGTTTTCGCTGAGGGGAAACAAAGTCTTTCCTCCTTATCTTGCCCATGTTTCCTCTATTGATTCTGCTGCTGTCTTCACATGAAACTGCGCCAGAAGTGTCAGATAGATGGATCACTGTTAGCCCAAGCTGGCATAGCTCTGCACCGGCGACAGACGGCACAATTCCGCGTGGATCAAATAAATACAGATGTGAAGTAATTAGTTGTACTCCCAAGGAGCCCATCGACAACACGACGCTGAAGATGGGAGCCATCAAGCTATAGCAGCGTGCATCAACCTACAAAGGAAACAGGGACTCAATCTGGTCACAATCCAGGTGACTGTTATAGTTGTCCTAAGATAATAGATTAGACACCCTGTCTCAGACAGCCTGTCTAATCTATTATTTTATACATACGACAACTTCGGTCTGGGAAAGGACAACTACAGTGCTCTGCATACGTATTGGGATTTTGTCTTGTTTTAGCTCTATACTCTGACAGTTTGGATTTGAAATCAAATGAAGTACTCATGTTTAGAATTGGTATAACTAGTGGTTGGCACCTTGCAGTGTAGCCTCTGTGGTTGGTCTGGTATGTATCCTGCAGATGGGAGTCTCTGACACATTCACACGCCTACCTCCTGGAGAGTGTTCCTGATCTGTTGATCTGTTGCTTTCAGTTTTTTAGTTTGTTTTATTATTATTGGTGAGCATTCTTCGGTCCTCCATTGTAGAAGTCTTCCTTGGCTTACCAGCCCGTTTGCAATTGCTGCGCTCACCAGTGCTTTCTTTATTTCTGATTGATTTTTCAGACATTTCAGCTTCATAACGACCGCCTTGCCACTGGCTCTTTGACGTCTCTTTGGTCTTCATGTTGACAGTCACCAATAGCAAACAACAAAGGCAGATGCAAAGCCTAGAATCATTACGGTAACAGCTCTCCTATGCCTGCACAACAATAATTTCCAATACGTTTGGTGCCCTGAAATGGGGGGACTGTGTATAAAAAGGGTTTCTAAATGGTCAAACTAATCAGAAAATATAATATATAATATATAAAATAAATAATCTGTTATATGAGTATAGAGCTAAAAGAAGACAAGATGCTTCCCAACCTCCCAATTGAGGGCAGCTCAGGGCACTATATCTGTGTCTGTTGGTCTAGAGGTGTGTTACTTCCTAGGGATAGTTGACCCAAAACAACAAATTAACCTTATTTTATGGATAACTAAGATGTTTGTAGATTACTTGCTACTCATCTATGAAATTAGGTGAATTTGAATTTTGAGTGACCTCTCCCGTTAAGATAAATAATGAAACATGAGAAATATTATATTGTAAATCAGGGGGTCTAAAACCATAACACAGTACTCATAATATATATATGCTTTGAGCTACAATAACAATATTAATTATGCAAATAACTGTTGGTGTGGTCGCTTTTATTAAAAAACAACTTGTGAATTATGTGGATGCAATGGATTTGTGCCAACATTGGTTTTGTATTTAGATGGTTTCAAATGTATTGATACTGGGTTGCTTCAATTACATCATGTGGCACAAATCCATTGCATCCACATAATTCAAGTAGTTTTTCATGTTTTTTATAAAAGCGACCACAACAACAGTTATTTGCATAACTAATATTGTTATTGTAGCTCAAAGCATAAATGTATCCGAATATTTACAGAGGAGAAATACAGCAAATCTAGAGTTTTCTACAGATGTTAATGTCATGAGACATTGTGGCAGGCTGACATTGCATAGCCTCATCTTTCAATGATCAATGTAGCCCATGCTTTGATCTCTTATAACCACCATCGTAAATGTTTCTTCTAAAATGAACCCACTGCTATAAGTGCCGTGCACAATGAAGTAGAGTGGTACACTTTCCGTCATAATACCGGGATGACATGTAATGCTGTATCCATTTGTATGAAATAGAAATCCACTGTTTCACCCCTCGCAATTACATCCCCCTTCAGAGAATGGGTGTATTTATGCCTAGCAGTTAGCCATGCATTGATTTAATATGTTTCTAATCAGGACATACAGCTCCAGGGCCTAAAATGTTAATTTTCCCCTTCTGCTTACAAAGTAGCCTTTGATTTTCTGTCATGACCGTAATTACTGTGTATTGCCACTAGATACGGCAAGAGCTTTGTGTGGTCTAATTACAAGGTAATCATCGCCGTAGCGACAGCATGTTGTTTTCACCTTTTTGTTTTTACTCGGGCCCCCCCAACTCTGCCTGGGAGGCCGCGGCAGACCCACTGCAGCTCCTGGTTATTACCTCCCACCACTCTAACTCTCGGTGTGACACTCTTAAGAGTGGAGTGTGTGTGTGTATGCATCTGTGTGTGTGTGTGTGTGTGTGTGTGTGTGTGTGAGAGAGAGAGAGAGAGAGAGAGAGAGAAAGAGAGAGAGAGAGAGAGAGAGAGTGAAAGAGGGTGACTGTAATTGTTGTGGTATTTGTGCTGTTAATTACTGAAGTAAACGGTTGAACTACTGCCAGAGTCCTTTGTGCTCGCCGAGTGAAAGGGGGGCAGCAGAGAATGGGAGCGAGAGGGGTGGAAAATTGGGTTTTTACCATCTGGGGACCCTAGGAGAGAGGGAGGAGGGAGAGCAGGGGAACGGTAGAACAGAGAGGGGTCCAATCGCTGGCCAGGGCCTGAGGGCCTGGGTCCATATGGAGGCAGCACTTTGCTTGCGCTTTATTGCACACCTAGCTGTTTTAATCAATGGCAAGCCTGTTCACACAGCCTACAGCAGCGAGAGGTTATTTCTCATTGTCACACCATACAGGCCCTCTACTTTTGCTTTTCTCTCCTCTCCTCCGTAACTTCATTGAAAGACTTGGGGCGCTTAGGTGGCGTAGCGGGTTAGGCGTCGACCATGTAACCGCAGGGTGCATGTCATCGCTCCTCTATCTCACCCATCCTTCCTGTCTAAATCTTCACTGTATCTGTCAATGAAAAAGATGAGTGGGACTGCCCTACTCAGAAAAAATAACTTAAAAAAGAAAGACTGAACTTGGTGGAGAGCGGAGAGATGCTGTATGTATGTGTGTGTAGATGTGGAAAGGTGGAGAGATGCTGTATGTATGTGTGTGGAGAGATGCTGTATGTGTGTGGAGAGATGCTGTATGTGTGTGGAGAGATGCTGTATGTGTGTGGAGAGATGCTGTATGTGTGTGGAGAGATGCTGTATGTGTGTGGAGAGATGCTGTATGTGTGTGGAGAGATACTGTATGTGTGTGGAGAGATGCTGTATGTGTGTGGAGAGATACTGTATGTGTGTGGAGAGCGGAGAGATACTGTATGTGTGTGGAGAGATACTGTATGTGTGTGGAGAGATGCTGTATGTGTGTGGAGAGATGCTGTATGTGTGTGGAGAGATGCTGTATGTGTGTGGAGAGATGCTGTATGTGTGTGGAGAGATGCTGTATGTGTGTGGAGAGATGCTGTATGTGTGTGTAGATGTGGAGAGGTGGAGAGATGCTGTATGTGTGTGTAGATGTGGAGAGGTGGAGAGATGCTGTATGTGTGTGGAGAGATGCTGTATGTGTGTAGATGTGGAAAGGTGGAGAGATGCTGTATGTGTGTGTAGATGTGGAGAGGTGGAGAGATGCTGTATGTGTGTGGAGAGATGCTGTATGTGTGTGTAGATGTGGAAAGGTGGAGAGATGCTGTATGTGTGTGTAGATGTGGAAAGGTGGAGAGATGCTGTATGTGTGTGTAGATGTGGAGAGGTGGAGAGATACTGTATGTGTGTGGAGATGTGGAAAGGTGGAGAGATGCTGTATGTGTGTGGAGATGTGGAGAGGTGGAGAGATGCTGTATGTGTGTGGAGAGGTGGAGAGATACTGTATGTATGTGGAGAGGTGGAGAGATACTGTATGTATGTGTGTGTAGATGTGGAAAGGTGGAGAGATGCTGTATGTGTGTGGAGAGATGCTGTATGTATGTGTGTGTAGATGTGGAAAGGTGGAGAGATGCTGTATGTGTGTGTGTGTAGATGTGGAAAGTTGTCTCTTTTGTCACTGAAAGGGGGAGAGGGGCACATGTTGGGTCATGTAGGAGAGATTCTGGGAAGTAGAGAAATAATTGTATTCAACTGTGTTTCGCATTGACCCCTTCAAAATGTACTCCTGTTCTATTTCAACCCTCGCTTGAAAGGTCTGAGGAGCTATATTATTGAATAAGAATAAGAATAAGAACAAGAACAATACGTTATTGTAGCCTGCTAGTTGCGTTTCTTTTCATATTTTCATCATCTTATCCTTGCGGAGCCATAATGAGATCACTATTATCAAAATAGATGATCAAAACAAGCCATTACATGTGATTAGGCTACAGTCCTATTGGTCACAGTACTACATATTGAACACATAGAATTGTACCATAATAAAGAATGAAATGAAGGAGGAATTCAGCCGGCTACTGCGTTACGAGGCGGGCTGGGATCTCATGACGGTAAACAAACCCCACTGCACCTCTGTGTTACACCCATTACAACTGGATCGCTGATGTGGATTTTTTATTATAATTTTTAAATTATTATTACAACCTTTGTTTTAACATTGCACATTTTTATTACAACCCAGCTCCACCCTCAGCACAGCATACCCCCTCACGGTGACTGTGAGCCTAGGAACGAGACCACCTATACCCCCCTTATCCCACCCATCTTGTTTGGATCTCTCTAATCTCTCCTTAAGAGATGTTAAGAGTTTGGGTTGAAGGGTGTGGTCACATGTGAACATCCATATTGTTGGTCTGGCCTTGCAGCCGAAAGAGGAAGGAGCAGAGAAGCATTTTTGGTTTCAATTGTTTTATGATCTCTCACAATCATTATGTTAATTCATAACACTCTTTTTGCCATATTGTATCACCCTGTGGTTCAACAATGAAATATTAAAAACACAAATAACCAAATCTTATATCAAATAAAAACCCAAACCTCCTTTTTGTTTCTCCAGTGGATATCAACTTTAATCTTCTTCTCACATTTAAGATGTTATGGTTAAAAGGTTCATAATAACGATATTGAAATGTACAGGTAGTATTAGGGGGTATACTGATCTCATGTCTCATCTTATGCCCTTTTCGAAAGGTTGCTCACACATATCCCATCAACTAACTGGGTGATTATAAACGTATAATAAGATCATATAATAATACACCTATGATAAGAAGGCCAAACGGCTATCATACAGTCACTGTTTCACTAGATATGGGTCGTTCATCAACACTGTAATAATAATAATAATAATAATATCTTAGATTTATATAGCGCCTTTCTCAGACCCAAGGACGCTTCTCTACCCCTGGAGAGATGTAGGTGTTCTCAGATGTGGTAACCATGCTATGTGACCATCCATTCAGCTCAGTATCAGCCTACCCTAACATTGCCTCTGTGACACTGAAGCAACGCTTGTCTAGATGACAGTCTCCTTTACTTCGCTATCTGCTGGATTTGTGATTAAATTTAGCGAGCTGCCGGCCGATGGTTGAGTGTCCAGACACTCTCCATTACCATCCAGAGAGAGTGTCTGTCTGGGAAAGCTTAACACAGCAATTAACAACATAATTAAGTGACAGAGCCATCGTGGCGTTGCTGGAGCCCAGGAACAAGAGAGGTATTGATCAGAGGGAAGCCAGTTGGCCTCTGATTGATCACCTGATTGATTGGCTTGCATAGGCATGAGAGAGAGGAGCTGTGTGTGTGTGTGTGTGTGTGTGTGTGTGTGTGTGTGCGTGTGTGCGTGTGTGTGTCTTTGTGTGTGTGTGTGTGTGAGTGTGCGTGCCTGCACAGATGTGTGTGTGTGTGTGTGTGCATATGAGTTTTTGTCCCAGAGGAGGTAGCTCTGTGACATGTGACACACTGATAATGACCTGTCACGTTCACTGCCTGGCCTCTAGTGTTGAACACACACACAAACACACACACACACACACACACACACACAGAAACACATAATATCCACACTGCGTAAAATCAACACAAGGCTATAATACAGCTGAAATGGCACTATCATTTCCAGTGTTAGCATATGTGGTTTGCAATTACGCATGGTAAATATTGCTAATGTTACAGGAGAAAATCCATTCTACTGCAGATCCCTTTGATTATTGAACAGATGCAAGAGCAGCATCAGTACTGCGTACCGCTGGTATCATCTCTGATGTCACAGTCGCTTTCCTTCCCCTCAATACTTCACAAAAACACACACAAAAACACACACACACAAACACACACGCACACCAACATACACATACACACACACACACACACACACACGCACACACACACACACACCAACATACACATACACACACACACACACACACACAAACACAAAAAAAACACACACACATACACACACACACACACAAACGCACACACACACCAACATACACATACACACACACACAAAAAACACGCACACACACACACACACACACACACACCCTGCTCTACATTGCTCCCCGGGGGGCAGTTCCACTGCGGGACAGAGCCGAGGATAGGTGGGGAGGGAAGTGGTGGTAAGACATCAAATAAACTGCCATGTCTTATTGTGTCAATAAACTAATTCCCCTTTAGAGGCCTAACCTTTGACCTTAGGGAGACCGACCAATTGAGGAGTGTGCTGGTTGGGCTGTCAGGTGCTAACACATGTCTCAGGGGGGTAATGGTGTGTTCTAACTCCCCCCCCTCGGAAACTCTGAGTTTCCCAGTTGGTGACATTGGTAAAGTCGTAAATGTGTTCAAGTGCTTCTGATGTCAGAATAATTATTCAACCGATATTATTTCAGCCCGCTAGCTCGTGTCAATTTGTGAATGTTAACAACATGGACATCCTAAAGAAGCTTCTCCTTTTTCTGCTCCTTTTTGAGATACATCTGGGGAACTACTTTCTCAACAGTGTTAAACATGTTAACTCAAACGCACCATTAGACGAGCCTACTGGACCAATCTCAGACTGCTTTAACCAGAGTTGGGTTCAGTTCCAATTCACTTCAGTCATTTAAATTCAGAGGATGAATTGAAATCCAATTCATCACCTGAACTGACTGAATAGGATGGGAGTTAATGCTAATACTAATACTACTACGACTATAATAATAATTATTGTTGTTGTAATAACAATGATAATAATAATAATCTGCATAGCAACTGTGTCTTTCTATGTGTGCAAATGACAAAAAAACAAAAACTATATAAGATATAAACTAGGAAGTCTTCAGAAGATGATCGAGGATCAGCTCCGTCAGTCCCAAACCTTATCCAGTATGGTTGAACAGAAAGTCACCTTAGACCAGTGCTTTTTTTGTTTTTTTTGTCATAGACAATTTCATAAATTCTACCCTTTATAGGTCAGATGATTCAAACGAAATGTTCCATACAACCTCGCTCCCCTGTTTCATCGTTTCACCACTAGAGGGGAGTATTACATGGACAGAATAGAGAGGACGGACCAGAATAAGGTTATTACAAGTTTCACTGTCAAACTACTGGGCAATTACTGTGGAGAAAAGACCTTGCGTGGTACTGTACGTGATACGTATCTATCCTATACTTCTACAAATACATTTAGCAGTTGAACAGGCAGAATGTAACCCAGCAGTGTCACTTTCATGAAGAAGCGCCATTCACACAAAGGGCTCCAGTTAGAAAAAAACATAATGGTAGCACTTTAGTATGGGGGACGCTGTTTAGGCACTAAATTTTATTTTATTATTATTATTTTTGTGTCTTAATTGTTAATTAATTTTTAAAAATGCCATTTCTCTTTATTCAGTGTTTTCTCATTTTCATGTTATAAATCATGTTTCAAGTAGCTGGCCAGTTACTTATGATTTCAGCAACCCTTCAATCACTGGTTCACTTCTGGGGATTGAACCAGCGACCTTGTGGTTACTGGCTAGCCTCCCTAACCTCTAGGCCAGCCTCCCTAACCTCTAGGCCAGCCTCCCTAACCTCTAGGCCAGCCTCCCTAACCTCTAGGCCAGCCTCCCTAACCTCTAGGCCAGCCTCCCTAACCTCTAGGCCAGCCTTTGCTCCCCAAATACATTGTTGTGTGTGTGTGTCTTGAGGGCTGGGTAGAACACTTATAAGCTACAAATGAGTGCCTAACGTATGTTTACTAAAATAAAGTGTTACTGACATATTTACTATATTGTATCAGCTACGGTACCCTTGTCTAAATGTGGACTGGAAACACACACACCACTGCTCTTATCTGTCCAGAAACATACAGACACACATGGACCAAAGGCTGCTGCAAATGGATTGGTGACATTACACATGTAGTGAATTACCCATAAAGATTCAGGATGCAGTTCGTAAATACTTGTACTTTCCAGTATTAAAATGTACCACAAAGATCCAATCAAAACACCTATACTAGAGCCATGGCATCAGATAAGCGAAGCTGATATGAATCATTTCATCTTGAAAGCTGGCTATTGACTGGCTAGTTTCCAACTCTCTTATGTGGACATTTGGATAATGAAACAATATGGGACATTAGAGGTAACAGAATACTGGAGGAAAACAGACTCCCGTCCTATTACAGTAAAGAATCCCACAGAGAGAGACACACACACACACACACACACACACACACGCGCACACACACACACACACACACACACACACACACACACACACACACACACACACACACACACACACATGCAGACCACAGACAGACATGTGCACAAACCACAAACCTGTCTGCTTCCCAACAGCCATTTACATTCAAACCTGTTGCAAAAACAAATAAAAATAAACACTGCCACCATCTATCTTCAGGGCGTACTGGAAGGTTGGGAGAGAGAGTAGCATATGTTTGCCCTTGTACTCCGCTGGCACATTGTGGTGTAATAGAGCCTCAGCTGCTGGATTGCGGCTTTTAATGAAAAAGTGGGGGGCCGCAGAGTGCAGGTAAGACCCCCCCAGAGGTCCTGTTTCACGTGGCTTTGTTAAGGCTGACAATGAGGCTGTGTGGGTTTGATTCTTACAGACTGGGTAAATGGTCTATGGAGTCTGACTATCACCCTACACACACACACACACACCCACACAAACACACACACACACACACGCGCACACACACACTCATAATAATAATAATAATAATAATAATAATAATAATAATACATTAGACTTATATAGCGCTTTTCTAGACACTCAAAGACGCTTTACAAACTGAAAAGATATAGTAGTAATAATAAAAAGAAACACAAAATAAATAAAAGATAAAAGTATAGGGGCCTAATTAAGGTAGTGCTGAGGAAACATGGGAAGGGGAGGGGGAGAGGGTTAACTGGTGAAAGCAAGCTTAAAGAGGTGGGTTTTGAGGGCCTGTTTAAATGTTGGCAGGGACACATGCACGCACACATACACACACACACACACTCATCTCATCTTGCTTTTGAATCCATGTTTGGGAGTGCACAACTGCACACTTCAGGGAAAGGGTAGAGAATTAGGACGCAATGAGTAATGACGGGGCCTAAAATGTTGCCATGTAAAAACGCTGTCGGGCCATTATTTGTTGATCGAGAGTAACGGGCCATTATTGGATGTCGAGAGCAGAAGGTCAGAAAGCAAGCAGGCGGCCATTTGCATTTACTGGCAGGGGCGTTTAAGTTGCTGAATTGAATCGTCTCGCTGCGACCACTGCCACCGGGCATTTAGTTAATAACACGTTGTGGATAATTTAAACTCCACCTATTAAAGGAGTGTGGATCAGATCACTGCTGTCACTTATGTAGAGGGTGGCAGGCAATGTTGGAGGTACAGTTATCAGACCGGCAGGCAGACAGACAGGCAGGCAGGCAGGCAGGCAGACAGGCAGGCAGGCAGGCAGGCAGGCAGGCAGGCAGGCAGGCAGGCAGGCAGGCAGGCAGACAGGCAGGCAGGCAGGCAGGCAGGCAGGCAGGCAGGCAGGCAGGCAGGCAGGCAGGCAGGCAGGCAGGCAGACAGGCAGGCAGGCAGACAGGCAGGCAGGCAGACAGGCAGGCAGGCAGGCAGGCAGGCAGACAGGCAGGCAGGCAGGCAGGCAGGCAGGCAGGCAGGCAGGCAGGCAGGCAGGCAGGCAGGCAGGCAGGCAGGCAGGCACGCAGGCATTTCACCACCATTGACATTGACTAAGGAAACTATGTGAAAAGCTGCCAATGTTTTTGATGATCGGAGAGCGGAGCAGTCCTGTATAGTCCGAGGTGTGTGAACTCTGTAAGAGCTGTGAGCATTTATTTGGCCATAGGGAGCTGTATTTATTTGAAATGTATTTTTAACCTTGCCTTCCCCACAGGATGTCCTAACCGAATGTCTTTTGTAGTAAGGACACAATTCGTTCACAGACTCAATGACCGGGTAATCTCATATTTTATGAAAAAGTACAGCATAATATTAATTCTGTATTCTGCTTTACAGTTGCTACATTGATTTGAGTTACAAGAGCTACACACAAGTATGTATTGGATAGAATTGAATAGTACTCTTTAAATAGTACTATTTAGTGTGACACTTAAGATAAGTATGTACTCTAGGGTTTTGCACTGGCACAAGGCCAAAAGAAAAGAGTCTCTTTGCACAATTGTACCTTTCAAATGAATGATGAATTCCAAATCAATTGCTATCCCCTGGCCTCATCCCCTAGGAACTCTTGTAGATCTGAGAGGATTTGATGAATACAAACAGTATGATAATAGCTTCATCTCTGCCCTCTGATTCGATTGGTGAATTATACATACAGTATATCGCTATATTGTTTCCACCTATCTAGTCTTCTCAGTTCTACAGGGGTAGCTAAGAATTAGGGTCTAGTGGGAGATTTGGAATACAAATTAACTCTTAACCTTGATACATAAAATCCATTTGGTGGCTGTATGCATAAGGTGCTATTTCTTGAATTCGCTGATAGATGGGACTGAATAATCAACATATGAATAATGAATAGCCTAATTCATTGCCCAGACAATGTCAGCAGACATTGGGCTCGTGGTGGCACATACTGTATGGCTCAGTGCCCGAAATGGCAAGTAGTAGTAATAGTAGCAAGTAATAGGCCAGACCTGGTCGTAATGTGGGTGGCCAGCCCTGGAAGGGAGTTGGCCATTTGCTATGGCCGAGATCTGGTATGAAGAATGTAGCCCTGATCTTGTAGTTACTGGCTCACCTTTGTTCTGAGTGGGGTTGACAAGTACTGGGTGAGAGTTGGTATTTTGCTCATGGGCCAGCTCTGGGATGTGATATCTGACCCTAATACCTTCTTGTAGTTACTGGGCTACTTTTGGTATAGGGTTAGGGTTAGTACTGTGGAAGACCAGTAATAGGTGACAGTTGGAACTTTCCTTACAGTATGGGCCAGCTCTGGTACTGTATGTGGGCTATGTACATTGTACATTTCAGTCTAAATAAGTTATTGTAGTTGCTTGATCACTTTTTAGATTTTGCAACAACAACAAAAATGCCCAAAACATTAAGCTCACCTGTGGGCCACACACAGTTCAGATCTTTGTCAGTTGGGCTATGAATTTCGAATTATGGAACCACAATTGGTGTGGACACAGTGAAACAATCTGAGATTCAAAACTGAACGCTGCAGTTTGACAGCTTTATGCAGATTTGAGCCGTTTTACAGCTTGACACAGTCAAACCAAAGCCAGTCAAAATGAGAGGAGTACATTTCCATAAATGGTCTGTGTGTTTAGAAATACACAGGTCTACCATTCAGGAAAGACAGACTTGGGCCAGATCTGGGCCATCCCCTCTCTGCTTACAGGGTATGCATGTTGGCCACAATGAAGACTGTGTCAATCTGATGCTCAGGTTTAGTGGCATCCTAGGCTTCAACAATGTCATATTCTACTGTATGTATGCAAGTATGATGTGTCTTATAACACAACGTGATTTCGATGGATAACCCTAACCCTGACCTGACAAATAGGCTTTCTTTGTTATTTATTTGGCTCTTTCAAGCTGTTTAGATATGGGTCATCTAAAGTATTGTATGTAATGTGTTGCTTTATCATAGTTTTCAGTAAACAGCAATATTCTATAGAGGACATTCAACATTGTTCTCCCATGTCACCTTTAGTGGCAGACGAGACACGGGGAAGGAATGAATCACTTCAACTGATATGCACATACTCAGGAATGCATAGCCAAGGATACAGGCCTCCGTTGCTAGACAGAGAAAACCCCCAGAATCCACCTTAA
The DNA here is from genome assembly GCF_963989245.1 of Nansenia antarctica. Lineage (NCBI taxonomy): Eukaryota > Metazoa > Chordata > Actinopteri > Argentiniformes > Microstomatidae > Nansenia > Nansenia antarctica. Next base: position 67,678,121 of record NC_137690.1, read on the forward strand.
CTCGTTGACCTCACCCTCCATAAATGATTGACATGTGAATGCTTTAAAAGGCTCTCAGAACTTTCCGTTGATGTGTTTGATTAATATTTCAGCTGACAAACAAGCTACCCGACACTCTGTTTACGGCACAAACACAACGTGGTTAGAGAGAGGTCAACCTCTTGGTCACACACACACGCACACACACACACACACACACACACACACACACACACACACACACACACAAACTGTGGCCTTTTTTATGAGATAAGAAATGGGTTAACATTCTAATCATGAACCATACAGCGAAATAATACTGTAGCATCTCTTTAATTGTGACAGATAGATACAGAATATACGACGCAGGCAGAAAGAAGGTGAAATCAATGTGTTGCTAAATCTGAGTGGGAAAATATGTTAAAGATGTTAAAAAGCAAGTCCTAGAAAAAGAACAACAGGTATATCAAGTTGTGAATGCGAACACTCTTCTATGGATCTAAGACGTCTTGCAGTCCAGTCAGTGCATATTGACAAGCAGTCGACTGATGAAAAGACATCCAAGGATCCTCTAAAGTTAAAAAAGGACCTCAGCCCCTATTCACCTGAAGATGTATTAGAACTCAATCACACCCATTCATTCAACACCCCCAGGAGTTGCTGTGTCCATGCAGAGGTGATTGTCTTGTAGTGATCTACTATTCATAGTCATTAGAGAACCGGTTTGTTTGTGATGTCATTAACCAGTCACCCTCTTTTAGAACCCTAGAGGCACACGGTGGATCTGTGGCTGGAATCTCACTGTCGTGCATCAGTAGAAGCTTCCAATACGCAAGAGGAAAGATATTCGGTCTTCTGGTGTTAATGAACTCATGATGGAGATCTGTTTCTCGTATGTTTCCGCGAAAGACAAACACCTGCCTGTCTTTAGAGTAATGCGGAACGAGTAATGTGTCCATAAAAAGAACACAAAGTTGTGTGTCTACAAAGCAAATTAGTCATGGAAGTACTTTCAAAGACTTGTCTATTACGAGGTAGACATTAATCATTTAGCTCTCGTGACCTATGTGACATTACAGTGTATTAACTCAAACCTTTTTCATGGCAAATTGTTTTATTTCTTGTATTATTTATTTATTTGAGTAAAATGTAGTGACTGAAATGTGAAACATAACCCATGAAACTGTGTAATCTAATCTCCAGTGGTTGGCTATGGTATCCAGCCTGATCAGCATCATAATAGCCCTCAGAGGTGAGGTAGTGTAGTGTAGAAGTGGTGTAGTGTTATTTATGGTGAGACTCAGCCTTAACTAAACCAATGTCAAGGTTCATCTGTAGGAGGACACACCCCGTCAATCACTGGATGGCCCCTATGAGAGGGTCAAGACTGCAACAATATTTCCTCTTTATTAAAAACAACTGGCTGTGCACAGTCATAAAAGAGAAATCTCTTGGGTGAATCGGACAATATAAGGTACAGCAGAAGAGTAAATGTACTGAGAGTTGAGCAAATCACATAATCAATTTCTCTTTCCTTTAGATGGTGAATATTCGTATACCATACATGTTTTACTAACACTCGAGCCATTTTCATATGTTTTAACAAGCCAGCCGATGGACCTAATAACAGTGAGACAAAAGTTACCGTATGAAAGAACATGTAGTGAAGCTTGAGAGACTTCTTAACATGTTGATATTGAATGGGAGGTGAATTCTCTCATCTCTGTCCTCTAACCCATTAACTGGTTAGGCTACTATATTCAAAGAATCAACTCATTAGCTAACCAACGTTTTACCAATAAAAACCCACACAGCCAGCCAGTAGGAGAACCCTTTGAAAAACCCTTTTAGGTTCTAAGTAGAACCTTTCTTTTAGTTTGTTACAAATGATACAGTGACCGACCAGGCCGTTCATATCTGCTGAGGTACAGTAAACCTCCTAATATCCTGACCTCAATTTGGGGCTGTTTACTGAAGGTCTATGGGAGAAGGATTGTATCGATCAGATGGAGGTCTTTGGCAGCATCAATAAACAAGCGAAGGTTTCAAGGCTGAAGAGACACGTCTCTGTTACATCAAGAGAGTTCTCATTAATCTGGATACCAGCAAAAGAACAGGCTCCAGATGTTTATCACACCTGTACAGCAGTTGGTCTATAGGAATATTGAGATGGATCTATCTATTTTTTTTATTTTTTTTATAAAAAGTTCCAAGATATAACCCGAAAACAGGGAGGTAGACAGTGTTATGCAGTTCATTACTATATAAATTTTTTACATGAAGCTTGATGTGTCATATTTTCAATACAGATAGCATTTTAGTCTTGTCCATGGCCCCTTTGTGAATCCCATTATTCATGAACCAATCCTGAAGTGAACAGGCTGTTGTCTAAGATGGCTTCTTTCCTTGTTTCTTTACTTCTTGCAGAAAGTTAAATAAGTGCACCTCATATGTTTACAGTCAAATTGAGCTCACTCTCAGGAAACGGCTTGCCGATAGAGGGAAGAGGGACTGCCTTAAAGAGAGCTGCCAAGCCTGATCAAACGCTTTTTAATGACCAGACGCTGAACACCGACCGGGCCTTCCCTCTCCTCGGAGCTAACTCAGGAGTTTGATTTCTGATAACCTGGATTGCTGACGAGGCGTCATCTTGCACCCCCCCGTCTCGTCCCCGTCCCGGTCCCTGTCCCCCATAGTTGAAGGCACTATCGTCCAGTCCTGGGAGAGTGTGTTTGACAAACTGCTATAGATTCTCCTTCCTTCTCATCAGAGGGTTGTGTTGTTGGCAGCATTAATCAGTGGTTGATAGCCAGGCTTTTTGTTTTTCCCTATGCTCCACCGCCACAATTAGGCAAAGTAATAATTTCAGGCATTACATGGAAATCAATGGACCCCTTACCCCCTCACTGTTGATCTGTGTAAGGGATGGGCTGGGTTCAGAATGGGTCAGAGCCCCGGGGCTTAATGATTGGGCCTCTTGCTCGACGGAAAAGGTGAGTCGATCCTGCAACCTGTGTGTGTGTGTGTGCGTGTGTGCGTGCCTGCGCGTGTGTGTGTGTGTGTGTGTGTGTTTGTTTGGGTGCATGTGTGTGTTTCACAAAAGACAGTCCCTCTGCTCTCTCAAATATCAAATAGGCCTACACTGCTATCATGATTACTCATCATAATCACTCCTATTCCCTTTTATATCACTGATCACCATCGCATCTCCCTAATAGCTCTTCACAAGGGCATGTCAACAGAAATAGGTCTCATCCTTTGTGTCTGCCTCTGAATGCCAAAACGCTTTATCGTTAGTAAGCACTTCTCTATAACTTACGTACCTCTGAGCTTTTTCTCTTTTGTTGACTTAGATGGGCCACAGAGGATGTGAAAAACAGGCACAGGGCCTTTTCAATGCTGTCCTTTGATTGAGGGTGCCGCCCAGAGTGCTTCATGGAGCAGCTATTGGGCCCGCCCGGGGCATTTAAGGTTAGAGGCTTTTGTTTTAAACAGAGACGCACGCCAGAGGGAAACACGAGCCTATGTGGCAAAGTGATCCCATTGGCCTTGGTTGTCAGGCTGTGCTTGCCCAGGCAGCTCTAAGCCGTGTGGCGCCAGAAGTAGCTTTAACAGCCGTTTATCATTACACATAACCTAGGTCAGGTAGGGTAGCATATCCCTAGTAGAGCTGCTAACCCACTGCTGTAAATCAACAGGAAAACAAGACCCTACTTTGCCCAGAGATCAATGTCTTGTAAAGGAACCGCAATCAGAGAGCGTTGGCCAATGGCCGCAGAGAGTGAATCAGCTACAGAACGATAAGGCAGTAATCAACAACAGTTTAAGTGTTCCTTGTTGTACATTCAATTACATGCTGATGACTCGTGCCAAGTGGAAATCTTTAAATACTAATGCCGTGTTAATCTTAGGCAAGTGAAGAAAAAGAAGAAGAAAAAAAAGCTTCTACTTGAACACCACAATCAATCGCTAAAAGAAACGATCGCTTTATTACGATTTGTTTATCACTGCTTTCCCAAAAGAAAAAGTTGTCATTGAGCATTTTAGTGAATTAACGAATCAAGGTTGAGAGGGAGGTCTGACCTCCTGTAATGACATTCCATAGTTCACACTCTTGAGAGGTCTAAGGGTATTTGAACATTAGCCTATTCAATGTAGGCCTATCTGTGAGAACAATGGTCGGACAAGTATGCATCCGAGACGAAGGTCAAGTTTGAGACGGATTTATGAAAGACAGCAGTGCATAGGCCTTGTGCTAATACAAAAAGGGAGAGGGAGCACAGTGAATGCAAAGCGCCGTGTGCACACAATAGTAGCCTACGGCTATCCTAGGTTCTTGAAAATAAATAACATGTTATTTTTCTTTTGAGGTATTTGAGGCTTTTGCCAATATCTTGATTGGCACTTCAGTTTTATCAACTTTAAAATATAATATATTTCTTTTAAGGTTAATCACTGAACGAGTAGGCCTATCGAGTTCTTACAAACTCATCACATTTGGGTTAGTAAAGACAGCATTTCAATAACTGATCTGTGTGTGTGTGTGTGTGTGTGTGTGTGTGTGTGTGTGTGTGTGTGTGTGTGTGTGTGTGTGTGTGTGTGTGTGTGTGTGTGTGTGTGTGTGTGTGTGTGTTCTAGGCAACTCTACAAGCACATCAGGCTCCAGAATCGACTAACAACCAAGTTCAATCATCCATTCACTCCCAGACACACAGTGTTATGTACAGGCATAGACAGTATAACGGTCCACCAGACTTCTACTCTACTCCAGCCAGGCAGGTTCACATGTAGAATGTATCCGGGTGCAATTACGAAACCTCCGGAGAACTTCCTGGTTTGGTTTTGTGATGCTGCATAGCAGCGTAGCTAGCTGTCATTTCCAAATAGTGAAATAACACAACTATGTATGTCAGTGAGTCAAACTAGGATGAAGGAACAGATACTCGCTTCGATGACTTCTGCAGTGGCTTTGCTCGCCCGCTCTCACATTGACTGTGTGTTAACACCGTACAGTTGGAACTGTTAGCTGAACGCTAGCTGCACTGATGCAAGCCATAGGGTGCGTTCGTAAATTCACTCTGAGACCGCCGGAGTGCACACCGCGTCCAACGTCATAAAGGAACCGAGTCATTTGATTGGACGAGACGCATTCCATGGGTGCTGATCAGATTTCCAGAGCGCATTTACGAACGCAGCCACAGTGTCGTTGGGTTTATTAGCTAGCTAGCTTTTTTGCTAGCCCGACAGATGATGATTCTGTACATTCGTCTGTTATGCTGTTACTGGTTTTAAATAACTTCTGCGCCATGGACACCGAGGGCATCGTGATCCGGATAAAGACACCGGTGGGGGACATGGACTCCTCTGTGGACTGTCCGTCACTGCTGAGCTTTAATGACCTGCTGGTGAGACAGACTGATGAAGTTTGACAGCTAGCCAGGATACCTACCTGTGTCTTGAATGATCTGACAGCACATTATGATGATGATATGTCATGAAGACCCAAGTATGCTACTAAACATATGAATACTTTTCAGGTCGCAATACGGGATGTCATGCCCGAAGCCACAATCACTGCGTTTGAATGTAAGTTACCTACCGGCATCATCACATGCACATCTGGGTAGGATGACCATGATGACCACATCTGGGCAGCCTAGTGACAAACTTATTCACTTAGATTAGCTACTCTCCTCAAGTCTTCTAGTGTGTGTTTGTATGCCCTCTGAAGGCAATTGGGGACCAAGTGTGCCAGACTACTTACTTACTTACTCACTCACTCACTCACTCACTCACTCACTCACTCACTCACTCAGTCACTCACTCACTCACTCACTCAGTCACTCACTCAGTCACTCACTCAGTCACTCACTCAGTCACTCAGTCACTCAGTCACTCACTCACTCACTCACTCACTCAGTCACTCACTCACTCAGTCAGTCAGTCACTCACTCAGTCACTCACTCACTCACTCACTCACTCACTCAGTCAGTCACTCACTCACTCACTCACTCACTCACTCACTCAGTCACTCACTCAGTCACTCACTCACTTACTTACTTACCTAGGCGACCTAGGCTACTTGATGGTGGTCGCATAATTGTCTCCTCTCTCCAGTGCCTTTGTAGAATCGTGCCTATGTTGTGAAGGAATGCTGCCGGATGGGATTGGAATACAACACATGTTTATTTCTAAGTTATCTCTTTCTCTGGGGCATCTGCCAGTCTCCTACAATACACATTTGTTAATATCGTCCTCTGTGTTTCAGATGAGGATGAGGTTGGGGATAGGATCACTGTGAGAAGTGATGAAGAACTTAAAGCCATGTTGTCATACGTGAGTATTGCTCGCCAAGCCTTATCAAGATTGGGTCGCGCCACTAATTACCTGGAAATGGCTTAGCCTAAAATATGCTGTAACAGAATAATTAGTTGTTATTACCTATACATGTTTTTGGGGGTATTGCAATTTATTTTATTTATTTTTTTAATTCCGGGGGGGATAATTTCAAGAAATAACCCAAAAGTATTTGTCATAAATTAATCAATAAAATGTGTTTGTATAGCACTTTTCTTTACATTGGCTTTACGACCAGAACAATACAAATAATATATACAGTATCGTAACACCCAACCATAGACCCTGAAAAAGCAAGCCAAGGGAAAACTCCCCCGTGGGAGAAAAAAAAACAAAACACAGTGGCAAGGAAAAAAAACTCCCTGGTAGGAAGACACTTTAAGAGGAACCAGGCTCAGAGGGACCCATCCTCCTCTGGCTTGTCAGCCACTGAACAATAAACTAAGTAGTAACATACAGGGTTTCCGCGGATCCTTAAAAAGTCTTAAAAAGTCTTAAATTCATGTATATAAAATTAATGCCTTAAAATGTCTTAAATTCATTACAAATGTCTTAAACTGGTCTTAAATACTTTACCCAAACGTCTTAAAATTGTCGGGGCAGGACTATTTAATTTTACTTTTTCTCGCGGCATTTTTCTATTGAGCAAACGTTTAATTTCATTGAGTAGCGCGCAGACTCCTCCCCCTTGCGTTCCTTTGGTTATAGTCAGCTGCAGTGCTTGCTACCTAGCATTAGCCAGTCTGCGAGATGGGGAAGTGCAAGTTCAACGAGAGGTGGCTTGACGACAGAAGATTTTGCGATTGGCTTAAGTCCACCGGCTACCCAGAAGAAGCAAGATGCACTGTGTGTAGGAAAACATTCAAACTCGGCACCATGGGCATTAAGGCGGTTGAGAGCCACCTAAAAAGCGAGAGGCATAAAACGGCTGCTAAGGGCCAACAGCAGACGCCAGGAATCTCCCAGTTCTGCGTGTCTGCCCCGGGCTCAGCGCCCCAGACAACGGCTGCCGCTGCTAGCAGCACTGCTAGCGATCTCAGAGCAACGTTTGGTGGAACACCTACACTGAAATCGGAGATTGTGTGGGTTCTCAATACAGTGGTAAAGCACCAGTCCTACTCCTCCAACGAGGGGATTGGAGATATCTTTCGGATTATGTTTCCCGACTCCCAAATCGCCACTACATTTGCTTGTGGAAAGGACAAGGCGTCATACATAATACGTTTCGGATTAGCTCCTTACGTCAGAAACGAGCTGATCGCGAATGTGAACGAGTCAGTTTTTGTTCTAATGTTTGACGAGAGTTTGAATCATGCCACAAAAAACAAGCAACTCGACGTGCACGTGCGGTATTGGGTCGGCGATCAAGTGGAGTCGCGTTACCTGGGCTCGCAGTTCATGGGACACGCTAAAGCTCAAGATTTACTGCAACACTTCAAGGTAAGTGCATTTTGTCAATGACAAAGTATTAGCTTTACATTAATTTTGGCAGATACTGGCAATGTCATGTAGATTCAGTATAATAGTAGGCGTACCATAGGGAATGATGCGGTGTAGTCTAGTCATTTCCACGTTATAGAGAGCCACAGAGAGGGAGAGGGGACGCGGGAGCGGGCGGGGGGATGGTGGGGAGAGAGAGTATCTAAGGGCGTAGGGAGAGGGAGTAGATGGATGAGTTATAGTTTGTTAACTGAGGATGTGTGCAGACAGAATGTTAAAGTACATTGAACCATTGGCAATCATGCTATTATTATTGTTATTATAATCATCATTATCATCATCATTTATTATTATTGTTATTATTCTCATCATATTCATGTCATTCTCAGGAGTGTGTGGAGAGACTGAACCTGAGGAACATGGTGTCCATCTCCATGGATGGACCCAATGTTAACTGGAAGTTTCTGGAGCTTCTACAGCAAGAGCATGCTGAGCAGTATGGTGGTGCCCAGCTGGTTGTTGTGGGTAGCTGTGGGCTCCATACCCTACACAACGCATTCAAGTGTGGATTCTCCATGTGGCAACTGGAGAAGGTAAGATGATTATAACTATGAGAAGTAATCTTTCATTTGTCCCACAAGGCAAATTGGAATATTACAGCAAGTGGACACTTGACAGGATTTAAAGAGAGCATGAATTTACAGATGTTTCATACTATTAACTCCTAAGTTATTTTTCTAAGGGTTTATGCAATCAAAAGTGTCTGCACACATTATGTGTACAGTTCAGTCATTCTGTCAGTTTAGTTCTGGTATGTGTCTGTGTGTGTGTGGTCTACTGGGGAGCGCTGCTGGTTGAGCAGTCTGATAGGGCAGTGAGGAAGGACCTGCAGTATTGCTCCCTTACACACTTTGTGTCATTCCCCATGAGAGATGATGGCTAATTCAGCATTCTCCTCTCTCCCACCAAGGTGTTGAGAGCAATGCACTTTGTTTTCCACAATACACCAGCGAGGAGGGATGACTTCATTGCCCTCACCAAATCCTCAGTCTTCCCATTACCATTCTGTGGCCATCGGTGGATTGAGAACCTGCCAGTTGTGGAGAGGGCTATAGAGGTAATTAAAATCTTGATTTATATAGCACCTTTCTAAACAAAGTTACAAGGTGCTGCACAATGTATGATAAAATAGACATGCATGATAAAATAATACATACACATGGTGGAATTAAAGGTATGGCCATCACTGGTGAAGTATGTGGATGCAGTGAAGACAAAAAAGTTGCCAAACCCTGGGACAGCGTCATTTGACACCATCGAAGCAGCCCAGCGAGATCCGCTCATCTTGCCCAAGCTACAGTTCTTCATGGCCATCTCAAGGACCTTCACTCCCTTTCTCACAAAGTACCAGACTGACACACCAGTCATGCCATTCCTTGGCAAAGATTTGGCTGACTTGTCCAAGGTAATCAAATTAATAATGAACAATCAACAACAAAAGCAAAACAAGTTGAGTGTGTGTGGGCATGCTGAATGTGTGTGTGAGCAGGGAGAAATGGCAGATGCTACTGGGTGGCTTGATTAATTAAACTCGTCCTTAGTCAATACATAAAATTACTGAAAGATTATGTTTTGGCTAAGTAAAGGTTACTTATCATACTGTTATTGATATATTGCATATGTGATATGATATTATTTTAAATAACTATATAGAAATGCATTTCATGGTTAATGTGGTTATCAAAGGTACTTGCTTTACAATCATCATGCATTTTCTTGTTACCCTTTCAGAGTGTGCTGAGGCGTTTCGTCAAGAGGGAGCATCTCAATGACATCACTCCACTGCAGCTGGTCAGGCTGGATGTCGCTGATCAGAAGAGCTGGGTCAACCCGAAGGAAGCCGACATAGGCCTGGGTGCTGAGGCAGCCCTCAAGGTAATTTAGATGTATTACTTAACTTTATATCAAATGATGGTCCATATACAGGCAGGAGAGAATACTGTGTTAGGCCATTCAGTTGTATTTAAAACACATTACCCATCTGTCAGGACCTCCAGAGAAAGGGGACCGTAGGGGAGCTCACTGCCCTAGAGTTTAGGAAGGACTGCATGACGGGTATGTCAAATATCCTAAAGAAAGTCCAGGACAGGAGCCCCCTGAAGTACCCCATCGTGAGACAGATGGCATGTCTGGACCCCACAGTCATGTACGCCAACCCAGACGGATGCCAGGGAAGAATGAAAAGTCTAGTGCAGAAGTTACTGCAAGACAAGCAGTTGTCTGGAGGTGTCTCTGCTGGTATGAATAGTTAATAGAAAAGCTGGAAATGTTGTCCCTGATTATTAGCCAATGGACAATTGGACATAAGCCTGTCTGCTAATCAGGATTAATCATGTAAATAATATTTCACATATTTCCTTTCATCTGTTTTGTTATAGGTGATGTGATTATCCAACAGTTTGGGAACTTCCTGTCTGTTGAGGCTAAAAACGAGCACTTCCTGTCCTTCCGGCCCATGGAAACCAGGCTTGACGTGTTCCTGCATGGCTACCTCAGCCAACCCTACCCTGAGCTCTGGGGTTTCTGTCAGAAGCTTCTTCTCCTATCCCATGGGCAGGCGACAGTCGAGAGAGGCTTCTCCATTAACAAGGAGGTGGAGACCGTTAACATTCAGGAGGACACTGTCATTGCCCAGAGACTGGTCTGTGACTATGTTGCAGTTTGTGGGGGGGTTGCCAATGTCCCTCTCACCAAGGAGCTGCTAACTTCGGTGGGATCAGCAAGGTCAAAGTACAGAGAACACCTAGACCTGGAGAAGAGGAAGAGGCAAAGCGCTGCACAAGGGCAGAAAAGAAAAGCAGCAGAAGAGCACATCATCGAGCTGAAAAGGAAGAAGCAAACTCTTCTAGTGGTATCTGATTCTCTGGAGAAGGATGCAGACAAGTTTGCTGAGCAATCTGAGGGGAAGTCCGGCACCTTGATGGCTCAGCTCATCACAAAGTCTAACGTCCTCAGGAAGAGATACAAAGAAAAAATGTGTGATTTGAAAAAAATAGAGGCAGAACTGGAGAGTAAGGCCACAGAATTGAGGCTCATGCCGTGAGTGTGTTAAGTAGATGGGGTTTTTTTGTTAGATGTTTCCGACCAACTAATTGCACTTTTAATTTAATTAAGTTATTGAACCAGAGCTTTTATGTTCAATAAACAAAACAAGTAAACTTGAATGAGTCTCATTGATTGACATGCTATGCTTGTATTGTAGTACAGTGGAATCCCCTAACCATCGCATATATATATTTTTTCGGTCTTAAATTCCATTTAAAGTGGCATTAAAAAGGTCTTAAAAAGTCTTAAATTGAACTTGCTGAAACCTGCAGAAACCCTGAACATAGTATAAGTGGTAATTACCCAGGGTTACCCAGGCCCATGTAGGAAATGCTGCTGGTTGATCCTATAGCTACAGTATGGGAAATACGTATTCAACACATAATTTTTTTAATTTAACATATTTCCATTGCAGCTATTCATATGAAATTTAGACCAGACATTGGTCAATAAACACTCAATAAAACTGCAAAGCTAAAGAAATTGTAACACTCAAATCCATAAAAAAAACATATGTGCAATAAAGGGGAATGACACAGGAAAAAAGTATTGAACACAGTAATAAAGCACTAAACCAACATATGCCACTAATGACTTTTCCTACCTGTGCTAATTAGAATCAGCTGGGTTAGCGGTTAGTTTGCCTTCATTTCCATCAAAATGATATTTTATTATTTTTCAATCAAAAACTGTAAAATGAAAATACAAAAATTCCTGTATGTGATCATGTTTAAACTCACATAATCACTCTGCATCTATGAAGAGTTCAATCATTTCATGGCAGAAATATGTCTTCACACAACAACCTAGTGTTATTGTTGCACTGTTACAGAAGATTTCAAAATAACACCGGATTAGAATGGAGATGATGTCTATGGAAGAATTCTTTAAACTTCCAATGCTTTCAAAGAAATGTAATTACTGACCCCATACTATTGAGGAAGGAATTGCAACATTCTTTTTCACTGTGCCATTGAGTGCTCAAAGTGTTTTTGTTCAGGGGGAAAACCTATTAAAAATCTATTACTACAGATCTTTTTACCCAGCGGCAAAATGCTGTCATTGCTAAGCAGATTGGCAGAAATGCTACAGTACTTTCTCTTTTCTTTTCTGTCCCACTTCCCTTTCTTTTTTCCCTTTTTTTTTTTAACAAAGAACTGAATTTAGACTGAGGCTGCGTTCGTGAATTCGTTCAACGTCATAAAGGGGCCAAGTAATTTGATTGGACAAGAGGCATTCCATGAGTGGTGATCAGATTCCAGAGCGAATTTACGAACGCAGCCTATATGTCTGCTGTGCCAATATGTGTCGTCATGGCAACATGTTACCTTTGGCAAGTGCCAACCCCCAGTATTGGTTGGACCAGGTTTAGGCTGAAACAGTGTTTACCTTAGCTATGAACAGGAGTTGAAATGGCGGGAGATGGTGTGGTTTTCAATAATTACTTAAAAAAAACAAAAAACTATTATTCATATTGACCTAGTTGGCCAACATTCACACTGTATGTTCATTGAATTAGTAGTACAATTAGTCAATTGTTTCTTGAGTAGGCCCTACATCAAGGTCACCTGCAAATGTTCCTGTCAGTGAAATTATTTTATAATCACTTAATTTGTTGGCATGGTTCTTTTTTTGTAAAATACGTCTGTTTTTTTCCTTCTTGCTTGTTGATCACTTCTAAAACGCACATACCCACACAGAATTATGTTGCCATATTCCTCTATACTTACTGTTCACATCGTGGACATTAAGAGTAATGACTTGTAATGGGTTTCACCACGAGGTACAGTCGGAAGCTAAATGAACTATCAATTTTTATTATTTATTATTCAGTACTTAAAGTTTCGCCCCATTAAAAAGCATGCCCCTCTGGGCAGATACATTTTTCAAAATCTACTTTCATCTGGGGATGTCTTTTACCCCCCATCATCTTCCAATGATTCTGTTATAGCCACAGGCTCAGTCTCCTCTGCTTTTCTGCTATCTGTCTTTATTGCTTAATATTCTCTTTGGATGTTTTTTCCTTCTGATTGGGTAGAATAGGGCTTCTGGTGGTAGAATGAAGCTGAGTAATCAGAGAGAGACTTAGACAGCTGCTGTGTCTAATATGTAGCGTTAGGGCAAGAGAAAATATACTGACCTTCCTTTGATTGATATCGGCCGTGTTCT
>NC_137690.1:67696170-67711170 GCF_963989245.1 Nansenia antarctica
TTACTTTGTAAGTCATTCTGGGACTTATTTCTTCTTTCATAGCAATTTTCCTTCATACTTTTTTGCCAGTATGGCTGTGAGGTAGGTATTAAATTCTATTAAAAAGGGTCTTAAAAAGGTCTTAAAAGGTCCTGAACTTTTATTCACCCAGGTGAGTCTCATTGAGAGGACATGTCGTTTTGAAGCCAGGCCCAAGACAAGACTGGGTCACACTTGACTATGGAGAACACTTATAAGGCACTCATTTGGAACTCCTAAGTGTTTAAGAAGTCGCTTATTAGGTAATTTTTGTCATGTTATAGGTCATGTTTGGTCGCTGGCCAGGTAGATGGGATTTTAGAAACCCTCCAATCACACAATCATTGAACCAGCGACCTTGAGGTTACTGGCTAGCCTCCCTAACCTCAAGGCCAGCCTGGCGCCCAATAACATTGGTGTGTGTGTGTGCCGTGTGTGTGTGTGTGGGGGGGGGGGGGCTGGTCTTGAGTGACTAGGTACTGTAGAAAGCAAACACTTGGAATCTGCAAATGAAGTGTAACCTCTTTTTTGTCTCTTTTTCTTTCTCTCTCTCTCTTTTCTGTTTCTCTCTCTCTTTTCTGTTTCTCTTCAGTACTGCAATACAGTGAATGAGCAACGCATGAATGGACTGCTGCCTGAGCCTCTGCAGATATTCCCTCGAGGTATGTTCTCTGCATGTGTGTGTGTGTATGTGTGTGTGTATGTGTGTGCGCCTCGGTGTGTGTGTGTGTGTGCCGGCATGTACATGTGTGTTTTCCGCGCGCGCTGAAGCTTAGTTTCTAAGCTCAGTGATTTCAGTTTATTGATGAGGAGTGCTATTGGCTGTTGAGTGGTGAGATTGCGCTGGGTTGAGGAGAGAGGAACAGCGGGTGGCCACGAGTGACCCAAAATCAACACCGCCACCGCAGAGCAATCTATCACTGCTGACAGACCCTGTAACATGCACTGCAATGGGATTATTGTGTTGAGAGGGAAAATGTTCTATACAATCTGGCAACCTCTCCAAAACTCCCTACAGCTCTGAGCATACGGCCTCAACCCCATTCTGTGTTGCGTGTGTGTGTGTGTGTGTGTGTGTGTGTGTGTGTGTGCGTGCGTGTGTGTGTGCTCGATTTTACAGATGATACACAGGACGTGAAATGTAACTGCTAAGATGTTTAACCAATCAAACTATTCGTTTTCCATACCTTGTCTTAGACCACGACTGATATGATCATATTCATGTAGTATATACATTCATTGCATGGCTGTCGTTTTATGGATGTGTGCTATCGTAGTATCATCCCTGTCTCGGAAATGACTATGTGCTATCTAGATCCTGACAGGCCCCCCCCCCCCAACCCATTTGTGTACTGTACTATATACTGCCCCCATTTCCCTCTCGTCTAAACGTTGAGCGGTCCATCCACCTCCTCATGTGTGCCTACATATGCATGGCCGGTGTTTAAACCTCCGAGCAGAAACACAAATGGCTGCCGCAGACACACCCCGGAGCAGCCTCTCCATTTATAGACGCCTCCTCTCTCCCCCGGAAAAAAATTAATGTTTCTTAATTCCCGCGCCCCCGCGCCCCGCCCCCCCCTCCCCCCACACACACACACACACACACACACACACTCTCTCTCTCTCTCCTCTGCCTGGGGTCTCCAGGGCCACATCTCAATCATTTCTCTCCACAGCTAATTTCAGAGTCACCCTCATTTGGCGTTTTTAAACGATTCCTCTTTTGCAGCACATTTTTGTAAATGGCCCTGTGATGTGTTCTACAATTTAGTCAATTACTGTTTCAGCCGGCAAGACCCCCGGGATCAGGAACATACATGGCCTGAAGGTAACCGTCACCGCAATAATTGTTTCAGCGAAAAGTTGAGAGGAATGAATTGGTGAACACTGTGGTGTTCCACTTATTGAAATGTCAATTGAAGTCAGGGCTCTCTCTCTCTCTCCCCCCCTCTCACTCTCTCCTCTTCTCCCGCTCTCCCTCTTTCATATTTATATATGTAGATGAGTGGCTGTAGCTCTTTCTCTCTTTCTCTCTCTCTCTCTCTCTCTCGCTCGCTCACTCTCTCTATCGCTATCTATCTCCCTGTCTTCCTCTCTCTCAGCTCCCAGTACTCATTTGGTTACGGTGGAAGAGTTGGGTATTATATCCTAATCTGCCCCAAAGCATCATGGTCCGCTCATTTAACACATCTGATTGGAAGGAAGACTAGCGTTAGACCAGTCTAAGTCAAGCATCACTGTGCAGAAGTGTGTGTGTGCGTGTGTGTGTGTGTGTGTGTGTGTGAGAGAGAGAGAGAGAGAGAGAGAGAGAGAGAGAGAGAGAGAGAGAGAGAGAGAGAGAGAGATCAGGGTTAGACCAAACCTAGTCAAGCGTCACCATAGAGGACACTTTGCACCAGAGCATGAAATCATCATTACTAGTCCTATTCAGGAGCGTCAAGCCTAGACACTCCCACTTTATGTTAAGGCATATGTTAGCCATTAGCTATTGAAAGCTACAATCGGCTAAACTTAAAGCTTTTTCCTATGTTTAAGCCATATGCCATCCTCCCATGCCACACTCCCATTTCCCAGTGTTTCCAAGAAGTACAGGGACTCACTGTGACTTTATCAAACAACAACCACCACGGGTGTTTACTTCAGATCGTCAGATTGCTCTGAATTTTTTCTTCTTCTTTTTTCTTTTTTCTTTTTTAAGGTCAAATGTTTGTTCCCGGAGATGATGTTCAAACCCTTTGTTAATTTTACTCCCCTTCACTTGTTTTTAATCTAAAATTAATTGGCAAACGAGGAGTGAACCGAGGTGGTATGCATTAAAACGAGGTCTTCCTTGGGCACTAATTAAGGAGAGGATCCCCTGTCTTAGTGAACCCAACACAACGACCTGTGGACCTCAATTAAACTAGTTATTTATAGCTCCCTCCTCTTTGTTTCTCTTTGTTCCCTCTGGGATGAATAGGGGTGCGGGGCCTTTGGAATAAACACTCGTACCCAAGCACGTTTGGAAAGAATGAAAAAGAATGAAACAACTTTAGAGTGTGTGTTATTTTAAAAAAACAAATTCTGTCCAAGGAATGCTCTCAGTTTAATTTTGGGCGAAAATATAATTACTAATACACCGATGAGCCAAAACATTATGACCACTGACAGGTGAAGTGAATAACATTGATTATCTTGTTACAATGGCACCTGTCAATGGGTGGGAGATATTAGGCAGCAAGTGAACAGTCAGTTCTTGAAGTTGATGTGTTGGATGCAGGAGAAATAGGCAGGAGTAAAGTCATTTCCCAAATTTCGTTGTTTGGTACCTGTACTATATCAATGACAATAAAGACCATTCATTCATTCATTCATTCATTCATAAAGACCTGAGCCACTTTGACAAGGCCCAAACATTGTTATGGCCAGACGACTGGGTCAGAGCATCTCCGAAACGACAAAGCGAGGTTAGGGTTAGGGTTGTGGGGTGCTCCCGCTCAGCAGTGGTGAGTACCTACCGACACTGGTCCGAGGAGGGACAAACCACAAAACCAGCGACAGGGTGTTTGGTGCCCCAAGGATCATCGATGTGCGAGTATATTAGGCATAATACCAATAGCATATTAGGCAGGTGTCATAATGTTTTGGCTCATCAGGGTATTTTTAATAATAATACTCTGCATCTGTCTCTCTCTTTCTCTCTCTCCACTTCTCTCTCCCTCCCTCCCCCCCCCTACCCCCCCCCCCCTCTCTCTCCTGCTCTGCCTCCCTCTCAGCCTATTAACCAGTGCTGTGTGCAGCGCTGAGAGGTGTTGTGGTGAGTTGCTAGGGTTGATTAGGGAGGTCACGGCTGTCTATTGGCCCTGACCACTGATTGTCTTGTCTCTGATTGGCCCACAGGTGAACACAAGGCCCACCAACGACTGTGCCCCAGCCGCTGCTGAGACCATGCCCAACAACAGGTGAGGAGTCTGGGGGAGAGAGGGAGGCGACACAGCCTGGTTAGGGATGGATGGATGGATGGATGGATGGATGGATGGATGGATGGATGGATGGATGGATGGATGGATGGATGGATGGATAATTGGATGATTGAATGGACTAACCTAATGGAAACACACTATATACATAAACTGCACATTCTGTTTTCAAGCCTTGCTTTGCTGTGTCCTGCAGTACATTTGACAGAGACCTGATACCGTGTTTGTCATGTGTTTCTCTCTCCCAGCCTAAAGAAGTCTTCTGCTGAGCTGAAGAAGATCTTGACCAATGGCCAGGTAGGGGGATCTACTGTGATCTCTGCTGTGTGGGCAGCCATTATGTTAGGGTGCAGTGCTGCCTTGAATGACGCCTAGAAAAGACGAAAGAGCTTCAAACGGATCACAGATCAACGCTCTTCTACGGTCGATGTTCGTACAAACAGGGCCAACGAAATGGCCTTTTGAGAAGAGATCCAGCCGTTTCTCTGTAGTGTTGAGAGGGAGTGGATGTCCCCACTGTCCCCCACTCAACACCGATGGCCTATTAGCTTCGACTGTGACGTGACATGTCCTCCACATCGATTGCTACAGGAGCTGTTCACTTAACCCTCTCACCACACACACACACACACACACGCGCGCGTACACGCACGCACGCACGCACACACATACACACATACACACATACACACATACACACACACACACACACACACACACACTGTCAGGGAGACAATTAGGCCAACCACTTCCCTGGTGTCACCTGTAATACGCTACACTAATAGAGCTGTAGTGCCTACCCCCCCACCCCCATCCCCCTCTTCCCCTCCTCCCCCCTCTTCCCCTTCATCCCCCTCCTCCCCTCCACCCCCCTCCCTATCCCTCTTTTCCTGTCACCTGACAAGCTCTCCCACCGGCCACTGCCCAATCAATGGGGATGACGTGGGGGTGTTGGGGATGACGTGGGGGTGTTGGGGATGAAGTGGGGGTGTTGGGGATGAAGTGGGGGTGTTGGGGATGAAGTGGGGGTGTTGGGGATGAAGTGGGGGTGTTGGGGATGAAGTGGGGGGTGTTGGGGATGAAGTGGGGGTGTTGGGGATGAAGTGGGGGTGTTGGGGATGAAGTGGGGGTGTTGGGGATGAAGTGGGGGTGTTGGGGATGAAGTGAGGGTGTTGGGGATGAAGTGAGGGTGTTGGGGATGAAGTGGAGGTGTTGAGGATGAAGTGGGGGTGTTGAGGATGAAGTGGGGGTGTTGGGGATGACGTGGGGGTGTTGAGGATGAAGTGGGGGTGTTGAGGATGAAGTGGGGGGTGTTGGGGATGAAGTGGGGGTGTTGAGGATGAAGTGGGGGTGTTGAGGATGAAGTGGGGGTGTTGGGGATGAAGTGGGGGTGTTGGGGATGAAGTGAGGGTGTTGGGGATGAAGTGAGGGTGTTGGGGATGAAGTGGGGGTGTTGGGGGATGAAGTGGGGGGTGTTGGGGATGAAGTGAGGGTGTTGGGGATGAAGTGGGGGTGTTGAGGATGAAGTGGGGGGTGTTGAGGATGAAGTGAGGGTGTTGGGGATGAAGTGGGGGGTGTTGGGGATGAAGTGAGGGTGTTGGGGATGAAGTGGGGGTGTTGGGGATGAAGTGAGGGTGTTGGGGATGAAGTGGGGGTGTTGGGGGATGAAGTGGGGGTGTTGAGGATGAAGTGGGGGGTGTTGGGGATGAAGTGGGGGTGTTGGGGATGACGTGGGGGGTGTTGGGGATGAAGTGGGGGTGTCGGGGATGAAGTGGGGGTGTTGAGGATGAAGTGGGGGGTGTTGGGGATGAAGTGGGGGTGTCGGGGATGAAGTGGGGGTGTTGGGGATGAAGTGAGGGTGTTGAGGATGAAGTGGGGGTGTTGGGGATGAAGTGGGGGTGTTGGGGATGAAGTGGGGGTGTTGGGGATGAAGTGGGGGGTGTTGGGGATGAAGTGGGGGTGTTGAGGATGAAGTGGGGGGTGTTGGGGATGAAGTGGGGGTGTTGGGGATGAAGTGAGGGTGTTGGGGATGAAGTGGGGGTGTTGGGGATGAAGTGGGGGTGTTGGGGATGAAGTGGGGGTGTTGAGGATGAAGTGGGGGGTGTTGGGGATGAAGTGAGGGTGTTGGGGATGAAGTGGGGGTGTTGGGGATGAAGTGGGGGTGTTGGGGATGAAGTGGGGGGTGTTGGGGATGAAGTGGGGGTGTTGGGGATGAAGTGAGGGTGTTGGGGATGAAGTGGGGGGTGTTGGGGATGAAGTGGGGGTGTTGGGGATGAAGTGGGGGTGTTGGGGGATGAAGTGAGGGTGTTGAGGATGAAGTGGGGGTGTTGGGGATGAAGTGAGGGTGTTGGGGATGAAGTGGGGGTGTTGGGGATGAAGTGGGGGTGTTGGGGATGAAGTGGGGGTGTTGGGGATGAAGTGGGGGTGTTGGGGATGAAGTGGGGGTGTTGGGGATGAAGTGGGGGTGTTGGGGATGAAGTGGGGGGTGTTGAGGATGAAGTGGGGGGTGTTGGGGATGAAGTGAGGGTGTTGGGGATGAAGTGGGGGTGTTGGGGATGAAGTGAGGGTGTTGGGGATGAAGTGGGGGTGTTGGGGATGAAGTGGGGGTGTTGGGGATGAAGTGGGGAGTGTTGAGGATGACGTGGGGGTGTTGAGGATGAAGTGGGGGTGTTGGGGATGAAGTGGGGGTGTTGGGGATGAAGTGGGGGTGTTGGGGATGAAGTGGGGGTGTTGGGGATGAAGTGGGGGTGTTGAGGATGAAGTGAGGGTGTTGAGGATGAAGTGGGGGTGTTGGGGATGAAGTGGGGGTGTTGGGGATGAAGTGGGGGTGTTGGGGATGAAGTGGGGGTGTTGGGGATGAAGTGGGGGTGTTGGGGATGAAGTGGGGGTGTTGGGGATGAAGTGGGGGGTGTTGGGGATGAAGTGGGGGTGTTGAGGATGAAGTGGGGGGTGTTGGGGGATGAAGTGGGGGTGTTGGGGATGAAGTGGGGGGTGTTGGGGATGAAGTGGGGGGTGTTGGGGATGAAGTGAAGGTGTTGGGGATGAAGTGGGGGTGTTGGGGATGAAGTGGGGGTGTTGGGGATGAAGTGGGGGTGTTGGGGATGAAGTGAGGGTGTTGGGGATGAAGTGGGGGTGTTGGGGATGAAGTGGGGGTGTTGGGGATGAAGTGGGGGTGTTGAGGATGAAGTGGGGGTGTTGGGGATGAAGTGAGGGTGTTGGGGATGAAGTGGGGGTGTTGGGGATGAAGTGGGGGTGTTGGGGATGAAGTGGGGGTGTTGGGGATGAAGTGGGGGGTGTTGGGGATGAAGTGGGGGTGTTGGGGATGAAGTGGGGGGTGTTGGGGATGAAGTGGGGGTGTTGGGGATGAAGTGGGGGTGTTGAGGATGAAGTGAGGGTGTTGGGGATGAAGTGGGGGGTGTTGGGGATGAAGTGGGGGTGTTGGGGATGAAGTGGGGGGTGTTGGGGATGAAGTGGGGGTGTTGGGGATGAAGTGGGGGTGTTGAGGATGAAGTGAGGGTGTTGGGGATGAAGTGAGGGTGTTGGGGATGAAGTGAGGGTGTTGGGGATGAAGTGAGGGTGTTGGGGATGAAGTGGGGGTGTTGGGGATGAAGTGGGGGTGTTGAGGGGATGAAGTGGGGGTGTTGGGGATGAAGTGGGGGTGTTGGGGATGAAGTGGGGGTGTTGGGGATGAAGTGGGGGTGTTGAGGATGAAGTGGGGGTGTTGGGGATGAAGTGGGGGGTGTTGGGGATGAAGTGGGGGTGTTGGGGATGAAGTGGGGGTGTTGGGGATGAAGTGAGGGTGTTGGGGATGAAGTGGGGGGTGTTGAGGATGAAGTGGGGGGGTGTTGAGGATGAAGTGGGGGTGTTGGGGATGAAGTGGGGGTGTTGGGGATGAAGTGAGGGTGTTGGGGATGAAGTGGGGGTGTTGGGGATGACGTGGGGGTGTTGGGGATGAAGTGGGGGTGTTGGGGATGAAGTGGGGGTGTTGAGGATGAAGTGGGGGTGTTGGGGATGAAGTGGGGGTGTTGGGGATGAAGTGGGGGTGTTGAGGATGAAGTGGGGGTGTTGGGGATGAAGTGGGGGTGTTGGGGATGAAGTGGGGGTGTTGGGGATGAAGTGGGGGTGTTGGGGATGAAGTGGGGGTGTTGGGGATGAAGTGGGGGTGTTGGGGATGAAGTGGGGGTGTTGAGGATGAAGTGGGGGTGTTGGGGATGAAGTGGGGGTGTTGGGGATGAAGTGGGGGTGTTGGGGGATGAAGTGGGGGTGTTGGGGATGAAGTGAGGGTGTTGGGGATGAAGTGGGGGGTGTTGGGGATGAAGTGGGGGTGTTGGGGATGAAGTGGGGGTGTTGGGGATGAAGTGGGGGGTGTTGGGGATGAAGTGGGGGGTGTTGGGGGATGAAGTGAGGGTGTTGGGGATGAAGTGAGGGTGTTGGGGATGAAGTGGGGGTGTTGAGGATGACGTGGGGGTGTTGGGGATGAAGTGAGGGTGTTGGGGATGAAGTGAGGGTGTTGGGGATGAAGTGGGGGTGTTGGGGATGAAGTGAGGGTGTTGGGGATGAAGTGGGGGTGTTGAGGATGAAGTGGGGGGTGTTGGGGATGAAGTGGGGGGTGTTGGGGATGAAGTGGGGGTGTTGGGGATGAAGTGGGGGTGTTGGGGATGAAGTGGGGGTGTTGAGGATGAAGTGGGGGTGTTGGGGATGAAGTGGGGGGTGTTGGGGATGAAGTGGGGGTGTTGGGGGATGAAGTGGGGGTGTTGGGGATGACGTGGGGGTGTTGGGGATGAAGTGAGGGTGTTGGGGATGAAGTGGGGGTGTTGTGGATGAAGTGGGGGGTGTTGAGGATGAAGTGGGGGTGTTGGGGATGAAGTGAGGGTGTTGGGGATGAAGTGGGGGTGTTGGGGATGAAGTGGGGGTGTTGGGGATGAAGTGGGGGTGTTGGGGATGAAGTGGGGGTGTTGGGGATGAAGTGGGGGTGTTGAGGATGAAGTGAGGGTGTTGGGGATGAAGTGGGGGTGTTGGGGTGAAGTGGGGGTGTTGGGGATGAAGTGGGGGTGTTGGGGATGAAGTGGGGGTGTTGGGGATGAAGTGGGGGTGTTGAGGATGAAGTGGGGGTGTTGAGGATGAAGTGGGGGTGTTGGGGATGAAGTGGGGGTGTTGGGGATGAAGTGGGGGTGTTGGGGATGAAGTGGGGGTGTTGGGGATGAAGTGGGGGTGTTGGGGATGAAGTGGGGGTGTTGGGGATGAAGTGGGGGTGTTGGGGATGAAGTGGGGGGTGTTGGGGATGACGTGGGGGGTGTTGGGGATGAAGTGGGGGTGTTGAGGATGAAGTGGGGGTGTTGGGGATGAAGGCGTATCCAATCCCCAGTGGTAGCCTCTCCCTCTCTGGCCACAACCAACCTTCATAGCGACGCCTCGACTTCGTGTCAGCCGGAGCACAAGCAGGCAGCTGGACACACATTCAGCCTATGGACAGGCCTCCGTCCTCAGGGTCAGCCCCCTGGCCCCCTCACCCCCCTGGCCCCCGGCCCCCAGCCTCAGTCACCAGCATCCAAACCCCCAGCCTCATACCCCCAGTCCCAGTCCTACCCACAGTCCTGTACCCCCGGTCCTAACCACAGTCACCCACCCAGCCGTATACCCCCAGCCCCAGAATGTACCCCAAATCAGACCCCAACCCCTTCCTTCCCACAAGCAATATCATCATCAATATCTAACCGGTTAACGTTGTGGTCTACAAATGTTTTGTCTGGTAGCTGTCAGCCTGTCTGTGTTAAAAAGGAAGGCTGTTAGTTCAGGCCCTTCACACAGAGAGGGTTTTACTGAGGCTGTATACCTGTAAACTCCCCCGCCAGAACACAGTTAAACACGGAGGGTTACCTTACCGACGGTCCTCTCCTCCGGAAGGACAGCAGGGCTGACGGAATGTTCCAGGCCGTCTGAGGTTCACTCGTAGTCAGATTCAGAGCACGAGTTAAGTCACGGGACGGATGTGTTAAGTCACGGGACGGACCCTTCGACGGGATGTCTTGTTTTGTTTTCCGGGTCAGTGTGTGTGTGTGTGTGTGTGTGTGTGTGTGTGTCTGTGTGTCTGTCTGTCTGTCTGTCTGTCTGTCTGCGCATGCAGCACTTTGTACTGTGCGTGCGTGTGCGTGTGCGCGTATACCGGTGTGCCTGTGTGGGATGTTTGACCATGAGTCTCAGTAGACTCTCTCTCTCACCCACACACACACACACACACACACACACACACACACACACACACACACACACACAGCCTGCTCCCATCACTCTGACACAAGGTAACTTTTCCCCAGCCTCCCCTGTGTCATGCAGGGCCACATTATATTACCCCCACCTGACACCTCTTATCAAAGCGGAATGGAACAGCGACGGCAAACACATCGTCATTAAACTCTCCATCAATCCCCCTCCTCCGCCCCATTGTCCTTTTATAAATTGGACAGCAAATGTTGTATTGATCTCTTCTCTCTCTCTCTCTCTCTCTCTCTCTCCCTCTCCCCCTCTCTGTCTCCCTCTATCCCTCTACTCCTTCTCTCCTCCGCTTGAACTTGGGATGACCTGAGCGCCTGTCTTTTTGTTTATGGCCTCCAGTAACGTCTCTCTCTCTCTCTCTACTGTGTCTCTCCCCTCTCCCTCCTTGATCTCTCCACCTTACCCTTTCTCTGTGGTGATATATATGTGTGTGTGTGTGTGTGTGTGTGTGTGTGTGTTATAATGTATCTCTGTGTGTGTGTGCGTGTGTTATAATGTATCTGTGTGTGTGTGTGTGTGTGTGTGTGTATGTATGTATGTGTGTGTGTGTGTATTATAATGTATCTCTCTGTGTGTCTGTGTGTGTGTGTGTGTGTGTGTGTGTGTGTGTGTGTGTGTCTGTGTGTGTGTGTGTGTGTGTTATAATGTATCTCTCTGTGTGTAGATCAACGCCCAGGACATCCAGTACCAGGAGCAGCTGGGCCATGGGAACGGAGGGACGGTGTACAAGTGAGTGTTTGTGTGTGTGTGTGTGTGTGTGTGTGTGTGTGTGTGTGTGTGTGTGTGTGTGTGTGTGTGTGGAAACTGGAAGTTATTGGAAAGTTCGCCAAACCTACGGGGGTTTTGCAACCCTAGCCGTGGTTCAGCTCAATAGTGTGTTTGTTTGGGAAACCTTTCATTGAAAAACTTGAAGAATGTTATCACAAAAGAAATCTCTCTGCCTCGAGTATTCTATTTATTTAAAAATGTAGTTTTATTTGCTGGTAATGTTTTATAGTAAAATGAAAATGACGCTTTTTTGTATTGGAAAAGGATGGTTGTGGTTGTGGTTGTGGTTGTGGCTGTGGTTCTAATCGTAGACACGCAGACATGTCAATGGTTCTAAGCTGCAACGGCTACATATCGCCTACCTCAGTTATTATTTTTTCTGAATAAAGTGTTTAGAAAAATCTGTGTTTTAGCAAGCTTTGTTTTTTTTGTTTTTTTAAAACTGATGGCTCACTCTCGATGAATCACCAGAATAATTGATTGATTACTCGATTAGCAAAATACCTGATTAGCCAATAGCAGCCCAAGAGGGGAACCTCCTTCTCTCTCTGTCTCCTGAGAAGAGGCCTGTGGTCCCAGTACAACGGCTGGAGGAACCCTCTCAGGATGCCGTCTGGTTCATCACTGACCTGATCACGCCTCCGTCTTCATCCTCACCACTCACTACACTATTTACATTTTAGTATATGTTACGGAACATGTGGGAAAACGGTTTATGTCAGCATTTCCGGGGACATGGCAGCATAAAACGTCAACTTGGTACATGCTGGCATGTCTAACCCTAGCACCTAACCCTAACCCTAGTTTTCCCACATGTACCGTATTCCCACATGTACCGTAACATATATAACAGATATAACAGTGTTGTGTGCACTCCCTTCCTGTCACACTCAATGTTATTATATATTGCATTATTACATATTAATATATGAACATATTATTTGACTAAGCACCCCCCCCCCCCCTCTCTCTCTCTCTCTCTCTCTCTCTCTCTCTCTCTCTCTCTCTCTCTCTCTCTCTCTCTCTGTCTGTCGGTTCATCTCTGAAGACGCTATCTCTGACAACTATAAGGCGGGTTAGGTGCCAGAATCCTTTTTGTTGTGTGATCTGAAGGTTGCTAGATACATGTGATGTGGATGTGGATGTTGAGGTGTTGAGGAGCATTAGCCCCGTTGTGCGGTATGTTACCTTACCAGCGCCGCAGCCTGGATGCAGAACTCTCTCCTCTCGTCCCCATGCACGGCCAGACCGATGTCATTGACCCCTCACCATTGGGTCGCCCCTACACTTCAATTCCCCCTCGAACTCTCCTTCCCCTCCCTTTTAACCTCCTCTCCTCCTCTCCCCCCTTTTTTCACTGTTATTGAAATATTTGATTGAGATTGAAGTATTGATCACTGCTCAGGTCGACCTTGACTTGACAGAGAGGCTTGTCTCTCTGTCTCCTTCTCGAGAGCCCACAGTACATTTTATTTGGAGCAAATCCAGTGTATTTTCTTTTTAGTGGGTGTTTTTTTTTTTTTTTTTTTTCTCTTCTATTTCTTTTACAGCCATTTACCGTTTTATCGCGGCAGGGTAGTTTCATTAACAGCCTATCTCTTATAGTTGGAAGGAGAAAGCAACTGGCCATTCCTTCGGCTCAGGAAATGGTTCCGCTGGGCAGAGGAAAGCCAATATTGCAACGCCGACAACTTCTCAGTCAATTGAGCTCAGCAGAAAAATCCATACACTTCTGGACCGGATATTTTATGGTTGGGAGAAAAAGAGGCAAAAAAAAAAAACTGCTGATAAAATAGTTTCCGTCTATCCCGTTGTTCATGTTTGCTATTGTTTTACCTCATATCTGGGTTTGTCTAAAATGCAAACAAGGCACCTTGGAGGTTTGCATCAGGCAGCTCTGTGTTTCACCTCCCCGTCTGCTGTGTCTGTGGTGTGGTTCCCAGCGACATTCCTCTTTCACGGTATATCGTCTTCTACAATAGTCGTCGTATCGCCATGTTCATTAGACCCCCCCAAATGTTAATGTTGTGAAACATGGATGACTGCCGTCTACGAGAGCTGATAGCCACGACGAGATTGTCTACCAACTTGAATGACATACTGTAAGCCACGTGATGACTTCAAGCCTCTGACGGTCTGTACTGCAGCACCTGTTTGTCTGAGTGTTGTGGTAGGGCTGGTGGTTCCTGCTGTTTGCCAGGTGAAGGGCTGAGCTTACCCAATCAGAGGGCTAATGAGTTGAGTGGAAAGTGGACATATACACACACATACACACCTGCATAACATACACACACACACACACACACACACACACTGTGTACCTCCTCCTTAACAAACCACAATGACATCTCTCACTGTAATTTATAATGTGGAGGCAAGTGTGTGTGTGTGTGTGTGTGTGTGTGTGTGTGTGTGTGTGTGTGTATGTGAGAGATGTCCAGGCCGGATCGACCCGGTTCTCTGGCTGTAGATCACCTCACTTCTTTTTTTTAAGTTATTTTTTCTGAGTGGGGCAGTCCCACTCATATTTTTCATTTTATTTGACAGATAAAGTATAGATTATGACAGGAAGGATGGGTGAGAGAGAGAGAGGAGGGATGACATGCAGGATATGTCCCCGGCTGGAATCGAACCGGGATCCCTGCGGTACATGGTCAGCGCTACGCCACCTAAGCGCCCCATCACCTCACTTCTTGTACCTACTGCACCGTACCAGGGCAGGCTGGAGGACGTAGACATAATATGGGAGGATGGGATCAGTTAAATTTCGTTTCACAGCAGAGAGAGAGAGAGCGACCGACCAGGGTCTGCCAGTTGTAGTGTACCGAAGCGAGGGAACGGGTGTGTGTGTGTGTGTGATCGCGTGCGTGCGTGAGTGTGTGTATACGTGCGGATATCTGTAGGAACATAGACGGCTGACCTCACTGGGAAATAGAGCCATGTCGCCCAGCTGACCCCCAGCCTTGCCTCCCAGTGTCCTCCATCACCTCTGTCACTTCCACTCTAAACACATCTCCCAGTGTCCTCCATCACCTCCATCAACTCCACTCTAAACACATCTCCCAGTGTCCTCCATCACCTCCGTCACCTCCACTCTAAACACATCTCCCAGTGTCCTCCATCACCTCCATCAACTCCACTCTAAACACATCTCCCAGTGTCCTCCATCACCTCCATCACCTCCACTCTACACACATCTCCCAGTGTCCTCCATCACCTCCATCACCTCCACTCTACACACACCTCCCAGTGTCCTCCATCACCTCCATCACCTCCACTCTAAACACATCTCCCAGTGTCCTCCATCACCTCCAGCCTAAACACATCTCCCAGTGTCCTCCATCACCTCCACTCTAAACACACCTCCCAGTGTCCTCCATCACCTCCATCACCTCTGTCACCTCCACTCTACACACACCTCCCAGTGTACTCCATCACCTCCGTCACCTCCACTCTAAACACACCTCGGCACATGTAAAACACAACCCACTTTGACCGTCAAACATGCACAGAGGGTTTTTCTTTTTTCCTGTCTTTTTTCCTCCCACAGAGCAGGGCACCTGGGGTATTACTTTAAATTGCTTTCTTTAAAAATAATTCGGTTGGCTTCTCTGTTGGGCTTTGCGTTCCTACGGCGACGACAGTTATTATGTGTCAAGGTATGAAGTGTTGATAACCCAATGACATACATACTGTATGTATGCAACGCATGGAGGTATGCATGCCTATGCATATCCCGACGCGCACACACACACACACACACACACACACACACACACACACACACACACACACACGGATATGTGTAACATACACACACACACATACACACCTGCATAACATACACATACACACACACACACACACACACACACGGATTTGTGTAACATACACACACACATACACACCTGCATAACATACACATACGCACGCACACACACACACACACACACACACACACACACACACGGATATGTGT
>NC_137690.1:67713670-67726170 GCF_963989245.1 Nansenia antarctica
TCCTCCACCCCTCCAGTTACAGAGCTCTGTCACTGTAACTCATCCGCTGTGTGGGTGGGGTCAAGGACAGTGGAGGGGCGAACCCTAGACCTGCTGGTCACCCAATAGAGCAGGCTGGATTGAGGACACAGCCCTGAATTATACCACTTCACTCACGCCGGCCTGCTGGATGACGCTATTACATTGCTTTGATTACCGTAAGCATGCTTGAAAAACACATTTCGAGAATGCTACAGTATCTTTAATGTATGCGTTCCATCCGGGGGAATAGAACAGCTTAGGTTCCTATTGGATTGAAATGTGTTTTTTTGTGTGTGTGTGTGTGTTTGTAAACCTGTGTGAACTAGAGATAGATAACCTGATGTTGTGCATTGCCCTGGACTAGGATAACCACTCGATACTTATTTCAAAGTAACGCGAGCCTATCCTTACTACTAGCTAATCTCAAAGAGCCATCATCCTTAGCCAGTCTTTCAATACATGTTGAGCGCAGCACAACAGTGCTTAATTGCCTTTCCCTGACAGTACTACACCCACAGACTAGTCCAATCAGTGTTTAACATGGCTAGTCCTCCGCCCCAGTCTCTGTGAAACATCATCTTGTCTTAATTAAGAAGAAGCAGTCATGCTTAACTCATATTGATTGTGTCTTAAAGCGAGATTAAGACATCAAAACTAAAAAGGCGTGAGTAAGCCTCTCGTGCAGAGCAGGGGAGGCTGGTGGAGGTAGAAATCGGAGGAATGGTAATCACACACTCCTGTCCTCCCGACACCTAATACACTGAGGTTTTTACAGTTATGGACCTATCTGCACCAGACTTGGAATGTAGCATCGATGGACTGAGGTGCTCACGGCTATCCGTTTTGTTTACAGTTTGAACAAACAACATGGCCTCTATTAACCAATGAATTGTCCAGGGGGCGTGGCCTCTCACATAAATGGTTATAAGTCAAAGACGACGTATCCTATCAGGATGAAACATGGAACACAGGTCCATTAGGCTCCCAGGGTCTTTCAAATCAACCCAAAAATGTCATGACATTTGGTACACAGTCCCTGGGGCAAAGTCTTAGCCAATATCTTAAATAGGTTCATAGTCGGCCATACTGTTGGGCTCGTTGCTGTGGTCTACCGTATAAATGCCTATAAATCAAAGATTTGGCCACAATCTGTATGAAAGCGAAAATATTCTCGCCCGAATGGGAGCTAGGGCGGCTTCTCCACACTTCACTAAAGTCCTTGGAGCCGAGGACGGATCGAACGGGAGGGCATGGTCCTAGGTCTGGCCGTTGAAGCTAAACCGTGGAAAACGCCTGTGTGCCAGATAATCCTCGATGTGGAAATCCGCATCCTTGAGGTCCAGCTCGGTGAACCGTTAGTTGTGTCGTATGGACTCCAACAGCATGCGTGTCAGCGTGTGGAACCGGAACCAAGTCCAAGATGGACCGTGACCTTCCATCTCTCTTGGGAACCACAAGGTAGCGCGACAGAACCCCACCTTCAGCTTCCTCTGTCAGGACCAGATGGGCAGCGCCTTCCACTTTGCCAGGTAGAGAGAGAATCTCTTCTTCCTGGTCTTGGCCTGAGCAAAATGCCAGCGAAACGCAGTAGCGGACTGCATCCTGTAACCCAGCCTTATCATGCTTAAAAACCCACAGTGGCCCCGCGGTGGTGTAGCGGTCTAAGCACTGGCCACTAGTGCAAGCTGCCCACCGGGGACTGGGATCGAATCCCAGCTCGCCAGATCCGGATATGGCTGGGGCACACACGGGGAGCGGCATATTGGGCGGCCGCTCCCGAGGGCGGTATAGGAGTATTTCCGGACAAGGATCCGTCGCGCAACAGCGCCCCCGGGGTGCCGGAATAACAGGTGCTGGGCTCGAGGAGCCAGTCAGCTAGTCTGCCTGGCGGCCTCTTCTGGGACTGCCGGCCATGGGGTCGTGCGGCGGATCCTTCGCAATAGGCAGGGGATAATTGGATGCTAGGTTGGGTTAGATTGGCTACCAAATTGGGTGAAATAGGGATAAAATCTGAAAAACAAATTTATTAAAAAAAAAAAAAAAACACAGTGGCAGCACATGTGCACCAGCTCTCTGGGTGGAGAGTCAGGGGACCCATTCTGGCCTGTGAGGGAAGGATGAACTCAACTCACGTGAGAGAAGCTAGCTAGCTGAGATAGCTTTCCCGGCGAGAGGCTAGGAGAAGGAGCAACAAGAACAAGAATAATGGGATGGCTAACTACACCCAGTGAAGGGGAGATAGCTAACCTCCCTTGTGTGAAATGGAGCCTGTAACTCAGCTTGCTAGGCTAGGCTAGTCTGAAAACCCTTGTGGGACTTGGTCAAGTGCGAGGGGAGTGAACCAGGCTAATTGAAACGGTAATGTGAATGAGGTTAGCTGTAGAGGTGAACACTGACTATAACTTGCTAATAGTTCACGCCAAGATAGCAAGCGAGAATCATCTGGTCAAAGGCCTCGGCACCGAGTCAAACTGGTAACACAATGCAGAGTGGTCCAAGCAAGGAGAATGTTCTAGCATTCGCTGGGGAAGAGCCAAACAAAGTAGACAAAGTAGACACCGGTCGCTCAGGGGAGTACCGACCTGTGGAACGGGTTCAGCTAATGTCTCAACGTTCCTGACGGAAGAACCTCTCACAGCTACGGTGAGGCGACCGAAAGAGAACTTGAAGCCGTAACCTTGTCCAACGAGGCCGTCTGTCACAGTTTCACGACGGTAACCCAAACCAAGACATGTACAGTGCATCCATGCATCCACCCTCTCAGCTCACAGAGTCATATATCTGGTCGACCTCACAGCACTGATGTTGGGCCTAAAATCTGGGCGGTTACCAAACGAGACACTAAGAGATGTCATTAATTAACACCCTTGACCGGGTCAGTTTAGAGGTGTCTGGCCGGGGAGCAACACGATCCCCCCAATCTACCATGCATTAATCACACCCTGCTCTGGTGTGTGTGTGGGGGGGGGTGTTTGTGTGGGGGTGGGTGGGTGGGGGTGGGTGGGGGTGTGTGTGTGTGTGTGTGTGTGTGTGTGTGTGTGTATGTATGTGTATGTCTCTGTGTGTGTCTCTGTGTGTGTGTGTGTGTGTGTGTGTGTGTGTGTGTCTCTCCGTGAGACGGTAGCTATCCTGTATACCTGCTATCTGGCCCGCCGTAAACAAACTGGCCTCCGTGACGTACGCTGGTTAACCCACCTCTCACCCGCCAGCTGTCTTACGTGTGTGTGTGTGTGTGTGTGTGTGTGTGTGTGCGCTAGCTAGTGTGTGTGCGTGTGTGTCGTAGGAGGGTTATTGAATGTTGAGACGTCAGCGCATTGTCGTCGGGGACAGGTAAACCAACCCAACCGGCCCGTAACCGTACCCCTGCTTCTCGGCATGAAGGAGTTTCATAATTAAGTCATCATCACTGGGCTCCTTGGCTGCCGGTCTATCCGCAGCAACCCGAGACCCCGTCTGGGCCCAGAACACTGTCAGGCCCCGCCGGGCCGCCCTCCAAGCCTCAGCGCTGCTGCTGTTGTTGTGCAGACTGTCGCCTTTTACCCTTTGACCTTCCACCCCCCGGTCCCCCCGTTGTTGTTTTTGTTGTTTTTTTCGGTCACACCACGGTCACACGAACGAGATACTACTGTTTCGTCTGTTCCGTATGAAACTCATCGGCTTCTGCCGACAGGTATCCGCGATGAGCGTTCATGGGGTCTTCGGGTAGGATGTCTGGACAAAACGTTTTGTGTCAGCGGTTTTCACGCTATGTTTTTGTCGTATGTTGAAGACGTGGTCATTTATCCATACATCTTCTGTGGTTATTGTATGGACCCTTCATGAATAAACTATAGCAGGAGTATATTAGTTATTTTTAAAAATATATTTTTAATGGTAATATCCTGAATATTTTTGGCACATTTCCATTTTGACAGGTTGGTTCTCTCTTTCTCTCTCTCTCCCCCCAAACAGAGCGTACCATCTTCTGGGGAAGAGGGTTTTAGCGGTGAAGGTGAGAGGAACTCTTCATTGCAGCATTGACCTTCACTTATGCACCCATGTGTTAACTGAGCACCTCTCCTCTCTCATACTCTGTGCTACTCTCAGTCAGGGGAGGCTGGTGGAGGCCGGAATCGGACAGAATGAGTAACACTATTACAATGATCCTGTCCTCCAATTTCTGCCTCCACCGTCCTCCCCTGACTTCTGCCTCACCTCAGTCGTTCTCCCTGTTAGAATCAAATGTAACGGAACCACCTCCTGAGCGGATGTAGAGAGATCTCCCTGAACCCATCTTAATGCGTAGCCTACCCCCCCCCCCCTTCCCTGTTTGACCTCTAATCAGTGATGTCTAGATGTGCCATCTTAGCTAATCTGTGCTAATGCTAGCGTAGCACAGCTAAGCTCAGGGGGGCAGATCGTGTTCGCGGCAAGGGTAGAGGTAGGTAGAAATCGGAGGACGGGCTCTTTGCGGTGCATGGATCGGGAGGAGGACACTCAAACACACGTGTTTGGTATCGTTCCTGATTCCATTCCTGCATTACCGTGAGATTTCTGGTTTCCTCCGATTTTTACCTCCAATGGACCTATCGCTAAGCCACGCCCCAAAATAGAAATTGTCCAATCATATCACAGCAAAAGTCACGACAGGCAGAAAACTCGGACAAATAACTCGGTAATATCTGATATCTGTGGAAAGCTTCTAGACAAAATATTCTTGTCATCTTTAAAAAAAAACATGTCTATTACTTGCTGTGTAAATCAGAAATCAGAAATTTCCCAACTCCCGCCATTGTAAGTCATTGAATGTCATTCAGTCACGGTCAGTCAGTCACTGTCAGTGAAGCGTTGTTTATTTGTCCAAGGTTTCAAAGGGGCCGTGGCTTAGCGATAGGTCCATAGCCTCCCCTTTGAATTGAGTTTTTCAACTCTTAGTTTCTGGACAGGGGTCAGAGAAAGCCTTCAAACTCAAGTCTCAAGTGTCTCAAGACCACACAGGGTGCCCTCTCTCTCCTTTCTTTCTTTCTGACTCATCTTCTTTCTTAAGAGTTCATATCTCTGTCTCGATAGCTGAGAGGAAAGGACCTTCATGTGGGTGTGATGAGGACACACTGCTCTCATGTGGGTTGTCTCTGTGTTTCATTTATTTCATGAAGGTGTCTGGGTGTGCGTGTGTGCACGCGTGTGTGTGTCTGTGTGTCTAATCCACCGGTGCTTTCTTCCAGGTCATACCCCTGGACATCACAGTGGAGCTTCAGAAACAGATCATGTCTGAGTTAGAGATTCTCTACAAGGTATTCTTTCAGTTCTCTCTCTCTCTCTCGACTCCCTGTCCTCCTCTCCCTTTTGACTCTTATCTCCTGTCCTCCTCTCTCTGTTAACTTTCCCTCACTTGAAACAACCCTCCTTCTGGCTGTACTCTTATCAACTGGATACACCCCTTATGCGCCACTTGTTGACGGTAAGCACTGTAATCTTACAGAGTTTGGCTTTGATGGAGGTGCTCTTATCAGGCCTGGGTCGTTTAGCCTGCCGGGAGGCTTTAGTTAATGGAGCACCGCTATCAGAGTCTGATGGACAGATGGATCTACTCTTACTGTGTGGCACGCTAGAGATCAGTGACACACACACACACACACACACACACACACACACACGTGTACAGGACACACACACCGCACACACACACACACTCACC
Organism: Nansenia antarctica; assembly: GCF_963989245.1. NCBI lineage: Eukaryota > Metazoa > Chordata > Actinopteri > Argentiniformes > Microstomatidae > Nansenia > Nansenia antarctica. The sequence continues at coordinate 67,719,369 of NC_137690.1, forward strand.
TACAGCATGGACACAGGGACACGCAGACACACACACACACACACACACACTCACCTACAGCATGGACACAGGGACACGCAGACACACACACGCGTCGGTACACACACTCACGAGGCAGGGCCATGTGAGTGAGCTGATGGCAGTCTTTAGAGGTCCCGTTAATAATTGAAGCCTCATCTCCTTTCCCTGGACGAGGTACACTGTGAAACAGAGTCCACTTCACAGGTCAAACCCCTCAACAACCACCGACACAGCATCACAGCGTCACAGAAAAAGCTTCAGAAAACCATTAAAGGGGCCATGTCGTTAAAAAACAAAGACACTATTTTTAAAATATATATTTTTTTACAATATTCTCTCTCCTCCTCCGTCCTCCAAACATGCTTCACTCTCATTTATTGCATTTTTGAAAAGATGATCAATAAGTCTGAGAAAACAATGTTCATGGCGGCGAATCTTTCAGGAATGCAGACAGAAATTGGGGAAATGTTGTTCTGTCTGGTTCCAAAGAAATTAAGAAATCTATGACAGAGTGTGTAACTCATACCGGACAAACAGAACAAATACAATGAATTCTTCCTCTCATTCTCAACATCTCATGTACAGTATGCCACGAATAGTCATCATCTTTTCTGTTCATACTTGATGAACAGAATATTGTCTGCTTGGATCCTTTCATTTGCTGTGGTAATGGTCTTGTTGATTGTGTGTGTGTGTGTGTGTGTGTGTGTGTGTGTGTGTGTGTCTGTCTCTGTGTGTGTGTGTGTATGTTTTCAGTGTGATTCTCCATACATCATCACCTTCTACAGTGCCTTCTTCGTAGAGAACAGGATATCCATATGCACAGAGTTTATGGATGGTGAGTCTCACTCTGTATTACTCTGGACAAAATAGACTTAAAATAGTGTTCAAATAGACTTACTCTGTCTGGGTGAGGTGGCTGGTCAACTCAGGGACAGTACCCACACTCAGACCTCCATAGAGAAATGAGAGTGCTGCCTTCTGGGAAACACTCTCCACCCTGTGTCCATTTACACATCTACGTAGAGAGAGAGAGAGAGAGAGAGAGAGAGAGAGAGAGAGAGAGAGAGAGAGAGAGAGAGAGAGAGAGAGAGAGAGAGAGAGAGAGAGAGAGAGAGAGAGAGAGAGAGAGAGAGAGAGAGAGAGAGAGAGAGAGAGAGAGAGAGAGAGAGAGAGAGAGAGAGAGAGAGAGAGAGAGAGAGAGAGAGAGAGAGAGAGAGAGAGAGAGAGAGAGAGAGAGAGAGAGAGAGAGAGAGAGAGAGAGAGAGAGAGAGAGAGAGAGAGAGAGAGAGAGAGAGAGAGAGAGAGAGAGAGAGAGAGAGAGAGAGAGAGAGAGAGAGAGAGAGAGAGAGAGAGAGAGAGAGAGAGAGAGAGAGAGAGAGAGAGAGAGAGAGAGAGAGAGAGAGAGAGAGAGAGAGAGAGTGTTATCAATGTCTGCTGGTTAGCACACATCTGCTAAAAGCTACAAGGGTATGAATTCTGGTTTAAGTGTGTGTGTGTGTGTGTTAGTGTGTTAAGGGAGAGTCTCCCTCAGTGGACAGCCTGTCAGCGTCAGCATGCTCCATCAACTAGTCATCACCCTCCATCTCTCTCCTCCTCCGTCCTCCAAACATGCTGCACTTTCCCCATATCGCTACATGACTTTACAGCCTTATTGAATGACATATTTGATGTGTGCGTGTGTGTGTCTGTGCGTGTGCGCGCGTGTGTGTATGTGTGTGTGTGTGTGTGTGTGTGTGTGTGTCTCTGTGTGTGTGTCTGTGTGTCTGTGTCTGTGTGTCTGTGTCTGTGTGTCTGTGTGTCTGTGTGTCTGTGTGTGTGTGTGTGTGTGTGTGCGCGTGTGTGTGTGTGTGTGTGTGTAGGTGGCTCTCTGGACGTGTACAGGAGGATCCCAGAACACGTGTTGGGGAGGATCGCCGTGGCGGTGAGTCTCAACCTCCAGGCCTGAACACACACTGTCTGGTGTTCAGAAGTGTGTTAAGCAGTGTGTTAAGCAGCGTTTTCAGAAGTGTGTTAAGCAGCGTGTTAAGCAGTGTGTTAAGCAGCGTGTTCAGCGGTGACCTTTCCTAGATATGTGCGTTCTACCACCCAGTATCCTTGCATTTTCAAAATCACATCAGAATAAGCTCATATAAAGCTATTTTTGCAGTTTTTCTGTTTAGGAAGCAGGCTAATTTCCAAGCGGCCAACTAGTGGTCGTTGTGTGTAAATAGCAGCTTAGTATTGAAAAAAGAGGCGGCTCTTTTAGTAGGTAAAAAGGCACGGCTGTTCTAGTGTCACACCAGGGTGGTACCGCTGCCTGTCAGAGGGATGAACAACGTCGAGGCTGAGCAGTTTTCTGTCCAGGGGCTTTTCTCTGTTCATGGGCAGCTTTGCCACAGCAGAACCACAGGCGTGAATCTCACAATTAGCCTTCGATAAGAGAGAACGAGAAGAGAGTGAGAGAGGCAGGAAACTCCCCCCCCTCCCTCTCAGAGCTGTGAGAGATGGATAGAGGATCTTGGACAGGCACCTGCTTTTCCACCCCCATTACCCTCTCCCTTCTCTCCTCCTCTGTCTTTGCCCGTAATCAAACATTGACAGCTATTTAGTCAGCGTTAATTCTAATTCACAGCTCTCTCCACACACAAACACACACACATACACTCTGAGTTGTTAATTATCACTGGGGAAAGCAACCCGGGAGGGCCAGAGACGGTGTGTGTGTGTGTGTGTGTTGGTGTGTATGCGTGTGTGTGTGTGTGTGTTGGTGTGTATGCGTGTGTGTGTGTGTGTGTGCGTGTGTGTGAGTGCGTTCATGTGAGCGTGTGTGTGTGTGTGCGTTCATGTGAGCGTGTGTGTGTGTGTGCGTGTGTGTGTGTGTGTGTGTTGTTTTGCCACAGTCTACGCCAGTCTTTTGCTACAGTGTGTTGTCAGGCTAACGCCGGGCGTCAGTGTCAGAGTTGCGGACTGCTCTGTGTTTCATTAGTGGTAGAAGAAGAAGAAGTGTCTGTGATGTTTTACAAATGAGTCAATACGCCTTCAGAAATGCACTTGATATGAAATAGAATACACTTTCTCCCTTCCTGCCAGTATCAGAATGCAGTACGTTGAACGTTTAATACAATCATAATAATAATAATATTAATAATAATAATAAGCCCCGTGGTGGTTTAGCGGTCTAAGCACTAGCCACTAGTGCAAGCTGCCCACCGGGGACTGGGATCGGATCCCAGCTCGCCAGATCCGGATATGGCTGGGGCACACACGGGGAGCGGCATATTGGGCGGCCGCTCCCGAGGGCGGTATAGGAGTATTTCCGGACAAGGATCCGTCGCGCAACAGCGCCCCCGGGGTGCCGGAATAACGGTGCTGGGCTCGAGGAGCCAGTCAGCTAGTCTGCCTGGCGGCCTCTTCTGGGACTGCCGGCCACGGGGTCGTGCGGCGGATCCTTCGCAATAGGCAGGGGATAATTGGATGCTAGGTTGGGTTCAATTGGCTACCAAATTGGGTGAAAAAGGGATAAAATCTGAAAAACAAATTTAAAGAATAATAATAATAATAATAATAATAATACATTAGACTTATATAGCGCTTTTCTACACACTCAAAGACGCGTTACAAACTGAAACGATCGAGTAGTAATAATAAAAAGAAACCAAAATAATAATAAAAGAAAGTATAGGGGTAAAATAAATAAAATAAATCATAATAATAATAATATGCAATTTAGCTGAGGCTTCTATCCAAAGTGCTGATATAACAGTTGATCTAACTGTCTGTTGTGGCTGTAGGTGGTGAAAGGCCTGACGTACTTGTGGAGCCTGAAGATCCTCCACAGAGGTGAGTGGGAGTGCAGCAGACACGCTCCTGTTCATGAAGGAGAGGTAAGACAATGAACTATCACCAGGCCTGTATGGATGCTGCAGTGTGCTGAGGCCAACGCGTCCTTGTGTCTCTGCAGATGTCAAGCCCTCCAACATGCTCGTCAACACCCGAGGACAGGTCAAACTCTGCGACTTTGGGGTCAGCACACAGGTACGCTGTACGCTCTTTGTTTGTCCGTGTGTCTTTTGTGTGTGTCTTTGAGTGTGTCTTTGTATGCGTGTGTCTGTGTCTGTGTCTGTCTGTCTTGTACGAGTGTGTGACATATGTGTGTGTGTGTGTGTGTGTGTGTGTGTGTGTGTGTGTATGTGTATGTCGCATGCGAGTGTGTGTGCGTGTGTGTGTGTGCGCGTGTGTGCGCGTGTGTGTGCGCGTGTGTGTGTGTGTGTGTGTGTGTGTTTGTGTTTCATAGCTTTTCTGTCACTGTCAGTCTGGATGTATTTATTTTCTCCTCACAGCATCAGGCACCCCTAGGGACCGCCTCGCACATTAACTCTCCCCCTGACACCTATTGTTCCTCAGCCTCCCAAACATTCACTTGTTATAATTACTACACACACACTCTCTCACACACACACACACACACTCACACACACTCACACACACACTCAATGCCACAGCTTCATTGATATGCATTTGATGGACGTGTGGAGAGCAGAGCCGACAGACAATAGTTAAGGCCACCAAGCGGGGTTTGTGGGGGTGTGCTGGGGGGGGCGTGGAGTGTATGTGAAATGCTCTCACCAGGGACAACTCTTCAAGACCCCGAGGAGACCCTCTACACACACACACACACACCCTCACACACGCCATCCGTCACCCTTGCACCCTGATTTTAATTAATTTTCAACCTCGTCCTCCTTGGAGATGCAAATCGACGCTGACCCCTGAATGGGCTTCTTTGAATGGCAGCCTTGACCCAAGACACACACACACACACACACACACACACACACACACACACACACACACTCACACACACACACACACACACACGCACACACAATCAAACACACAAACACATGCTTGAGGCCTCAATGGTTGTGGTTCTCTAGTGATTGCCTTTTTTTCCAATTGTTTGCAGCTGGTGAATTCCATCGCCAAAACCTATGTGGGAACTAACGCATACATGGCAGTAAGTAACGCTGCAATTGGATGAGAGACTTGTTGTTGTTGTTGTTGTTGTTGTTGCTGTTAGGAGTCCCACACAGGTCTAGGATCAGTCTACCACCCCCTACATCCTAAGGAGGTGACAGGGCATCTCACATGTCACTGACTACCATCACACTCTTTAGTTGTATCTGTAGATGAAGTTTCAAGTTTCATTCGTGTTCATACGTGTTCATCCCATTATAGTATAAAATATTAACTATAAGAGAGTAAAATTATTAGGCTTCAGTTCCTCACCATTGCAGCGACAAGAGAATTAAAGTGGCAGTAGTTATTACTTTTTTTTTTTTTCAAATAAGGAGAGCTAAATAAGGTGGAAATAGTTATAATAGGCAAGTGGGACAAGTAAGACAAGTAGTAACAACAATAGTTGTAAGAGACAAATGAGACGAGACAAATTGAGCAATACAATAATAGAAATAGCATGAGTATTAGCAGTGGATGGTAGAGGTGGTGTTGAACAAAGTGAGTAAAGTAAAGTGTGTGCTTCAGGGTAGGTAGCCCGTGTATGTGAGAAGTGCTCCGGGATAAATAGTCACTGGGCTAGGCTTGTTTAGGAGCCTGATCGCCTGGGGGAAGCAGCTGTTGGTTAGCCTCTGCGTTTTGGGCTCCGAGAAAACCCGGACAAACAAACAACGCTCGCTCAAATTCTTCACTGACAGTGACTGACTGACCGACCGTGACTGAATGACATTCAATGACTTACAATGGCGGGAGTTCAAATTTCTGATTTACAAGTAAGTAATAGACTTGTGTTTTTTAAAGATGACAAGAATATTTCGTCTAGAAGCTTTTCACCATCAGATATTAGCGAGTTGTTTGTCCGAGTTTTCTGCCTGTAGTGACTTTTGCTGTGATATGATTGGTCAATTTCTATTTTGGGGTGTGGCTTAGCGATAGGTCTATTGTAAGTTGCTTTGGATAAAAGCGTCTGCTAAATGGTTAACATGTCATGTAAATGTAATGTCTGAAGTGTCCACGGTTCAATACAGTTGAGCTACTGTGGCCAAGACAGACTCTCTTGATCCAGATACAAGACAGGGAACTGAGAGAGAATGTCAGTGAGAACACACACCCCACACATCTCATACAGCACACACACACACACACACACCCAGTACCTCAGCTCACCCCGTGTTTGTGCCCCACAGCCAGAGAGGATCTCGGGGGAGCAGTACGGGATCCACTCAGATGTCTGGAGCGTGGGCATCTCATTCATGGAGGTACAGGATTATTCCTCCCAAACAGATAACCATTAAAAACCGTTATTGAGACAGGTTCTGTGTGTGTGTGTGTGTGTGTGTGTCAGAGGCATCAACAGTGAGCCTAGCCCTGACAGGCGACATTTGACAAGAACATTTTAATATCAGTATTAATATCAGTATTAATATCAGTATTAATATCAGTACTCCGCCCCTCCAGGCCTGTTGTCCCTCCATTGACAGTATTGATTCTTTGTCTGTTCTTGTCAAGCCTCCCCCACCCCCCACCCCCCCACCCTCATTCACCCCACAGCTCTACGTCTCTGCCTCTAAGCCCCTCCCCACCCTAGTACACGTCAATACTGTTGAATATCATCTCCATTACAATGATAATGGATGGATGGATCCATGAAAGAAAAAAAAAAACTAAAATCTTATCAAGATTCAAAATTATCGACATGATCTCCGTTTGATGAAGATAGATTTTTCCTCCCTAGGGGACGAAGGCCCTTCTCCCCCCCACAGCCGTAGGAGCGTGCATTAGT